>NW_026881560.1:0-346365 GCF_032173495.1 Musca vetustissima | reverse complement strand
TAACTTGGCACATATATATTTGAAGATTTAAAAAGGAAGAAAAATAATTTACCAAAATTTTTTGTTGTTGTTTTGTTGTTGTTTTTTGGGTTCAAAGAAAAGTCCTTATTTTCGATGGCGGGCATGATAACTCCTCACTGGAACATCGGAATCCGAAAATTCCAACTGTGTTAGAAAGAGGACATGTCTGGCTCTCGTATGAACTAGGATTATTGACTTCGCACAACAATTAACAAAATGGCGGAACTTTGAAAATTTTTTTATGGAAAATCGCCTATTTTTTACCACAAACTAAGTTAAAAAATAAGGAAGATCTTCACCGATTGGCTTTATCCTAGTTCATACGAGAGCTACACACTCCCAGAGAAACGTGTCAAAATTTGAAACCGATTGGATTACTAGTTTTTGAGTTATCGTGCCCGCCATTCGTTGTGAGAAAAACGCGTTTAAAGTTTGAGAAGCCCTTTAGCCGTCACTTGATGCTGACACAATAAATCGGCTATATCTTCAAGAGTTCTTGAGATTTTTACTTGAAATTTTGTAGGAACATTCTAGAATTAGAGTAGATTCGAATTAAATCAAAAAAAAATTTGACACCGAGAATGGGGGGGGTCCCCTTAAGTCCGAAGATGGGATACTTTTGTCCAGTCTTTCTGGTACCTCCCACAAAAATGGTCTAAACCTCCTAACCATAGGGTTAGAGGAAAATATCTGTCGGCAACACCGACTGACATTTTTTTTACCTTTTTATACCCTACACCATAGTACGGAGGGTATATTAATTTTGTCATTCCGTGTGAAACTCATCGAAATATTCATGTCTGACCCTATTCTAAACGATTTAAATTCTAAGACGATCTAGCCAATTCCGTCCGTCTGTTGTAATCTTCTGGATAAATTGAGATAAGGTGCTGAAATTTTGCATAGGTTTGTCTTTTGTCTGCAGCAGGGTTACCGTTGTACGGCTAAAGTCGCAATTTGCAACCTTTTTGATGCCCTGTAACTCTGCAACTTTTTAAGCTTTGCGCGACTTTTCTTCCCTGTTATTTTTTAAGTTATATTTTCCTATTTATATGTAAATTCAAACTATTTGGATTCGTCTACGTTTGGATTTGGATTCGTCTACGTCGTTTTTGAGTTCCAAGGGTATCTGACATATTCTCGGAATAGTTTTATTGACGATTTTACTTTCCTGTGCGACTTTTTTTCAAAGGAACGACTTTTTGTGCAACTTTTTTTAAAATTCCCAGCGGTAACACTGGTCTACAGGCACGTTTAGGCATAGCTCCCATATAAGGGTATCCCCCAATTTTCGGTAATTTCTTCATAGCGTTCGCATGGGCTGAGCACTGAGTCATAGAAGAGCTGAAGGGTCTTCTAGTCATAGAAGAGCTGAAGGGTCTTCTAGTCATAGAAGAGCTGAAGGGTCTTCTAGTCATAGAAGAGCTGAAGGGTCTTCTAGTCATAGAAGAGCTGAAGGGTCTTCTAGTCATAGAAGAGCTGAAGGGTCTTCTAGACGTAGAAGAGCTGAAGGGTCTTCTAGACATAGAAGAGCTGAAGGGTCTTCTAGACATAGAAGAGCTGAAGGGTCTTCTAGACATAGAAGAGCTGAAGGGTCTTCTAGTCATAGAAGAGCTGAATGGTCTTCTAGTCATAGAAGAGCTGAAGGGACTTCTAGCCATAGAAGAGCTGAAGGGTCTTCTAGCCATAGAAGAGCTGAACGGCTAGAAGCATAGACGAGCTGAAGGGTCTTCTAGCCGTAGAAGAGCTGATGGGTCTTCTATACATCGAAGAGCTAAAAGGTCTTCTGTACATCGAAGCTGAAAGGTCTTCAAAATGTAATTATAAGCTACCTAAAACATTCATAGTAATTTCGTTATAGCGTTCGAATAGGTAAAGCTATTTTAATTACTTTTTATAGGGATCTAATTTAGGTGTTCCCTAAACCATCTGCCAATTTTTGTAGGGCGACTTTGTGGAATTGTGAAAGTGTAGTGAAACATTCTTACCTCGACATGATCGAATTTAAAGCAACGTTTACTTGTATAGCATACTCTTTTGTATGCAGTATTCCCTCGATTGAAACCCCTGAACTTGGCATATGATCAAATAGACAAACATATTCAAAGTCAAATCCCCATCAAGTATGACTTCATATAAACGATGGACAAGCCTCTTTTTTCTCGCTACCCCCTTTTTGGGCAACAAAAACACAGAATTCCTTATGGGGAAAAGTTTCACAACTATAAACAAACCAAATACAGAAGCTAATGGCAATCCAAACAAAACAACAATAACAAATAAAAAATCCAAATCCCATCTATACGTCACTTGTTGTGAGTAAGTCAGTCTGTATGTTTCTTAACACTTCATTATTAACGAGCCATGTAATCAATTTTCAATATGTGACAAATACAGTAGCTGGACTTTGGGCAACAACAAAGCCTAAAACGGTGAGGGGAAGCCCGACACCAATTACAGAAAGCTGTTGTTGCAGTTGTAAAAATATGGGTAAGAGATAACAAACAAGTTGTAAAAAAAAAGAAACAACTTCAGTGTCACAATGAATGAATGAATATGCCATTGCAAGCAATTTGCAACAATAACAACATCAGCAGCAGCGGCACAATCCACAGTTTCCTCCAAGTGGAAATGGACGGCATGCAGTGACATCCAAAAACACTTGAACGTTGTAAGCAAAGACAAGCTTCCTCCTACCCACATTTACTACATCATGGACAAAGTGAACACACACACACATGCATTGCTTGTTGTCCCATCATCATCATTACTCTGGTAAAATACTGTGAATCAACATGTATGTCTCTTTGCTACAGGGAAACGATGGATGGGAGTGAAAATCTCCAACATCAACCCACCGCACCGCACTACTAGCATAGACCAGCAATGACGACGACGACAACAACAACGACATCCAAAACCCACAAAACGAAAGAAACTCTAATCGTGAAACCACACACACACACCCATACCTACATACATTTATATTATGAACACTCACTCTCTGACTGGCTGACTAACACCATGGCAATCGTTTCCGATCAGCTGTCACCCCAGTGTTCCACTTTCATAATGAAAATATGGGTCAAATGGTTGGGGCATTGATTCCAAATACACCAGGTTCATTGCCCGACACGATCATCATCATCACCATCGTCGTATTCAATGAGAAAAAATAGTAGTAGTAGAAGAAGACGAAAAAAAAAACGAAAGAGGCAGCTAGCTGGCCAGCCAACCAACTATGCTCCAAACTTACACACCACACAACAACAACAACACAGCGGCAGCAGCAACAACATTAGCGTAACGCTGGCGACAACGTCATTATCGTCATCGTCATCAGCAAACACATTTCACACACACACTCACTCACATGAATAAAACCCACGAACTGGCACGAGAGCCAGCGACGACGTCGTCACGAGACTGAAACACACCAAAAAAGCCGGCTGTTCCAACAGAGCTAAAGAAAGAAACCAACCAACCACAAAAAAAAATATATTTTTTATTCTGAAAAGGCCATTGAGGAGGATTTGTTTGTAAACAGAGAATATTGTTTTGGTTGCATCAGGCCAGAGAGTAACAAAAAAGGGTGTGAGTATTACGCTCCTCAATTTCCCATGTTTGAGAGCTGGGCCGATTGAGAGAACATTGAAGTTTGAGTTGTTTTTTAAGTCCAGCTTAAAATTGATATCATACGTGTATGACAGTTTGAGTTGACTTTTCTCTCTCTCCTCTCTCTCAAACATGTTTGAGAGAATGCAAGAGAATGAGTTTTTATTGAAATTTGAGTGATTTTTTTTTTGTTCTCAGAATCTGGGGGGCTTGTTGGAGTGCATCCACAATTTGTCGCCAACAAATTGTCTCTTGAATCTTTGCTCACATTTCTCGTTAGGTTGTTGAGTTGGAAGGTTGTTCGTTGGAGCGCGGGATGATTAGTTTCGTAGAAAAAAAGGTTTTCGTGTTCATTGTGCGTTAAGGTGCTAGAAGGGAAATTGTTTAGCTTTGACCAATCGCATTTGGTTTAAACTGATTCTTGACATTTTCTCAGGAAAATATTTAAATTATAACATTGGATATTTCTCATAATGATTTTGGTGTTTGTTGTGTATAGTTTCTGATCAGTATTTGGCCCATTGACTTAAATGACCATCTGCAATTAAATTTTCTTACAAATCGCTGTAACTGAAGGCTCTTCTATGCATAGGAGAGATTAAATGTATTTTAACGATTAGAAGAACTGACGGTTCTTCTAACCATACATGAACTGAAGGGTCATCTAACCACAGATGAACTGAAGCGTCTTCCATACATAGAAGAGTTTAAGGGTCTTCAAAACATAGAAGAGCTGAAGGGTCTTCTACATATCGAAGAGCTGAAAGTTCTTCTATACATAGGCGAGCTGAAGGGTCTTCTATTGATAGACATGCTGATGGGTCTTCAAATTTATTATACCCTTCACCAAAATGTGGAGTGTATATAAAATTGTAAATATAAATTGTCATTCCGTTTGCAACATCTCGAAATATTCACCGGAGACACCACAAAGTATATATATTCTCGATCAGAATAAAATTCCATGTCGATTTACGCATGTCGGTCTGTCTGTTGAAATCACGAAATTTTGCAAAGACATTGCTAGTACTCCTGGAATGTTTAGTATTGCAAATGAGATATATCGATCCACATTTTGGTGTAGCCCCCATGTAACGGTACCCACCAATATTCGGCATTTTGGGGCTTTTGGGCACGGCTTCCAACCGAACTTATTGAATTAAACATATCCGCACCAAAAACTATTAACCCTTTGAACATCGAATTTTTTCCGTAATCATAGAACTATTTTCTGTTCACAGATTTAATGCAACTATGTGGACAAAATTGTACATCGTTACATCCTTACATTCGGGAGATACAGTACATTCTTTCGGAAAAATAAAAGCTCAATATCAAGAAAATCAAATGCAAAATCGACGAAAAAATTATTTTAAGTTATTCTCTATATTCTGTTTTTCAAGAATCAAAAATAATAATTTCGAATACGAAGCGATTTAAATAATTTGGTCTGTATACACAAATTTGTACTACACACAATTTTGCCCTCTTCTCTATATTAAAAAGCTCATAACTTTACCAAAAATTTTAATTTTTACGATTGCTCTTGCGATATGTGTCGTCCATAATCAGGTCTTAAAATAGAAAATTCAAAGAATGCCATAAAGGGTTAATATTAACCCAAGTTTCAGCGTAGCCCCCATTTAATGACACCCTCCAATATTCCGTATTTTAGGGATTTTGGACACTTTTTTCCACCGAATTGGCTGTATTTTGGTATTTTGGGTTCTCATTGAATAACACATATCCGTACCAAAAATTATTCATATTGACCAAGTTTCAGGGTATCCCCCGTATAACGACACACCCCAATACTCGATATTTTTTGGATTTTCGTCATGTTTTCCAAATGAATTGGCTTTAATTGGGTATTTTAAGTTCCCATCGTATGTCACATTTCCGTACTAAAAATAATTAGTATTGACCCAAGTTTCAGGGTAGGCCCTATATAAGAGTATCACCCAATATTCGGTATTCTAGGGATTTTGGGCACGTTTCCCCCATCGAATTAAGTGTAATTTGGAATTTTGGGTTCTCATTGAATAAAACATATCCGTACCAAAAATTATTCATATTGACCCAAGATTAAGGGTAGCCCCCATATAACGGTTCCCCCAATATTCGGTATTTTGGGAATTTTATACAGGGTTTAAACCGAATTGGTTGTAATTTGATGTTTTGGATTCTCATTGTGTATCACATTTCCGTACTAAAAATTTTTAGAATTGTTTAAGGGTAGACCCCATTACCAAATTGGCCGTAATTTGGTATTTTGGATTCGCATAACGGTATCACCATATCTTCGCAATAAAAATTATTAGTATTCACTTAAGTCGGTATTTGGAAAATTTTGGACACGGTTTTCAACCGAAATTGGCTGTAATATGGTAGTTTGTATTCTCATTGGCTGTCAAATCGAACTACCAAAGAATATCAACATTGATCTCCGTTTTCTTATAGCCCAACTGTTAGATATTTTGAGAATTTCACATCCAAAAACAAATGCAACAAATTCTTTGGTTTCTACTTTAATCCTACAAGAGGAAAGTGACCAAGTTGGTACAGTACATTACGTACAAAGTTAGTGCGAATTTTCTTTGGTACATGCAATCTACGCTATATAAGCTAACATAATTCAGAGTTATAGGCCTTACCGTGCGCCTATCAAAGATATCTTTAGTATCTTTTTTCCAGTCTTATCGTACACATACACATCAATTCTGACCCACGGGCAAAATTTCAGGATTCTAGTTTCAACTGTTACTTCTGCGCATTGATTATTGGGAGTAGTCATTTTAGTCCCTTATAGTACTTTCCATGTCCATATAATACGAATTTTCACAAACCAAGTCTTATCACACACCTACGTACCAATACGGACTCACATACAAAATTTCGTCCATGGTTCCATGTTACAAAGTGTAGAATTTAACTTGACTAGAATTTGATCAAAAACTCTGATCAAAAATATATATTATACACAGAAAATAATTAATATTTTCATAATCGCATTCATTGTTTATTTTTTTCATATTGTGCATGTTCCTCGCTTAGAATACCTAGGACATGACGAGAAACCACGTTGCAAATGAGAAATCCACGATTTTGACCAAAAACAAGTAAACATTTCATTAATTTCAAAACTATTTTCATACTTCGCTCTACTTACAACTATTTGCGCTCATTTCCTCTCTCTTTTGTCAAAAATATTGCATATGTATTTTCCAAATTGTTTTTTCGCTCGCTCTCTCTCTAACAAGAAACCAGTATTTCGAGTTTTATGAATTGCATTCATAAAATGCAGAAATCCAGACATTAGTAACACTCCCTGAGCACTATTCATATAACATACGAATCATTTTTTTGTGTACAATATACTAAAATGAAATATACAATTGTCTATGCAAAGATGATGAAGAATCCAGCAATCAGTTATATTTTCTGTATTATATTGATGGTACCAAGGTGCACTGTGCATCCAAAGAACCTAAAACACTTAAAATTAAAGTTTATTACTTTATTGCATGAACAAAAATATCGATAAAATCACAATTTGCCAAAATAATATTGCCGATCGTCAACGATCTGACGGTGCAAAGTACAAATTGCTGCCATCATTTTTGTTGTTTTTGTATTTTTTTTGGTATGCTGTTAACTTAATTTGTTGATTACCTGACGATATTTTTTGTGTTAGCGCCACATAAATAAAAACATCAAGCAACGAACGACAACTCGAACACATCAGAATTGCTGTCATGAAGGCAGACAAGCAGGCAGTTAACCACCCCCTCATTTGAAGCAGCGATAAATATTTGGCACTTCCATTTAGTGGTCGGGTGGTGTTCGGCTGGGAAGCAGAATATTTTATTTTCTGTCAAAAAAAATTTGCTGCGCTTACAAAACGGTTCCACACATCCCACAAAAATTTGATGTGAACACAGAACCATCGAAGTAAATGAAACCGAACGAAAAAATACTAAGGTGTGTAAAGGCGTGGAATTATTTTGGGCTTGTATTAATTTGGTTTATACAATGTTAGCCAATTTTGAAGTTGTGATGTTGTGTGTGTCGCCTTTTTTTTGGTTTGCTTCAACAAATAAATGACACTGCATAATATTTGTTAATATTTATTATAGGTTGAATATTTTTGTTGTTAAATAAATTTTTTTTTGGGAGAAATATTTTTTATTATGATTATTTTCTTTTATAAATTATTATGCATTATTAACGGTATTATTTATTATTATTTTTTAAATAAAGTGCAGTTGAAGTTTTGCCCATTTTGTAAGACATACATTTTATTATGTGAACATGAGAATATTTTCAGTAATTTAATTATTTATGTAGTAGTGATATGAGGGGACTAGAATTTGAGTAATGCCGATGGAGCCTCCCATTTCATATTTTAATGATGGATAATGTAGGGATTGTAATCAGTGATCGGCAATACTAAGGAAATGCCTTAACTACGATTTTTAGTTAGCAAAAATATTTTCTCAAAATGAACCATGTGGTGAAGGGTATTATGTATTTGTGCATATGTTTGTAACAGGCAAAAGGAAACGAGACACATGGTTCATTTTGAGAAAATTCATAGAATCACTTTTTAAATCTATCAATGCCTGCCCGTCCGTCTGTCCGTTTTTCTGTCCATCTTAAATTGTAAACAAATTGGATGAAATTTGGCACAGCTCATTTATTTGGCCCAAGGACGAACCCTATTCAGATTTA
Organism: Musca vetustissima; assembly: GCF_032173495.1. NCBI lineage: Eukaryota > Metazoa > Arthropoda > Insecta > Diptera > Muscidae > Musca > Musca vetustissima. The sequence continues at coordinate 337,998 of NW_026881560.1, read as the reverse complement.
GATATAGGTAAGGTAAATGGTGCAACAAACTACCTATATATCTTTAAATTTGCACGAAATTTGATATGCCGTACTTAATTAAGTCTAGAGTGATGTGTGCTAAGTTTCGTGGAAATCAGTTCAGATTTAGATATAGCTCCCATATATATTTTCGTCCGATTTTAGTTAAATATTGCACTAAAGTCTCTTTATATTTTTCGATTTACACGAAATTTGGCATAGCGTAATGAAATTAGTCTAGAAAGATGTGTGTTAAATTTCGTGAAAATCGGTTCTTATTTAGATATAGCTCCCGTATATATTTTCGTCCGATTTAAGGTAAATGGTGCACCTCACTACCTATATATTTTTCGATATGCACGAAATTTGACATATCGTACTGAATTAAGTCTAGAAAGGTGCGTTTTAAGTTTCGTGAAAATCGGTTCAGATTTAGATATAGCTCCCATATATATTTTAGTCCGATTTTATGTAAATAGTGCGCCAAAGTCCCTATACTTCCCTCGATTTGCACGAAATTTGGCACAGCGTACTGAATTAAGTCTGTTACGATGTGTGCTAAATTTCGTGAAAATCGGTTCACATCTTTAGATATAGCTTCCGTATATATTTTCGTCCGATTTTAGGTAGGTAGTGCACCTAAGTCCCTATATATCCTTCGATTTGCACGAAATTTGGCACAGCGTACTGAATAAAGTCTAGATGATGTATAGCTTCCGTATATATTTTCGTCGGATTTTATGTAAATAGTGCACCAAAGTCCCTTTATATCCTTTGATTTCACAAAATTTGGCATAGCGTACTGAATTAAGTCTAGAAAGATGTGTGTTAAAGTTTGTGAAAATCGGTTCATATTTAGATATAACTCCCATATATATGTTCGTCCCATTTTAGGTAAATAGTGAAGCAAAGTATCTTTATATCCTTTGATTTGCACAAAATTTGGCAGAGCGTATGGAGGCTACACCAGAACGTGGTCCGATTTATCCCATTTGAATTACCAAACATCATTGGGGTGCTAGCAATGCCTGTGGAAAATTTCAGAGCACTATCTTAAATATTTAGATTTCTATTCAACAGGCAGACGGACAGACAGATGAACACGCATAAATCGACTTAGAATTTTATTCTGATCCATGATATATATATATACTTGGTGGATCTCCGTTGAATATTTGAAGGTGTTGCAAGCGGAATGACAAATTTAATAATAATGGTGGAGGGTATAAAAAATGGTCGCCTTAATATATATTTTTATACCCTCCACGATAATAGGGCTCTTGAAGTTCATTTTCCCCTTTGTTGTGACTCATCGAGGTAATCATTTCCGACCCTATGAACTGTATATATTCTTGATCAGCGTAAAATTCTATTACATATGCCCGTATCTAGCGTCTAAACGAATTAAGATCGATCGCCAAAATTTGGCATACAGTTGCCTTTTTTGCCATAGGCAGGTCAAGTTCCATAATGGGCTATATTGATCCACGTTTAGGCGATGGAATTAAATGTAATTTGGTTTTTTGGGGATATTATTAGGTTTTTTTGGGGATTTGTCAATATCGGTCCATATAACGGTACCCCAATATTCGGTATTTTGTCGATATTGAGCACGTACTTTGTGTTCTTTTTATCGTTATTGACCCACCTTTCCGAGAAAGGCCAATATAAATATAGCCCCAAAATTTCGATTCCCAAAATTTTTAATCGCAATGGTTGACATTTGGTATTTTGGATTCGCATTTGGTAAGAAATCGTGTTTTGCCATACCACATATAACTGTTTTCCCATCTGAATCTTTACGATTTTGGTAAAATATTTCGATCGAATTGGCTATCATTTCGAAATGGAGTTGATTTTGAACTAAATAGGGATATGAACTAGGAGCTAAGATAATTAATTTTCCAAGGACAAAAATAGTTTTCTAGGCACTATATCGTCTGTCTGGTTCTTAAAATAGAGATCACAATATTTAAGATAAACTGATATAGGTCCATTTGTTAGCGTAACCTCCATTTGGTCCCGGTATTGTGAAAGATTTTACCTAATTTTTCATTGTAGTGGTGGTACGAAGCGAACATTTTTCTGGGATTTATTCTTGGACTAATAAAATTCTGTGACTTTATCATTTACTCATTATATAGTATCAATGTACATGGGATTTAAAAAAAATCCATAGAATAAATGTTTCAGATTTGTTCCAAAACAATATTTTATATTTCCCCCACATACAAAACATATGAAGACAAAAAAGGTAACACGACAGAAACACTTAAATTTGAATATCAACCAGGCTACCAGCGGTAGCAAGAAATGTGTCGCTGTTACCGCGCCGCTGTATACCCCACTCTGGGCTGTGGCAGCAACATTAACAGAAAATATTACCAACTTTCAACCAAAAAAGAGAAAAAAAAACTGACAGCCAAGTAGGTGAAATGTCATTGAACTCGCAACCAAAGTTTGTTGTCCGTGTTGTTGCTTTTGTATTTCTTCTCTTTTTTGAAGTTTATGTCGTTCATGTGCGTCGTCGAGCATACGGAGCAGACGCCTTGGCGCAGTGACAATTGCTGCTGCCACAAAAGCCAAGCCATATTCAAAAAACTGAAATAAATGAAAGCAACCAGGCAGCCAGCCAGCTTCACTATTTACAACACCGGCAGTTATCGCCATGTAGTCGATAATTAAGTAACCCATAAATAATTTTAACAATTTAGTTTTTTTCGAATTCATATTCAAATAATGATGGCAGTGATGTGTGTTTTCTGTCCTCTCTACGAATTTTGTTGGTGGAAGAAGTTGAGATTTTTTTTGCGAAAACTAAGTGGTTGTGACAATTTTTGGTAGTGATTTTTTTTTTTTTAATTTTGAGAGAATTTAGAATTTGTATATATTACAAAAATTTTAGGGCTTGTCATAAGTGTAGATAAAAAATAAACTATTTTTAGGATCTATCGAAACTCAGCTTATGATTAGATATTTTCAGCGTCTATCATAAGCGTAAATTAAAAACCAGTAATGAAAGTAGTAAAGTCGGTCTGGGCCGACTATATGATACCCTTCACCACTTTGGGTATATTCTACATATGTATCCTAACAGATGTCGAGTTTTTGTGCACCAATTACATAAAATCGGACGAAAATATATATGGGACCTATATCTAAATCTGAACCGATTTTCACGAAAGTGTGCTAACTTTCATTCTAGACTTAATTAAGTACCTTATACCAAAATTCGTGCAAGTCGAAAGATATATAGGGACTTTGGTGCACCAATTACATAAAATCGGACGAAAATATATATGGGAGTTATATGTCATAAAATCGGACGAAAATATATATGGGACCTATATCTAAATCTGAACCGATTTTCACGAAAGTGTGCTAACTTTCATTCTAGACTTAATTAAGTACCTTATACCAAAATTCGTGCAAATCGAAAGATATATAGGGACTTTGGTGCACCAATTACATAAAATCGGACGAAAATATATATGGGAACCTATTTTCATGAAACTTAGCGCACATTATTATAGACGCAATTCAGTACTCTATGCCAAATTTCGTGCAAATGAAAAGATTTCCAGGAACTTTAGTTGACCATTTACCTAAAATCGGGCGAAACTATATACGGGAGCTATATCTAAATCTGTACCGATTTTCATGAAACTTAGCACACATTACGCTATGCCAAATTTCGTGCAAATCGGAAGACATATAGGGTCTTTGGTGCACCAATTACCTTAAATCGGATGAAGATATATATGGGAGCTATATTTAAATCTGAACCGATTTTCACGAAACTTAACACACATCATTCTAGACTTAATTCAGTACGCTATGCCCAATTTCGTGCAAATCGAAAGATATATGGAGGCTTTGGTACACCATTTACCTTAAATCGGACCAAGATATATATGGGAGCTATATCTAAATCTGAACCAAGTTTTACCAATTTCAATAGGGTTCGTTCTTGGGCCAAACAAATAAGCAAATAAGCCAAATTTCATCCAATTCGGATCATAAATCCGACCTGTACATTGTTTACAATTTAACATGGACAGACGGACGGACATGCATAAATCGACTCAGAAAGTGGCTCAATGCATATTCTCAAAAGGAACCATGGGTCTATCTCGATAATGTTTGCCTGTTACAAACATATGTACAAAGACATACATAAGGGTATGAATAGGCTCTATCATAAGCGTGGATTTGTATAAAAATAATTTTAGGGCACTATCATAAGCGTGGATTTTTATAAAAAAAATAAAAAAGTCTATAAAAATCCGATAAAAGGTTTTCGGTTTTTAAATGACCGATAGAAATTATTCCAGCTATAGAAGATCGATAGAATGTCTATAGAAGCCCGATAAAAAGTCCTCTGTTTATGGAAGATGGACAGAAATTTGCTTGGCTGTAAAAGATCGATTGAAGGACTCAATGTCTGTAGAAGAACGATAGAAAATTTTCTGTTTATAGAAGATCGGCTATAGGAAGACCGATTAGCAGAGGGTTTCCTCTTTTTATCGAATAATGATCGAAGGTCATCTGTTTATAGAAAATCGATGTTAGGTATTCTGGCTATATAAGATCGGCAGAAGCTCTTCTGGCTGAAGATGACTGGCTATTGAATATAAGGTTAAACACATATGTCGTTTTTTTAATTAGTTTTTTAAGACTACATAAAAAATCAAATTTGAGGAGGACATTTTTTTAAAATAAAATCCACCCATGTCCACCCAGTTCCCCATTGTATGAGGAAAACATTCTTCCTCAATTGATAAAAAAAACTGCTAGCAGGCTTAATGTCTATCTTCTTATCATCATAAGCCACATGCTCTTAATTTGGTTTTTGAATTTTCGGCTTGATTGTTGGATTGGTTTTGGTTTCAGGCAACCACCGGCCTCCGTTTGGATATACGGTGGATGCATACGATGATAGCCGGTGCTTGAATGCATGCAGGCATGTTGCACATGCGTTGCACACGATAAAAACAGACAACAACAAAATCAACAATCTTATTGACTTTGTTTTTTGTTGCAAGCTCGTGAGTGAGTAAGTGTGTGAGAATGAATGCATGTGACGGACGAAGCGACAAACCGACTGCTTGCCTCGTTTTTCTGATGTTTACGTTTATTTTTAAAATATATTTTTATGCTACACATGGGTTCAATGGACTCAATTTGGCATACATTTGACATTTTTCGTTTGTTTGTTTTGTTTTTTCTCTTCGTTTTTTTGGATTGTTTGGTTATGTGGCCGGTGTGGCCGGTCGACCACACTAGACCGGACAACCGGGCCGGAGCTGAGTTGAGCGTGAGATGTGGAGTATTAACCATTATCTTAACCTTTCTTATTTTTGGTTGGACGGTTGGTTGTCGCGCCGTCCGACTTCGGTTTATTTGTTTATGTTTCTTAATGTTTATTTTTAATGCAATGCTCTTCAACAACTATTTGCCAAGTTAACGATGTGTATTAAAAGTTTTCCGTTGTTGTTGTTTTGTGGTATGAAATTGTTGGTTCGAGTTGGGTTTTTGGTGAGGCTTCTGAAAAAGGAAATCATCGTAGAATAGCCTAATTATGGATTCATTAGTGAGCTTGCCAGTTAATTACAATCCCGTCAGAGGGGTGACCAAATGTCGGATGTTAAGGGTAAGGATATTTTAATGCACGTGTCTGTAATTGACAAAAGCTGAAACATTGGGAGATTTTTCATAAATAGTAGGAAAAAATATGAAGGCATAGGATCAAAGATAATGACCAATGAATTTTCTTTATTTTGGAAAGTCTCTCAAGGAGAAAATCGGTACAAGAGCATCTGGTTATAGATAGAACTGATAGAGGGTGCACTATCTAAAGAAATCTGGTAGGAGATCTTTAAAGATCTTCTGCCTATTGAAGAACGATAGAAGGACGTTTGACTATAAAAGACGAAAATAAAGTTTTCGGGCTACATAAAACCAATCGAATGCATTATTGTTAGAGAATATCGATACTGAGAGATCTGGTACCAGAAGAGGACAGAAAGAAGGTCTTCTAACATAAAAACAAATGAAGACATTGGACCAAAGGTAATAGAAATCAACAGATATTGTTTCTTTTAGAATGTCTATCTACAAATCTAATTTAAGTCCCCCTGGCTGAAACAAATCGGAAGAAAAACTGATAGAATGTCAACTATCTATAGAAATCCGGTAGGAGGCCTTTGGAAATCTCCCGCCTATTGAAGAACGATAGAAGGATGTTTGACTATAAAAGACGAAAATAAATATTTCAGTCTATAGACACCGATCGAACGATAGTGGCATAATGGATCTGGTAACAGAAGAGGACCGATAGAGGTATATCTGGCTGCAGGTGACCTATGCAACTTATTTTGGCAAAAAAAGGACCGATAAAAAATACTCTAACCATTCTTTCTAACAATATATAATACATAGAAGATATTGTTGCTAGAAAAGTTCAACAGAAGGGCTTCTGCCTAAAGAAGGTCGATAGGAAGTACTATATCTATAGAAGATCGACAGAAAGTACTATATCTATAGAAGGTCGGTAGAAAGTACTATATCCATAGAAGATCGGTAGAAGGCATATCAGGCTATAGATTACAAATGGGAGGACTTCCGGCTATTAAAAACAAATGGAATGACTTCTGGTTATAGAAGACTGATATTCTGTCTATAGAAGATCATATATGTATAGAAGATCAAATGATGGTCTACTAATTGAATATTATAGTCGAAGCTCTTTTCCTATTCCGACTGAGATATTTTCAAATTATGAATTTTCAAGGCTTGTGGCCATGGGGTTTCTAGTCGTGTCCGGCCAAAAAGTCGGAGATTTCAGCTGTCATGTGCGAGATCGCATTGTCGTGGTGTCCAGTGATTCGTCTTCATTTGTTCGTTTTTCGAATCTCTTCGATGACATCAGGCTAACAAACTCACTCAGATTTGATCGTTTTACGTTGCTCAAGCGGAACACACGCCACTTGACTATCTTGCAGCATTATAGGCATGTTTCGACGACCTTCTGCTACAGGATTTAAGTTCATCGATGCCATCTTGTCCACGTGTAAAACTTACTTACTTAATTTGTGGGCTTGTGAAAGAACGGTTATTCCATAAGCGGAGCTTAAAAAAGATTACCAAGCGCGTCGGTGTTGTGCGCAGCTCATCCAATTTGAAAGACCATATTCCGAAACATTGTCTTTCACTTGATCTTTCATCGAATTCGGGGCCTTTCCCTTCTGCGTGAACCCTCAGTTGGCTCGAATAATATGCCTTTTGGGCTTCCTCATCCATTCTTACAACATGACCTAGCGAACGTAACCGTTGCAGTTTGATGGCGATCGGTCCATAGATCTTCCGGAGAATTTTTTTTCTCAAACAATCGAAGAGCTGCCTCATCTGCTTGCGCAAGTACCCACGCTTCAGATCCATACAACAGCCCGGGTAGTTTCAATCTATTGTTGGCCAGAGGTGACCTTGTTTTTGAGATGCTTACTCAGACCATAGTATCATCTGTTGGACAACACTACGGATATCAAAGCTGATGTTATTGGTTTTGCTAATGGGCGGTACCGAAGTACATAAAATCATTAACTACCTCCACTATTGGTCCGAGTCTACTGGACATCTTGCGCGTTGATATTATCAGCTTGGTCTTCTCGACATTTACTGACAGTCTCACTTTGGCAGACTCTTCTCAATATGTTGAATGATTTGCCGCTCGCAATGTTCCATTATGTCGATGGTGTTGACGTATGCGGTTTGGTGTACAGAGTGCATCGTCAAGATGTAAAAAAGGTCACAAGACAAACTGTCACCTTATATGAATCCTCGTTCGGTATTGAGGGCTCCGAGAGGTCCTTCCGATTATGACTGCTGATCTTGCGTCAGTTAAAGTTATCCTGCTTAGCCGTATTAATTTTGCAGAAATGCCGAACGCAGACATGGCTTTAAACACCTCTGTGTGGATTGGACTTTCGAATGCGGCTTTATAGTCGAATAGAAGGAACGTGTCGATGTGTTTTTCGCGGGAGAAAATCTGGTCAATGGTGGATTTTTCAGACCTGAAGCCAAATTGGTAAGGCCCAATAGTGTCATTGGCTTCAGTCGTTCACACAGTATGCTGGCACTTTATGTGCGATAGGAAGGAGACTAATTCCTCTATAGGTGGCACATATCGCCTTGTCTCATTTTTTGTGCACGAGACACAGGATGCTGAGGTTCCAATCATTGGGCATACATTCCTACAGATGGTGCATGCTCCTGACCAGCAACTGATCACCTGTCTTGATTAGTTTGGCTGGTAATCCATCGGCACCTGCTACTTTATTATTCTCATCCGATGAATTGCTATTCTGATCTCATCTTGGCTAAGTGGTATAAAATCTATACCGTCATCTCTTATTGGTTCTGGGGTATCTTCTTCACCGCCACTTTTTGATACCAGAAGCTTTTCAAAATGCTCCTTCCAGATCCTCAACACGCTGTCTGTATCTGTCACCAGGTTTCCTTCTTCATCTCTACAGGAGGATATGCCTGCACCAAAAACCTTAGGTTTGGTGTTTTACTCGTTCGTAATATTTCCGGACTTCATTCTGACTCCTGTATACATCCATTTGCTCACGCTCGCGTTTTTCTTGTTCTTTTTTTCTGAAAACACGTTTTTCCTCTCTCCTTTCTCCCGATAATTCTCCATCATATTACGTGTTGCTACTGTCTGCAGGGTTGCTCTATACGCTGCGTTTCCAGATCAGCATTACGATACTCCTGATCGTACCATGGGTTTCTTGGTGGTGGTTTCTGGTACCCAAGTGTTGCTTTTGCTGCAGTATGTAGGGAGTGGGCAACTCTTTACCAGTGTGCTTCTATACTATTATCGGGACAAGAAGTGCTTTCGTCAAGCAGATGGGTAAGTTGAGCGGAGTAGGCCTCGGCTACCTGTTGTGTTTGCAGCCTTTCGACGTCGAGTTTCCGTGTTATGTTAGATCGCACCTTTGCTGCAACATTAAGACGGGTGCGTACCTTGGCTGCTACAAAGTAGTGGTCCGAATCGATATTCGCTCCTCGGGTCGATCGGACGTCTAAAACACTGGATGAATGCATTCCGTCTATCACAACATGATCGATTTGATTTCTCGTTGTTCGATCGGGAGAAAAATCAAGTGGCCTTGTGTATATCAGATGCTTGAATTTGGTGCTGCTAACTACCATGTTTTTGCTGCCGCGAAGTTAATCAACCTCATGCCGTTGTCGGATGTTTCTTCATGGAGGCTGAATTTTCCGACGGTGGGACCAAAAATATTTCCCTTCCGATTTCTGCATTAAAATCTCCTAGCAGATTTTTAATGTCATGGCCAGGGCAGCGATCATATGCTGTTTCTAGGCGCTCATAAAATATGTCTTTGGTCTGCAAATCTTTGTCTTCGGTCGGAGCATGGGCGCAAATAAGACTGATGTAGAAGAATTTCCCTTTTATGCGGATTATAGCAATTCGCTCTTCTACTGGAGTGAATATGGAGACGAGGTCTTTTATTCTCCTGTTAACCATAAATCCGCAGCCAAATCCATGTCTTGTTTTATGACAGCTATAATACAGGTATAATCATCTGATTTACTTACGCCTGTCCCTTTCCATCGCATTTCCTGTAAGGCAATAATAACGGCTTTATACTTCTTCAGTATATCCGTAAAGGCAAAAAAACTGTCCCTGTTCTGTATGACAACGTTTGCGGTGTCGTCAACATTGTTGGGGTTGGTTTTCTTTTTTGTTGCTTTTTAATAGTAAGAGAGGTTTTCCGAGTGTGGTCAACTAACCCGATGCCTCAACCCATTTTTTTATAGTTCTGATGGGTGAACTCGCGGCACATATCTGCTCACTATGGATGATGAACATAGTTAACCCAGTTGGCACTGCTGGGAGGTCAGTATCCACAATTGAGATGAAAGAGGGACCAACATAAGTCTGGACTATGCCATGTTAAAGCCAATCAGAGTCGTTGCTTGGTATCTATCACCTATCCCCTACGTCGTCTCATATAGTTCCTTAAAAAAATATTTAAAAAATCTACGCCTTATATAGTACTTGAAAAAAAAAATTTGAACGTCTTCGAATCCCCATAAAGGGTCTATAGAAGTTCTCACACACATTTTTAAATTCTACCCTGCATTGTTTCACATTTCAAGTGCATTCAGACCCTATTTCTGTAGTTTAACAAGTGCAATCAACCAAAAACAGTTATGCACGCGTATATGTGCACACACATATACACTATATGTTCCCATAAGTGTTTATGTACTTATGTTCATCTGCACATTGGTAAACATGCTTGATTTCGAAACATAATTTTTTTCGTTTTTTTTTCTTTTTTTGGGAAAATATTTTACAACAACAAAACCAATAACCCATCCCAAAAATAATATTTGTCAAGCACTCCAAAAGTGAAAAACCTTTTAAGACTTCCTTCACGCAGCATAAATATTGACCGATTCACAGCGCTAAGTTTGGTAAATCACACATACATAGATAACAATTGGCTAAATAGCTGACTGACTGCATTATTGGATAATACTGTTCGAACTTAACCAACGTGAGCGATATATAGCTTGAGGGAAATTGTTTAAAGAACTTTTAGAAAAGCTTAAAGTTCTTTTCCAAATGATTATTTGAAAAAGAATATAGTTTCAGTAATTAAGGTCACCGACGACGCAGCCAGCGAAAGGCCTGGAGTGCTCCGGCCCCCAAACATGTTTTGCAGATGTCTCAATCGGTGTAGAAAGCAGAGTTTTCAAATTTGGCTCCTACTCCTGGGATATATTTAGGCGTGTTACAGGCCTTCTTTGGGTAAATGACTTACAAGAGGTATTCTTGAGAGAGATGGCCTGCAGACCGAACATATGTATATGTCTTCGATTCTATTTAGCTCATTTGTTTGGAGCCCTACTCATTATGACTTGAACCTTTTTTTTTGAAAGCCCACCACCTACTGCACTCGCTTACAAGCATACGGCTTTTCAGCATGCTTTCGTGCTAATGATTTGAAATGATTCCTTTAACAACAGCTGAATGACGGACTCCGACCGACTGGCTGTTTGACTAACTGGCTAGCTGGCGCTGACTACAGAAATTTTTATGATTATTATACACTTTTAGAAAGTTTTATTGATTTCGGTTTTCTTGGTGGTGGTGCTTCTGCTGCTGTTGCCGGTAGGCTTCTTTTGGGGTTCCGTCTTCTGTGTCTCATGTTGTTTTAGTTTACATGAATGTCGATGTTTGTCGTTATGGCCGTTAATATTGTTATTTTGAGAAGTGAAGTGTTGTTGTTATTGTTGTTGTAGTTTGCTGTCATGGGTGCGTTTAACTACTGATTTTCTACTTTTGTTTTAAATAACTTTCTGGTTACAGGGTAACCCTTATAGGCCGTATATTTTGAGAGAAATTAATTTCTTTTTCTACTGTTTTGTTGTTGTTGTTCAAATCGGCCTATTGACAACGCTGATGATGAGCTGCATTTTAAATCTAAATTTTAATTGTTAATAACTATTTGATATTTATATATGCATGTAAATTTATTAATGAGTTTCTTTGGGAGGTGGAGAGGGGAGTCAATAGATTAATGTCTTTATAAACACGAATATTAATTAAAATGTTATTTAATTAAAATGTTATATTCGCTTTTGTTGTTTGATTTTGTTTGAAAATGTTTGTGGTATGTTGTAGTTGTGTTTTTTTTCGGTTTCATCGGATATAAGTTATAAATTATTGTTTTATTTATAGAATAGCAACCTTGTCGCTTTCACTTTGATTTTTATTGTCGGATTATCTGATTAGTGGTCGGTCCAATTGATTTGGCATTTCGAAATGTTTTATTTTTATCATAAAAAAATAAATAAAGTCATTTTTTATTAACACTGGTCTACAGGAAAAAAAGAAGCAAAGAAAAACACTCAACAAGAAGTTTTCATTTTCTACAAAAAATATTTTTTAAAATCTACCAATGTGCCTTGAATTTTAAAAAATATGTTTTGAAATCCGCCAATAGGTAGGGATTTTTATACCCTACACAACTATGTTGTCAGGGTATTATAGCTTTGTGCAGCCCCAAAAGTTTGTAACGCCGCCAAATATTGGTCCTAGACCCACCTTTAAGTATACCGATCGTCATATCTCGACTAGCTGAGTCGATCTAGACATGTGTGTTTTTTATTAACACTGGTCTACAGGAAAAAAAGAAGCAAAGAAAAACACTCAACAAGAAGTTTTCATTTTCTACAAAAAATATTTTTTAAAATCTACCAATGTGCCTTGAATTTTAAAAAATATGTTTTGAAATCCGCCAATAGGTAGGGATTTTTATACCCTACACAACTATGTTGTCAGGGTATTATAGCTTTGTGCAGCCCCAAAAGTTTGTAAAGCCGCCAAATATTGGTCCTAGACCCACCTTTAAGTATACCGATCGTCATATCTCGACTAGCTGAGTCGATCTAGACATGTGTGTCCGTCCGTCCGTCTGTCCATTATAAATTGTAAACACGATACAGGCCACAGTTATGGACCAATCTTCACGAAATTTTGCATGTAGGATGGGTTCTGGCCAATATTTAGGGGATGAAATGGACCAAAAACTTTATTTTTGTGGGGTTTTCTGGGCCAACGAACAAGTATGGATGTTTTAATAAAGATCGGTCAATATTTAGCGGGTCAAATGGACCCCGACTTTTGTGTGAAAAATTACAAAATTTGTATTCTAAGGGGAATATATTTGCACCTGAAGGTCCTAGACCCGAGAAGTTGATAGTATGTTCAAGAGGAGTGGTTGACCTTTAAATTGACTTTTTAATTGATACCAATTATATTGTCGTATGTACTCGGATGCGAGAGTTACACATAAATATTTACAGGTGCTTACGTATTTAAATATTATTTAGTAACCCATTACCACACTAGAGGGCGGAAATATAGCGCTGATCGCTTTGAAATTTTCCATGAGGTACACGTTATGGTCACCGACAACGCCTATAATTTTCGGTGATAATCAGATAATAATTTTGGGATGAAGTGGACCGAAAACTTATTTTTTGGCGTTTTTTTCGAGTCGATCTAAAAAAATTGAAAGCCGAACATCACAACACAACCCACGGTGAAGGGAATCTGGACAAGTGATTAGAAGGGCTGTACTGAATATTTGTAATATTTGTTAACCTCTAGTCGGTCAAGAGGGTTCAAATATCGCGAAATATTGCCCAAGCTCAGAATATAGAACCACAGAAAGTTATAGTTTCGTGGAAGTTGTGTAGGGTATCATATGGTCGGCCCCGTCTGACTATACTGCTCCGCTCACTGGTTTAGAAATATGTTTTAACATCCACCCATAGGCGTGGATTTTTTTTCAAATATTTTTTAATATCCACCAATGGGCGTGGATTAAAAAAAATTACATCCACCCATTGGCGTGGATTTTTTAAAAATATTTTTTAACATCCACCCTTAGGCGTGATCTTAAAGAGGCATAGACTTTTTAAAAATATTTTTTAATGATCTTAAAGAGGCGTGGATATTTAAACATATATATATATATATATTATGGGTGGCGTAGGGAATGATAGATACCAAGCAACGGCTCTGATTGGCTTTAACATGGCGAAATCCAGGCTTATCTTGATCCCTCTTTCATCTCAATTGTGGACACTGACCTACCCGTGGTGCCACCTGGGGTAACTATTTTCATCATCCATTGAAATAGTGAGCTGATATGTGCTGCGAGTTCACCCACAAGAACTATAAAAAATGGGTTGAGGCGTCAGGTTAGTTGCCCACACTCGGAAAACCGATCCTACTATGAAAAAGCAAAGAAAAAGAAAACCAAACCCATCTAATGTTTACGACCCCCGCAAACGTATAAAGGAACACGACCTGCGAATCTGCACTTGGAATGTGCGCACGTTGTACAGAAGGGGCGCAGTGTTGCCTTTGGCAGATGTACTCAAGAAGTACAAAGCCGATATTATTGCCTTACAGAAAATGCGATGGAAAGGGACAGGCGTAAGTAAAACAGATGATTATGCCCTGTATTATAGCTGCCATGAAACGAGACGTGAATTTGAGAATAAAAGACCTCGTCTCCAGATTCACTCCAGTAGACGATCGAATTACTACTATACGTGTAAAAGCGAAGTTCTTCTACATCAGTCTCATTTGCGCCCATGATCCGACCGAAGATAAAGATGAACAGACCAAAGACATATTTTACGAGCGCCTAGAAAGAACATGTGATCGTTGTCCTGACCATGACATTAAAATTCTGCTAGGAGATTTTAATGCAAAAATCGGAAGGGAAAATATCATTAACCCCGCCGTCGGAAAAATCAGCCTCCGTGAAGAAACATCAGACAACGGCATGAGGTTGATTGACTTCGCGGCAACAAAAAACATGGTAGTTAGCAGCACCACATTCAAGCATCTCGATATACAGGCATTCATCCAGTGTTTTAGACGTCCAATGGATCCGAGGAGCGAATATCGATTCGGACCATTACTTTGTGGTAGCCAAGGTACGCACCCGTCTTAATGTAGCAGCAAAGGTGCGATCTAATGTAACAAGGAAATTTGTCGTCGTAAAACTGCACATACAACATATAACAGAAGCCAACTCCGCTCAACTTACCCAACTGCTTGACGAAATCACCCCTTGTCCCTATAATAATATAGAAGAACAGTAACAGAGAATTGTCCACTCCCTGCAGCAAAAGCAACACTTGGGTACCAAAGACCACCAACCCATGGTACGATGTTGAGGATCTGGAAGGAGCATTTTGAAAAGCTACTGGTATCAAGTAGTGGCGGTGAAGAGGCTACCCCAGAACCAAAAATAGATGACGGTATAGAGTGTATACCACCTAGTCAAGATGAAGTCAGAATAGCAATCAATAGGCTAAAGAATAATAAAGCAGCAGGTACCGATGGCTTACCAGCCGAACTATTCAAGACTGGTGGTCAGATGCTGGTTAGGATCATGCACCAGCTGATTAGTACAATTTGGCTAGAAGCATGCCCAATGATTGGAACCTCAGAATATTGTGTCCCGTGCACAAAAAAGGAGATATGTGACAACTATAGAGGAATAAGTCTCCTTTCCCTGAAGCCAATGGTCAATGACATTATTGGACCATACCAATGCGGCTTCAGACCTGGCAAATCCACCATTGACCAAATTTTCACTCTGCGCCAAATCCCACCTAAAACACATTGACACATTCCACCTATTCGTCGACTATAAAGCCGCATTCGACTGCCCTATCCGTTCAGAGGTGTATAAAGCCATGTTTGCGTTTGGCATTCCTGCAAAATTAATACGGCTATGCAGGAAAACTTTAACTGGCACAGGATCAGCAGTTAAAGTCGGAAAAGATCTCTCGAAGCCCTTTAATACCGAACGAGGATTCTGACAAGGTGACAGTTTGTCGTGTGACCTTTTTAACATCCTGCTGGAAAATTTCATACGAGCGGTAAAAGTGAACAGAAATAGAACTCTGTACACCAAAAAACACCAGTTACTCGCCTATGCCGATGACATCGACATAATGGGTCGAACACTGAGAGCGGTAACAGCCACCTTTGAACAAATTGAGGAGTCTGCCAAAGTGGGTCTGGCAGTAAACGGCGAGAGGACCAAGCTGATGGTATCAACCCACATGACGTCCCGTAGACTCGGACCAACTGTGGAACTTGAGAACTACAGCTTCGTTGTAGTCAAAGATTTTATATACCTTGGTACGAATGACATCAGTTTTGAAATTCGGAGAATGATAGTGATGGCCAACAGATGCTACTATGGTCTAAGTAGGCGGTTTATAAACAAGGCCACCTCCCGCCAGACGAAACTCACACTTTACAAGACGCTGATACTACCCGTGCTGTTATATGGATCTGAAGAATTTGTACTTGCGCAAGCAGATGAGCCAGCCCTTGCAGTGTTTGAGAGAAAAATTCTCCGAAAGATCTATGGGCCGATCTGCGTTGACGGTGAATATCGCCCACGAATGAACAATGAGTACCAGCTATTCTCGGACATCGTCATTGTTAGACGTATTGAGCTGCCGCGACTACGTTGGCTAGGTCATGTTGTGAGAATGGATGAAGATGCCCCAGCCCAGAAGGTATATAAAAGCGAACCAGCTGATGGTTCACGCAGAAGGGGAAGGCCACGAATAAGATGAAAAGACCAAGTGGAAGATAATAATGCCGAATATGGTCTTTCGAATTGGAAAAACTGCGAAAAGGAACGACGCGCCTGGAAACCTTTTTTAAGCTCGGCTTATGGAACGAAAGTTCGGTCACAAGCCAGCTAAGTAATAAGTATTGTTTAAATGATCTTAAAGAGACGTGGACTCTTAAAGAGGTGTGAATATTTTTTTAACAATCATTATCAATGTGCAAATAGTAGACTCATATATTATCCGCGGAAGGGATGGAAGATAATATATGCGTTTTCTACATATATAAGTCTGTCTATAGGGTATCCGTCATCCTTTTGTATGATAGTGTAATCTCTTAATTACTTAAACCAATCGAAAATATCCCGGCTTTAGTCTAATTTAAGCTTCAAGTCTCCACAAATCAAATTCATCATAATCAACAATAAGTCCAAACGATAATTTCCTACGAAAGAAGAATATAATATCGAATAAAATTTCACAGCTAACAAAGCTGAAAATTAATAATAAAATCGAAGCAATAAACACCTCTATCGCCACGTTCCTCATTATTAGCATCATCATTGCTGCTTTCAAACTGTCTTTGTCGTCATCAGCATCAAGATCATCGTCTTACCAACATCATTGTTGTAGTCTTCATTTTCGTCGTCATCATCATCTTCATCACCATCCCCATTATGGAATACTTACAGATGGTGATGTTTCGTTTTTTTTACAACTTTGGCCGGAATACAAAAACTCGGTGACTGTGGCACTAAGTTAGTAGTGCTTTAAGTCAATGAACGCTAAACATACTTGGGAAGCAGCAAAAAAAGCCACAGCGTAGCGTCAGCATCAAAACGTCAACGATGGCTACGACGATGCCAACGATGAAAGTAACAGCAAAAAGAAACCACAACCATCCATTGGCTGGCTGGGAAGCATCCAAAGTTGTATGGCAGCCAGTAAAAAAAAACATGTTGCTTGCGTTGACGCAAGCAACGCTGACGTTTGCTGCAGCAACAATGAAATGCTGTTGTAACAACTTTTATGTTGGTGTTGTTTATTTATTTATATCCCAGAGTCTTTCACTCGCTAGGTGGGGATTCAGGCTGTTGTGGTGTGCCAGTCAGCACGATTACGATGTTGGCTGAAAAGCAGAAAGAAAATACATAAGATTGGACGAAGACGAAAAAAAATTATGACAGTAAGCCTAAAGCTGAAGGAAATGTGACCTAATCCCTAAGATTACTTCCGTCTGATTAGTTTTTTTTTGTAGTAATTCCTTGTTATGTTTGTAATTATTATTATTAGACTCAAACATGCCTTGAAAAAAATTATTTAAAAAATCTTCGCCTTTTATAGCCCTTGAAAAAAATTATTTAAAAAATCTTCGCCTTTTATAGCCCTTGAAAAAAATTATTTAAAACATCTACGCCTTGTTGAGGACTTGAAAAAAATTATTTAAAAAATCCACGCTTTGAAAAAAATGATTTAAAAAATCTACGCCCTTTATAGTCCTTAAAAAATGATTTAAAAAATCTACGCCTTTTATAGTCCTTTAAAAAAATTATTTAAAAAATCTACGCCTTTTATAGTCCTTGAAAAAAATTATTTAAAAAATCTACGCCTCATATAGTCCTTGAAAAAAATTATTTAAAAAATCTACGCCTCATATAGTCCTTGAAAAAAATTATTTAAAAAATCTACGCCTCATACAGTTGATTAGTTTTTTTTTTGTAGTAATTCCTTGTTATGTTTGTAATTATTATTATTAGACTCAAACATGCCTTGAAAAAAATTATTTAAAAAATCTTCGCCTTTTATAGCCCTTGAAAAAAATATTTAAAAATCTTCGCCTAATATAGCCCTTGAAAAAAATTATTTAAAAAAATCTACGCCTCGAAAAAAGATATTTTAAAAATCTCCTTATATAGTCCCATTTAGGTCAACACACACACACTGACAATTAAAACCTTTGAGGTATGGTTCATGCTATGCAACAATAATTTTCAGGATTTTGAGAACCATTAAAGTATTTTATTTATTGGTTCATAACTTTTAAGTTTAACACGGCTTTGCGAATGAACATTAAATTCAGATCTGAGCCCAACATAATTGTCGAGGTTAGCTTTAAAATATTCCCCAATAAACTAAAGGAAAAAAAACAACATTTACACCCAACTGTGATGCGAATTGGAGATCGACCTTATGGCAAAATTTTGGTTAATTATCTGTTACTTTTTTTCTCATTCTGATGAGAGAATACATTATGTGGCTCAAAATGCTACAGCAGCTGCCGCTGCAGCTGACACATAGCCTCAATAGTAGTGATGTTTTCATTTCTTTTAGAATTTTTTTTTTATTTCCAATCCGATATGAAGAAGAAGACGGCGAAGGCGATAACCAACCGACCCATCCAACATAGTAAATAATTCATACCTAGGTACCACATTAAGAGATAATGACGTTGGGTGAAAGTATGACAGGCAGACCGACTGAATGAACAGACGGACGGACATACATACAAGAAACCAATTTTACCAAGCATAGATTTTGGCAAAAGAGTTCAATGAACTTTTGTGGGGTTTGCCAAAAAAAAAAGAATGAATCCAACACACACACACACGAAACTTTCTTCAGAATAAGAAACCAACATTTTTCGAGCTTTTGTTTTATTTGTTACAACTATGTAACAGTGGCAGTAGATGTTCTTCACCGTGCTGTTTCGATTTTTTTGCTGCTTGTGGTCGAAACCGAAAAATGACACACTCTCTACGCACGCAAACCCTCATCAAAACATATGGAAGAATCATACCAAAGTAGCACAACTTGGTTCTTTTGATATTTAATGCAGAAGAAAATAATTAACGTTGCACAGTGGTTAGGAACGAAAAATAAGCGGGAAATAAAATTCCGTGTCTAAAACGAATGTACAACGGGAATAACTGAATTTGAATGCCGAAGAAGCGATGAAGCTAAAAATATGATGAAATAAGTGTTCAAGGATGTTCCGGATAAACAGAGGCGCACATCAGGCGGAGGCTAATACTCCCTGTACTTCCTTGGAAATGGCGATGAGGATAAGGTCTACGGAAGAACTGCTGCATACCAATCCCATGAATATAAAGAAAAAATTCCTGTTTGTTGGTTAATACAAATAGGAAGATGATCAACTAATCTTAGAATTGTGGGCAGTTCTAGCTGGTTCTAGTATCGAGAAGGCGAGAAGAGCCCTCGAATCATCAGAATCAGACTGAATGTAAGAAAAACATGACAACAACAACATCTAGTAATAAACCCCCGGTATGTACTATAAAGAGGAAAAATAGGTCTACAGCATAATATATAATAACGAACATAGATTGGAGAGGAAATATTCGGCAAGGAAAATAAGGGAGCTGATAAGAAGAAACCATCACTCATGAAGATCGTTTTATGTCAACATCGACCCTGTAAAATCTCTCGGCTACTTCCGAAAATCATATACATATGTCCAAAACAATTAGATAAAATTCGGGAGAGTGGTCAAAAATGTGATCTTTCGAAGAAATCGGTCCTCTTCGTAAAAATAATATTTGCCTTCAAAAACAGGGGAGACTAGAGCATCGCCAGGTCGATAAAGGAAACAAATGTGTATACCTGTAGATATCATAGAGTGGTTACATTTTCTTACTACTTATTGTTTACTTACCTGGTTCGAGAGCCGAACTTAAATTTGTGGCCTTCCCATTCTGCGAGAATCATCAGTTAGTTCGTTTTTATATGCATTTTGAGCTTGGGCATCCACCAGCACGGGTAGTATCACCGTATTGTAGAGTGTGAGTTTGTTTTTGAATTGCTTACTCTTTCCATAGTAGCATTTGTTGGCCAACACTACTCTCCTCCGAATTTCAAAACTGATGTTATTAGTTTTGATGATGGCGGTACCAAGGTATATAAAATCGCTGACTACCTCGAAGCCGTAGTTCTCAAGACCAACAGTTGGTCCGGGTTATTGAACGTCTTGCGCGTTGATACCACCAGCTTGGTCTTCTCGCCGTTTACTGCCAGACCCACTTCGGCAGACTCTTTCTCAATTTCTTCACCGCTCTCAGTGCTCGACCTATTATGTCGATGTCATCGGCGTGGGCGAGTAACATGCGTTGTTTGGTGTACAGAGTGTCATTTCTGTTCGCTTTTGGCTCTTGTATGACCTTTTCCAGCAGGATGTTAAAAAGTTCACACAACAAACTGTCGCCTTGTCTGAATACTCTTTCGATATTAAAGGGCTCCGAGAGGTCCTTTCCGACTTCAACTGTTGATCTTGTGCCTTTTAAAGTTATCCTGCATAGCCGAATTAATTTTGCAGGAATACCAAACGCAGGGCTGTCGAATGTGGCTTTATATATTATAGTCGACGAATAGTTGGAATGTGTTGATGTGTTTTTCGTGGGGGGTTTCCAGGATTTGACGCAGAGTGAAAATCTGGTCAGTGGTGGATTTTCCAGGTCTGAAGCCACATTGGTATGGTCCAATAATGTCATTGACCATTCAGTCGTTCACACAGTACGCTGGATAGCACTTTATGTAGGAGATTTTTTTCTCTATAGTTGGCACATATCGTCTTGTCTCCTTTTTTTGTGTACGGGACCAAGGATGCTGAGGTTCAAATCATTTGGCATGCATTCTTCTAGCCAAATTGTACTAATCAGCTGGTGCATGCTCCTGATCAGCATTTGACCACCAGTCTTGAACAGTTCGGCTTGTTACCCATCGGCACCTGCTGATTTATTATTCTTCAGCCAATTGATTGCTATTCTGACTTCATCTTGGCTAGGTGGTATACATTCTATACCGTTATCTATTATTGGTTCTGGGGTATCCATTTCACTGCTACTATTTGGTACCAGAAGTTTTTCGAGATGCTCCTTCCATATCCTCAGCACACTGTCTGTATCTGGCACCAGGTTTCCTTCTTTATCTCTGCAGGAGGATGTGCCTGCACCAAAGACTTGGGTTTGGTGTTTTACCCGAATTTCGGACTATAGAATTTTCGTACTATACGCTGCATTTTTCATATCAGTAGCATTACGACACTCCTGATCGTACCAAGGATTTCTTGATGGTGGTCTTTGGTACCCAAGTGTTGCTTTTGCTGCAGTTTGTAGGGAGTAGGAAATTCTCTGTCATTGTGCTTCTATATTATTATCGGGACAAGAGGAGCTTTCGTCAAGCAATTGGGTAAGTTGAGCGGAGTAGGCGTATGCTATCTGTTGTGTTTGCAGATCGTTGTTAGATCGCACTTTTGCTGCTCTTTGTTCGATCGCGAGAAATCCAAGTGGCCTTGTGTATATTGAGATGCCTGAATCTGGTGCTGCTAACTACCATGTTTTTTTGCTGTCGCGAAGTCAATCAACCTCATGCCGTTGTCTGATGTTTCTTCATGGAGGCTGAATTTTCCGACGGTGGGGCCAAATATATTTTCCCTTCCCATTTTTGCATTAAAATCTCTTAGCTGAATTTTAATGTCATGGCCAGGGCAACGATCATATGATGTTTCTAGGCGCTCATAAAATATGTCTTTGGTCTGTTCATTTTTATCTTCGGTCGGAGCATAGGCGCAAATGAGACTGATGTAGAAGAACTTCGCTTTTGTACGGATTATAGCAATTCGCTCATCTACTGTATGAATCTGTAGACGAGGTCTTTTATTCTCCTGTTAACCATAAATCCACAGCCAAATGCATGTCTCGTTTCATGGCAGCTATAATATCTGGTTTATCTATATAATCTGGTTTACGTACGCCAGTCCCTTTCCATCGCATTTCCTGTAAGGCAATAATATCAGCTTTGTACTTTTTGAGTACATTCGCCAAAGCGAAAACTACTCCTGTTCTGCTCAACGTGGACATATTCCAAGTGCAGATTTTGGTCCTTTATACGTTGTCGGGGGTCGTTTGGTTCTCTTTTTAGTTATTTTTTCATAGTATATGATGTTTTCCGAGTGTGGGCAACTAGACCGACGTCTCAATAAATAATTTCTTTAGTTCTTATGGGTGAACTCGCGTAACATATCAGCTCACTGTTTCAACGAATATTGAAAGTAGCTATCCCAGGTGACACCGCGGGAAGATCAGTGTCCACAATTGAGATGAAAGAGGGACAAAGATAAGCCTGGGCTTTGCCATGTTAAAGCCAATCAGAGCCTATTCTTGGTATCTATGGTCTCCTACGTCACCCAGACATATTTATACCCTTCACCACACTGTGGTACAGGGTATTATGTCTTTGTGCATATGTTTGTAACAGGCAAAAGGAAACGAGATAGACACATGGTTCCTTTTGAGAATATGCATAGAATCAATTTCTAAGTCGATCTATGCATGTCCGTCCGTCTGTCCGTCTGTCTGTCCATGTTAAATTGTAAACAAAGTACAGGTCGCATTTATGATCCGAATTGGATGAAATTTGGCATAGGTCACTTATTCGGCCCAAGGACGAACCCTATTGAAATTGAAAAAAATCGGTTCAGATTTAGATATAGCTCCCATATATATATTTAACCGATTTAATGTAAACGGTCCCTATATATCTTTCGATTTGCACGAAATTTGGTACAGCCTAATCATTTAGGTCTAGAATGATGTCTGCCAAGTTTCGTGAAAATCGGTCCAGGTTTAGATATAGCTCCCACATATAGTTTCGTCCGATTTCATGTAAATGGTGTCCGAAAGTCCCTATATATCCTTTGATTTGCACGAAATTTGGTATAACGTGCTGAATTAAGCCTAGAGTGATGTATGCCAAGTTTGGAGAAAATCAATCCAGATTTAGATATAGCTTCCATATATAGTTTCGTCCGATTTCATGTAAATGGTGCCCCAAAGTCCCTATATATCTTTCGATTTGCACGAAATTTGGTACAGCCTAATCATTTAGGTCTAGAATGATGTCTGCCAAGTTTCGTGAAAATCGGTCCAGATTTAGATATAGCTCCCACATATAGTTTCGTCCGATTTCATGTAAATGGTGCCCGAAAGTCCCTATATATCTTTTGATTTGCACGAAATTTGGTATAACGTGCTGAATTAAGCCTAGAGTGATGTATGCCAAGTTTGGAGAAAATCAATCCAGATTTAGATATAGCTCCCATATATAGTTTCGTCCGATTTCATGTAAATGGTGCCCCAAAGTGGACCAATGGTGCCCCAAAGTGGACCATTTCGTGAAAATCGGTCCAGATTTAGATATAGCTCCCACATATAGTTTCGTCCGATTTCATGTAAATGGTGCCCGAAAGTCCCTATATATCTTTTGATTTGCACGAAATTTGGTATAACGTGCTGAATTAAGCCTAGAGTGATGTATGCCAAGTTTGGAGAAAATCAATCCAGATTTAGATATAGCTCCCATATATAGTTTCGTCCGATTTCATGTAAATGGTGCCCCAAAGTCCCTATATATCTTTCGATTTGCACGAAATTTGGTACAGCCTAATCATTTAGGTCTAGAATGATGTCTGCCAAGTTTCGTGAAAATCGGTCCAGATTTAGATATAGCTCCCATATATAGTTTCGTCCGATTTCAGGTAAATAGTGCCCTAAGTCCCTATATATCTTCTGATTTGCACGAAATTTGGCATAACGTACTGAATAAAGCCTAGAGGGATGTCTGCCAAGTTTGGAGAAAATCAGTCCAGATTTAGATATAGCTCCCATATATAGTTACGTCCGATTTGATGTAAATGGTCCACCAAAGTCGCTAAATATCTTCCGAGTTGCACGAATTTTGGCATAACGTACTGAATTGAGTCTAGAATGATGTCTGCCAAGTTTCGTGAAAATAGGTCAAGATTTAGATATAGCTCCCTTTTATTATAGATTGATGTTAAGTAATTGACGTACTAAGGAACCAATTGGAACAAAACGTTCTGAAAGTTGTATAACCTAACCTGTGACAAGTTTGTTTGAAATCGCTCATTTTTGGATAGAGCTTCCATATATATTTTCGCCCGATTTCAAGTAAATTGGGCATCAAACTCCTCATGTTAGTCAGATTGACATCAAATTTTGCACAACTTAAAAAATTGAGCACAGAATTACGTAGTTGCGTTTTCTAGAAGTGCAGACATAGCCCAACGGATGACCTATTTATATTTGTTTGAAGTCGATTGACATACTTTATGGATAGATCTAGGTAGATTCTCATTTAGATAAATATCTTTTTTTTCATCCAATTTTATGTTATAGTCCTGCTTAATATACCCATAGTGGTGAAGGGTATCATATAGTCGGCCCCGTCCGACTTTACTACTTTCCTTACTGGTTTTTATTTTGCCTCAGAGTTTTTTTTACTGAAAATGGCAAAATCTCAATTTAAAATCTCTATTAAAATACAATTTTAAGGAGATTCCCGTATTTGCATAAAATCTGAATAAAATGTTAATTTTATAAAAAAAAATGTTCAAATATTTTGCAAAAATGTAAATGACATAGATCTACATTTACATAGTATTCGACAAATAGGCCTAAGCAATGATCACCTCTAATGAATAAAACATAATATTTTCGCATAATATATATTAAATCTTGTAAATACATAAACAAAAATGCAAATTTTAGATTTAGGAAATTCCAGATAACTTGTTGATTACATGTTCAACATTTAAATATGTGTCAAATGAAGAAAAAAGCTTAATCCATTTTCTTCTGGAAGTTATTATACACTCTGCCTTAATGAGGGTATGTACACTTTAAGAGCCCGAAAAGTCGATTTTAAAATGTTCGCCTTTTCGTCTTGCTGGGTGGCACATATATTTACCAGACCTATGCAAAATGCCGTTTTCCACCACTCCAATTGGACAAGATGCTTCACGACGACCCATTTTTATACCCCCTTACGTTTGTAACAGACCAAAGGAAACAAGGTAGACCCCAAGCGGCGTAAGCTATATTGTTCGACTATTGTTCTTTCCTTACTGATTTTCTGTGATGACTAAAACCGTTTTCCTCGTTTCATTTCATTTTGGGAAAATCTCAAAAAAACGTTAAAAAGAATTTTCATTATAATGCCAACAACAAAATCGATTCACAACTTTTTTCAAGTGCAAAGGTCACACGCAAATCCATTGGGGATTTTTTTTTTATTTTTTGCCTTCACTCAATTTTGTGATTTCTATGCCCTCGGGATTGGAAAACATTTGCAAAAAGTGTTTGAAACCCCCGACGAGGTGAGAGTACGGTACGGTCATCTTTGAAATTGGCTTTATTTGTTTGACCCATATTGAGGTGGATTACAAATATTAGTTGTTGTTGTTGTTTTTGGTTTATTTGCTTGGCCATAAATCACCAAAGTATTATGAAGCCGAATGGATAAAAACACAAACACACACTCACACACAAACGAAAATAGGGTTTGCGTTTTAATAAGCCATTAAATCGTCGCATTAAAACGATTTTTATCATTGTCGGGGGGATAACTGTCAGACCTTTGATATGTGTTACCCTATTAACCTTATTTCGAATATTGCAAAATTCATGCGAATTTTTTTTTCTATTTTAAAATCTTTTCTAAAATCATACAGGAAATACAAGCTCTCACAGAAATGTTGCCTGTCAAGATTTATGTTCGCCGAGAGCATCACAATTTTTCAGATAACAAGAACTTCCTTTTTGATTATGTTCGGGGGAGGAACTATTGACACAAATTTTTATTCTTTTTGGTTAAATAATTCTGTGGGAACACCTCCTTCCTCTCTTTTTTCTATTTTATAATAAAATTAATTTTCAAAATTTTGAGTGAGTAAATAATTTTTGTTGCCTCATTTTCTGTGGGTGTGTGTATTGCTTTCTGTTTGAGAAATGAGGTTATCTACACACGTGCACACACACGCTCACACACAAATATGCCATCTCCACTTACCGATCATTCCCATTCTTCATTTTCCTATGATGAACCACAATGAAATGCATTTTTAACTTTCCCAAATTTCGATTTCACTTTTCTTCTTCTTCGATTTGATAACGTCGTGCCTACTGCACTGTCAGTGTTATACTTGTCGCTGTTGTTGTTGTTGCTGCTGTTCTAATATAACAAGTTACAAAACGGGTCTGCTCGTTTACATCACTTATTGTAGGGAAACACACGCTCCTCAATGTGTGTCGAGAAACAAAAGGTCATTAAACTAGTGGCACGTGCCGAGCGGCTATATGCGCCAGATATCTCCCCCCCAACCCCATTAAAAAGAAAATTAGTTGTAATGGGAGTGTCTTTGGTTTTTTTTTATTATGATTATTATTAATGGAAATCAGTATGATCATAACGATTGTAGTGCTGTGCGGAGAACCCAAAAAAGAAAGGCATAGTTTTTTTGTGGAAACCTAAAAAATATAAAATCGTTCTTGAGGGTTATCGTGCTCTCAGCCTTAAGGCTAATGAGATTATATACGCTTTGATAGGACAGCAATGTGTTTCATACGAATATAGATTTTATACCCCAGGTTTTCTTGTGCCAAAATAGTTCCATTAAATTTAGAGTCAATTTACAGATGTTCATTTGTATATATGCCTGATAAGCACAATAACTCTCGAACCGAGATCATCCAAATTTGCTTAACATAATATTTTTTGCCAAATGTCGGAAGATGGAGCACATCGCCCACTTCATTCGGTACATCATGCAGTGCCAAAATTTTGAATTATTTTTAATATGGCAGTATTCGAATTGATCTCAACTTTGTTAATGGTAATGTTATTACCAAACCCATACGAAATCTAACGATAGGACCCATTAACGATCAAAATTTTGAAAACTTTTAAATGTCAAATGAACTATCCGATATGATCTATTTACAGTTCATAGTTATATTATTTCTAAGATTGGGCTGAAATCTCGTTCCTAAATCGGTTTGATCTTGATCTTTGATGACCGAGCCTAGAAACAGTATATGACCTCTGCCCTGGTCATGCCACTAAAATTCTACTAGAAGATTTTAAAGCATAAATCAAAAGGGAAAATGCTGTTAGCAGAACCATTGGAAAATTCAGCCTCCATGAAGAAACATTCGTCAACGGCGTAAGGTTGATTGACTTCGTGGCAGCAAAAACATGCATCTCGATATACACAAGGCCACCTGGCCCGATCAAACAACGAGAAATCAAATCGATCATGTTGTGATAGACGTAAGGAAATCATCCAGTGTTTTAGACGTTCACACCTAGCCAGGATGTGGTCAGAATAGCTATCATTCAGATTCATAATGTCTTAATACGTAAGCACCTGTAAATATTTAAGTGTAACTCCCACATCTGAGTACATTCGACCATATAATTGGTATCAATTTAAAGGTCAACCACTCCTCTTGAACACACTATAAACTTCTCGGGCCTTGGTCCTTCAGGGGCAAATATATACGCCATAGAATACAAATTTTGTCATTTTTCACACAAAAGTCAGGGCAATTTGACAGGACCCGCTAAATATTGGAGGAGATCTTTAAAAACAAAACAGGCATGCTTATTCGAGATTGTCCCGATCCCCATTTTACCATGCAAAAATTCGCGGTGTTTGCAGTCACATATTGCGGCCTCAGGAGCAGATACAGACACCATTACAAAAATAAAGTTTTTGTTTGTTTATACACCAGAACCAATTAGAGATGACGGCATAGGCTGGTCAAGATTCATCCCCTAAATATTATAAAGCAGCAGGTGACCTTTACTAAAAACAATAGGGGTCAGATGCAGGTCAGGAGCATGCACCTACATGCAAAAATTCGGGAAGATGGTCCATAACTGTGGCCTGTATCGTGTGTTTACAAAACACGAGATAATGGACAACTACGGACGGACATACATGTCTTCCCAATCGCATATAAAGTCCTATGCAGTGTATTGTGTGAACGACTAAAGCCAATGGCCATACATTAAAGGTGGGTTCAAGCCTGGCAAAACATTTCGCGGCGTTACATTGTCTCTTTAACTTTGGAGCTGCACAAAGCTATAATACCCTGACAACATAGTTGTGTAGGGTATAATAAAGCAGCAGATGCCGATGGATTACCAGCCGACCGGTGGTCAGATGCTGGTCAGAAGAATGCACAAGCTGATTATTACAATTTGGCTAGAGCAATGCATGCCCAATTAATACAATTCGACTAGAGGAATGTGTTGTGTTCGGTGCACAAAAAACGAGACAAGACATGCCAACTATAGAGGAAGTAGTCTCCTTCCCAATCGCATATAAAGTGCTATTCAGCGTACTGTGTGAACGACTGAAGGCAATGGTCAATGACAGTTTCAAGCCTGGCAAATCCACCACTGACCAAATTTTCACTCTACTCCACATCCTGGAAAAGATCCACGAAAAACGCATCGATACCTTCCACCTATTCGACGACTACAAAGCCGCATTCGACTGTCCAATCCGCTCAGAGGTGTTTAAAACGATTTTTGCATTCGACAGTCTGGCAAAATTAATACGACTGTTAATGTCAGAAATGACCTCTCGAAGCCTTTCACTACGGAACGAGGATTCAGACAAGGTTACAGTCTGTAGTGTGACTTTCTAAACTTCCTGCTGGACGAAGGCAAAGGTGAACATAAATGGCACACTGTACACAAAAAAGCATATGTTATTCGCCTACACCGATGACATCGACATAATTGGTCGAACATTGAAAGCGTTACCGCTCCACCTTTGAACAAATTGAAAAGGTCAACCAAAGTGGGTCTGACAGTAAATGGAGAGAAGACCAAGCTGATGGTATCAACGCGCAAGACGTTCAGTAGTGGACGACTGTGAACTTATATACTACAGCTTCCGGTATGGAATTTTATATACCTCGATACCGCCATAAAAAAATTAATAACATCAGGTTTGAAATTCGAAGGAGAATAGTGTTGGCTAACAGGTCTGAGTAAGCAATTCAAAAACAAGGCCACCTCTCGCCAGACCAAACTCACACTTTACAAAACCCTAGCTGTTGTTTGTATCTGAATCCTGGGTACTTGCACAAGCATGCGAGGCAGCTTTTGGAGTGTTTGAGAGAAAAATTCTCCGAATGATCTATGGACTGATTTGCTTCGATGGTGAATATCGTCGTCGAATGAACCATGAGTTGTACCTTCTATTCTCGGACATGGACATAGTCAGACGGATCGAGCTGCAGCGACTACCTTGAGTAGGCCATGTTGTGAGAATGGATGAGGATGCCCCAGCTCAAAATGCATATAAAAGCGAACCAACTGAGTGTTCACGCAGAATGGGAAGGCAACAAATTCCATGGATAGATCAAGTAGATGACAACATTTCGGAACAGGATATTTCAAATTCAAAGAGCTGTGCACAAGACCTATGGATATAAATAATGGATAATAAATAGATATAAATATAGCTTATTTTAACTTACTTATATTTATTTTATTCCAATCAATTTCAACGAATTGAGATTGCGGTTGAATTGTTAAACCGCAATGCATTCCAAAAGAAGACACAAATATAAAAAAGTATGTGGTACAGGTTTTGGCTGATCGCACTATTTAGACGTGTTTTTTGTATAACAGTATATTTAATTGTAAAATTAAATAATAAAATTTCTCCATGGAATTTTACCAAATTTTTTAAATAAAATGGGTTATTTCTTTGGAATTTATTGTGAGAAAATAACGAAAGGAAAAGTTAGTCATCCAAGGTAGAAATACTTAATGTTAATGACGAGTCCATGATAAAGGCAATTAAGCGACTTAAAATTGGATAGGATAGTGAAATTCTTAGATGTGTTATAAATAAATTTCGGGAAATAATTTCTTTATTCGACAAATATGGTCGAACGCTACCGAAATTAGCGTTCGACATTTTTGTCAGATTTCACAACGTGTGACAATCGAAATCGGGTTAAATTTGAATATTACATATATATTTTCGACCAATTTTCTCTAAGTCTGCATCAAACATTCTACTTTTTGTCTGATTTATGCGAACTTTTGCACAGTGTACCAAGTTGTGACTAGAATGGCGTTTTATAAGTTTTTAGAAATAGGTCCGCCCGATTGGCTTGAAATGGTGATTAAGTTCGTTTCATATATAGAAGGGCCTATGAAAAAAGCATCTCTGTTCGATAGAAATTATGTTGTACAAATATCATTACAAAGTATATTAGTTTAATCGGTATCTTACGTGCACATCCTGAATATATCCAAAGTGGTGAAGGGTATCATCTAGTCGGAATCGTCATCTTTGTCTTTTCTTTTACTGTTTTTTTTTTTTTTTTTTTTTTTTTTTTTTGTAACAGACTTCTAAAAGTAGATTCAGAATTTTTATTCTCAAAACTAAATTATAGCCAATTAGATTGTATGAGAGTGGTTATTTCTATTATTTTCCTAACCATGGGGATATAGTGAAAAATTATTTTTGTCATGAGATTCAAATGCCAAGATGAACCCTAAAATGGCAGAAATTTCAAAACTTGCGTCTACATTGAAAATTTTCAACCATCCGACCATTTTCCACTTCGGATGGGAAATGCTTCTGACCATCTTTATATGGGGCTATGTGAAAAAATTTACCTATATTTCAGATTTTCTGCGATGGTATTTTTTCACCAATAACCCACAATGACAAATTACTATCTAAAATTTTGCGGGACCTTTGTATTGTGGTCAATGTTATACTAAGCATAGTAGATGATTTAACTCTCAGATAACCGAATTATGCTGACTTATAGCCTAGACAGACGACAGCCTTAATTTGCATTAACAGCCTTAATTCAAATTAACTTGTACATTATCCTCATTTTTATGTGTTGTTAATGCACAAAATCAAACTGAATTTATACTGAATTAAGCAATTTCAATATGGCAATGCTGTAGAAAATAAATTGATTGTTGTCAAATTTGTTTACGTTTACGAAAATAAAAATTAAAAATAAAGGCAAAATTCAACACTTCTTCAAATTTGGAGCTGTTTTATCTTCATTATAGCTGTTAGTTTTCCTTCCGGCCATGTATCAATTTCAAAAAGATGTAACCCTAAAAAATATTGTAAATAAATGTCAATATTTTCTTCCTACACACAGACAAACAATAGTTTTGAAACAAAAAACTGGTTCATAAATGCAGAAACTCTCGTCTGTCAGGGGTAAATTTTAATTCAAATTAAGAACTTTTTAATGTAAATTAAGGCTGTCGTCTGTCTATGGTATTACATCCACTTCGGATGAAAATAAAGACTACCTGGAGGTTATGTATAAATGAGGTCTCATATTAAATATTTTCTGGGAGGTTTTTTGCCTATGAGCTGCAGAATACTCAACGTAGGTCATAACCTTTATATGCGGTCCTGTATTGCAGATTTTCCAGAAAGTCAAACGCCATAATTTTTATTTTTTTTATTTTATTGAATGAAGGCAAAAAATGTCGGAAATAGCATCACATTTTAGAAGCGAGGAACCTCATTTTGTAACCATTCTTGTGTGGCGCGTGCTGAGTGCGATGGTGCTAAGTCTGGTTGGAATGTCTAAAGTCTGCGGCCAAAATGTTTGTGTGCCCAAGGCTTCAATACTCCCTCCAGAATAATTTCGCGATAATATTCGGCATTTATTCTGATGCCAACATCGATTAATACAAGCTGAGATTGACCATCGGCTGTTATGGTGGCCCGCACTATCACCATGGCCGGCGTTTGAGTTCTTGTGGCCAACCGAAGGTGCACATTTTAAGCAGACCTCTTTGGCAACTAAACACTATCATTTTATTTGTTTAGAAACTGCTGGACAACCAATGTTTTATCATCGGAGAAAACCAAATTCGACAGTTCTTTCAGTATTTTCGGCCAATCGAAGCAAATCTTGTGTAAGTTCTTGCACTTTTTGGTATTTCAATGGCTTTACTCCGAGCTAATTTTTCAATATATGCCGAATAGAAAATGGTGATATGTTCAGCTCACGAGCCATTTTTCGGCCACTGCGACGTGGGTGTCGATCAAGTCGCTTCTTTACTTTTCAAACCATTTCTGCTGATGTTCCTGTTTTCTTACGTCCACTTCCTTGACGCCGGGCTACGCTACCAGTATCACAGTAACGAGAGATGGTACGAGACACAAAATATTTATTCACATTTAAATGCTGGAGTGATCTAACGATAGCCACTTGTGATTTTCCACCCAAATATAAAAAAATCACACTATCACGCTTGAATTCATCACGAATAACTTGTTTCTGGAAAATTCTTATCAAAATGCTTTTGTAGGCTTGTAAACAATATAATGAGATGTCAGTGCAATAATTTAAACAGCTGTCGGACGAGAGGCTTAGAAATGACAGAAGTCTGAAATTGGTTGCAGTTTTTTCATCTCACCCTGTATACTTGGAGTAAAGAAAAATTCCTAGCACTGTCAGAAATATCGAGATCTTTATCTTGATTATTTTATTCCGAACAATTTTCCTCGAAGAGGTATTTTATCCTCAGAAACCCAATCTATATGAAATATAATAAATGAGGCGGTTGGATAATCCATTGGACATGACAGTATCTTTGCATGTGGACTATTAAAAAAGTGCACCGATTCATATCATTCTCAATACCAAACATTCTAGGTATATCGTATTGGGAAAATTTGAAAACCCTATGTGTCTGATGAACAAATGACAAAGCCAAAATCTCCGTCTTCAACAAAAACTGCCAATCATCATCATTGGATATTTTTATTATAGCCCGCCTTATGTCATTGAGTCAAGACTTGCAACAACAACAAATTGTTTTTAATATTTTAGGCTGATCAGGCATAGCAGAGCATTGTTATCTAACACCAACCAACCCACCAACTCAAAAAAGTGGATATTAAACTTAACGAAATGCTATACGTTAACAATGTTGGGTGAAAGTACTTAACGAAACATGTCCAGCAAAACGGACGGTTTGTCGTGTTTATCCGGGCAATATGTTTGCATTTCTTTTTTTTTATTTATTTATTTTCAAGTTAACTTGATTATGTCGCAAGCCCTTCCCAAACCAATGGAAGGCAACAAATTTGGGATTTCTTTATTATTTTGTTGTTGTTGCTTTGCTTTTGTCCCCATCACGTTTTTCGTACAAACAATGCACGCTTTTGTTTCCTACAACTAAAAAACATTTTTTTGGTTTTGGTGGCCGACAAGTACAACAAAATACAAACGAAGCTATTTTTGGAACATTTTTTGGGGGCTTTTGGTTTTTGTAACTAAATATTCAAAGCAAGCAATTGAACGAGTTTTACATTATGCAACGATACAAAGCCCATCCCTTAAGCGAACCAAAAAATAAAAAAAATGAAAAAAAACCGAAATTAAAACTTAAAGTAAATTAATATTTAAATTGACAATGACATTTTTTGTGTTGTTCCGGAACTAATGTGAAAAATGGGAAAGTTCGTGGTTTAGTAACAACTTCATAATCCTGCTTGAGATACAAAAACAAATAATACAAAGTTATAAAACTACCAATGTTCGGGGGAGTACTAAAAGGCTCTAAAATGAGCCATTTGTATCTGGCGAACGGATAGGCCGAGAATTTTGATATGACAATGACAGGTGGAATATAACTAAAATATGATACTAAATGGCATTTTTATGAGGTGCACATTTTGGTTACATCGATCGTACTTCAACTTTAGTATAGTGTGTAGGTTGCCCATTAGGAGGTGTTTCTCAATTGCCAGTATTTTGTAATTCGGGGATATTGAGGGATAGAAAATATTTGTGCGGAAAAGTGTCCTAGGTGAATAAAAGTCCTAGGTGAATATTTTGATAAAGGTTCCGACGAGTTTTTGAATTTTTTGAAATGTTTGATCGATCGTAATATCTCGACTATCTAGTCCATAGTTACGGACCAATTGTCACGGGTTCTGACCAAAGAATACCCCTATTGTTTTTGGTAATCTTCCGTTAATATTTAGGGGATGAACTGGACCAAAATTTTTTTGTAGCTCTAGAGGTCACAATTGACAAAAATTTTAATCTGGGGCGTATATATTTATTTACCCCTTTATGTAACCGGATGTGGAAGTTGTGCGTGGTTTAGTATTACTAGTATCACACTAGAGAGCGAAACTTACTTACTTTTACATGAAGTTCGTCTTATGGTCAAGGACGACAATTATAGCTTTCGGAATATACTCCAGAACCAATAAGATATGACGATGTAGGCTTCAGACCACCACTATTGACCATATTTCCACGAAAAACAAATCGGCACATTTCAGCTATTCGTCGACTATAAAGCCGCACTCGACAGCCATATCCGTTTAAAGGTGTTTAAAGACATGTCTGCGTTCGGAATTCCTGCAAAATTAATACCTATATGTAGAATAAGTTTAACTGACACAAGACCAGCAGTTAAAGTCGGACAGAACCACTCGGAGCCCTTCAATACCGAACGAGTATTCAGATAAGGTGGCAGTTGGTCGTGTGATCTAATTAACATCCTGCTGGAAAAGGTCATACGAGATGTAAATGTGAACAGAAATGTCACTCTGTACACCAAACAGCATATTTTACTCGCCTATGCCGATGCCATCGACATAATGGGTCGAGCATTGCGAGCGGTAACATCCACTTTGGACCAATTTAAAATGCTAAAGTGGGTCTGGCAGTAAATGGCTCGAAGACCAAGCTGATGGTAT
The DNA here is from genome assembly GCF_032173495.1 of Musca vetustissima. Lineage (NCBI taxonomy): Eukaryota > Metazoa > Arthropoda > Insecta > Diptera > Muscidae > Musca > Musca vetustissima. The sequence goes on along the minus strand of NW_026881560.1, from coordinate 303,161 downwards.
TAACGCGCAAGACGTCCAGTAGACTCGGACCAACAGTGGAAATTGAGTACTACAGCATCGAGGTAGTGGACGATTTTATATACTTCGGTACAGCCATAAACAAAAATAAAAAAATTAATTTTGAAATCCGGAGAAGAATAGTGTTGGCCACGCTCACACCCTACAAGATGCTGATAATATCCGTTCTATTGAATGAATCTGAAGTATGGGTACTTAAGCAAGCAGATGAGGCAGCTCTTGGAATGTTTGAGAGAAAAATTCTCCGAAAAATCTATGAGCCGATCTGCGTCGAGGGTGAATATTGCCGTCGAATGAACCATGAGTTGCACCATCTATTCTCGGACATAGAACATTGTCTAGGTCATGTTGTGAGAATGGATGAGGATGCCAAAAACCGAAATATATATAAAAACGAGCCAACTGATGGAAGGGGAAGGCCACGAATTCGATGGGAAGATTAAGTGGAAGACAACATTTCGAAACAGGGTCTTTCAAATTGGAAGACCGACATGCCTGAAAAACTTTTTAAAGCTCGGCTTATGGAACAAATGATTCTGCCACAAGCCAACAATGTAAGAAAGTTTTGTAAACTCTTCACACGATTTGTCCACTTAGAGTTTTCACAGGATAAAATAATTCCTGGCACCATATACAATTGCAATGTTTTACCATAGTCTCCGCCCCATATCTGACATTTTGAGTGTAATTTTCAGTCATAAGCGGGTCCATTTTAGTAGTCCCGGTACACTCTTAAGTTATTCCTGATAGCTCAAAACCAATATTACATATCGTACCATTTAGAACTAAAAATACATTTCTTAAAAAATTGTGACAATTTGTGGGTAGTACCAGAGCGGATAAACCTGAATTTGGGGACACATATTGTCATGTGGAAAGTTTGAATCAAACCGGTTATTCCTTCCTAGAATCAGTCAAACTCCTGTCTTCCTAGAGTCAGTCAAACAAAAGAATAAACGGATAAATATTTCAAAATTGACACGAACTTTTGTGAAACTTATTTGGTCCATAAGACATTTAAAATCGATTATTCGACCACTCCCATTTTTTTTATCGTACCAGAGGTATACATTAAGCTCAAGGCTTGGAGAATAAACACACATAGCTTCCTTGTCTTTAAGACAAGGATAATGTGTGCTTTGATTTGGATACATCTTGTTATTGAAAAATTTTGTAGAGCATTGGAATGGTAAACTAACATGCTAACAAAACCTTAAGCGAATTATACTTACGAGTTAGAAGAGCAAACTATTCTATCTCACCGATTTGACCAATAAACAATAAACAATATTCAATTGATGATGTATGATAGTTCCAATCAGAGATGTATAGCTTTTTCTTCACCACTGGCCACTAATTAATCGACCAATATCTTAACACTAAATCTTATTGCGGCGTATTAGCTCTTCTTGGTTCTTAGAATACTCACCAAATGTTGTCATGTCTAGAAATCAATTTTCCATGCTCAATGTTAACTGAGAAAAATGATTGTTCCCATTGCACAAAACTGTGTAGACACAGAATTCTGGAAATTCTTATACATTCCAATATCAACAAACCTAAACATTATATGTAAATATTGCGATGGTGAGAAAGGATTAACATGTCCTTAGTCAATCAATCATTAACGCCAGTAGACACATTTTGGAATTTTATGATTTTATGTGTTTTCCAGAAATCGTCCACTCCACTTTACTCTGTGTTTACTGCATCCACTGCAAGGTAAATCTCTGGGAAATCCCAGAATAGCATTAATACATACATCACCCCACCCCAATCATGAGATCTAAATGAAGAGGAAAGTTTCCGTTTTTTTGCGTGCGCGCTGTTGTCCTCCCTAGAGTTCATAGAGAACAGAATATTTCTAGGAATAAAGTTTTTTTTCCTGTTCTCCGAGACAACGACACACCATTATAAAAAAAGAAACAATAACGATGTTGTTACAGTTCATTCAACCTGTTTGATCCCTTTGCACACGATGCCATTCACCACTAGTTGCTGTTCATTGGCCCGGGTGGGCTGAATGACTGGCTGACTATCTTCGCTGATATTCATTCATTGATTCATTCATTCTTGAGAATTTCATCACAAGAGTCGTTCCAGGCAACAATGGTCAATGGACACCGAACAACTATACTAGGAGGAGTCATAGTACTCCTAGACGAGTCATTCACATGTGCATATTTTGTCTGTCTGTCCGTCTGCCTGCAGTCACAGAGTTCTTGCTCTGTTTTTTCTCCTGTTTTTCACGGCATCGTCGTCGTCATCATTATCGTCATTGATTCATTCACCCGACTATCAATGCATCATTGTTGGCATGGTCATACATACAGATATGCACGTATATCCACATTCCTTTTCAATCGGTACGATTCCATTGCCATTCTTTGAGAGATCGACGTCTCAATGGCCTTCAAAGTGACAATATACCAGTTGTATTAAACAGATCTATAATGCGATGCATTTTAAGGTTTATTCAACCTGACAAGCTGCCCAGCAACAACGACAACGATTTCAACGATACCAGCTAGTGCGTACTACTGCTACGACAAATTGCTACAGCACAAAGAACTTTGCAAATCCGAAAACAACCAAAAACTAGCCAAACAACCGCCTGACCAGCCGGAAAACGTCATAGTCCAGCATCATGATCATCGTTTCTCACAAAGATTATCTGCACCGGGATTGATTAATTTTTACTATTTCAACATATATTTTTGAAATCGCATTGTTTTAAAAGAGCTTTCATAAGCTATCGTGTTATGTTCTCCAGTGTAAGAAGACAGTAGTCAACGTTCTAGGCCAAGTCAACATTTTATTTAGCTGTTTTTCTGAATAATAAATAGCTAATATCCTTCTTTATATTGAAAAATATTCTTTAAAAAATCCACGCCTTTGGTAGACCTGGAAAAAATATTCTTTAAAAAATCCACGCCTTTGGTAGACCTGGAAAAAATATTCTTTAAAAAATCCACGCCTTTGGTAGACCTGGAAAAAATATTCTTTAAAAAATCCACGCCTTTGGTAGACCTGGAAAAAATATTCTTTAAAAAATCCACGCCTTTGGTAGACCTGGAAAAAATATTCTTTAAAAAATCCACGCCTTTGGTAGACCTGGAAAAAATATTCTTTAAAAAATCCACGCCTGGAAAAAATATTCTTTAAAAAATCCACGCCTTTGGTAGACCTGGAAAAAATATTCTTTAAAAAATCCACGCCTTTGGTAGACCTGGAAAAAATATTCTTTAAAAAATCCACGCCTTTGGTAGACCTGGAAAAAATATTCTTTAAAAAATCCACGCCTTTGGTAGACCTGGAAAAAATATTCTTTAAAAAATCCACGCCTTTGGTAGACCTGGAAAAAATATTCTTTAAAAAATCCACGCCTTTGGTAGACCTGGAAAAAATATTCTTTAAAAAATCCACGCCTTTGGTAGACCTGGAAAAAATATTCTTTAAAAAATCCACGCCTTTGGTAGACCTGGAAAAAATATTCTTTAAAAAATCCACGCCTTTGGTAGACCTGGAAAAAATATTCTTTAAAAAATCCACGCCTTTGGTAGACCTGGAAAAAATATTCTTTAAAAAATCCACGCCTTTGGTAGACCTGGAAAAAATATTCTTTAAAAAATCCACGCCTTTGGTAGACCTGGAAAAAATATTCTTTAAAAAATCCACGCCTTTCGTAGACCTGGAACAAATATTCTTTAAAAAATCCACGCCTTTGGTAGACCTGGAAAAAATATTCTTTAAAAAATCCACGCCTTTCGTAGACCTGGAAAAAATATTCTTTAAAAAATCCACGCCTTTGGTAGAGCTTTGAAAAAATCGTCTTTGAAAAATCCAAGCCCTTGAAAAAAATCTTCTTTGAAAAATCCACGCCCTTGAAAAAAATCTTCTTTGAAAAATCCACGCCCTTGAAAAAATATTTTTAAAAATCCACGCCCTTGATAGAACCTTGAAAAAGTCTTCTTTGAAAAATCCACGCCCTTGAAAAAATCTTCTTTGAAAAATCCACGCCATTGAAAAAATCTTTTTTGAAAAATCCACGCCCTTGAAAAAATCTTTTTAAAAATCCACGCCCCTGATAGGCCCTTGCAAAAATCTTCTTTGAAAAATCCAGGCCCTTGAAAAAATCTTCTTTGAAAAATCCAGGCCCTTGAAAAAATCTTCTTTGAAAAATCCACGCCCTTGAAAAAATCTTCTTTGAAAAATCCACGCCATTGAAAAAATCTTTTTTGAAAAATCCACGCCCTTGAAAAAATCTTCTTTAAAAAATCCACGCCCTTGAAAAAATCTTCTTTGAAAAATCCACGCCCTTGAAAAAATCTTCTTTGAAAAATCCACGCCCTTGAAAAAATCTTCTTTGAAGAAATCCACGCCCTTGAAAAAATCTTCTTTGAAAAATCCACGCCCTTGAAAAAATCTTCTTTGAAAAATCCGCGCCCTTGAAAAAATCTTCTTTGAAAAACCCACGCCCTTGAAGAAATCTTCTTTAAAAAAACCACGCCCTTGAAAAAATCTTCTTTAAAAAATCCACGCCCTTGAAAAAATCTTCTTTGAAAAATCCATGCCCTTGAAAAAAATCTTCTTTGAAAAATCCACGCCCTTGAAAAAATCTTCTTTAAAAAATCCACGCCTTTGATAAAGCCTTGAGAACCCTTCTTTAAAAAATCTACGCCTTTGATAAAGCCTTGAAAATCCACGCCTTTGTAGAACCTTGAAAAATATTATTTTCAAAATCCAAGCCTATTCCTGCTTCTGTTGGTCAATGAAAATTTTTTCTTTAAAAAATCCAGACTTCTGTGGGGCCTTCAGCTTCAACACTCAAATATATATGTTAATATTGATAAATTTACAAATTTTCCCAATAATCAAAAATATGTGCTATTAACATTTATTCCTCTATCCACCCTAATGTCCATAATAATTTCTGGTTTACAGTTAATGCTGTTCACTGGCATTTTGTTGAGGAGTGCTATTGTTGATTTTTTTTTTCGAAAACACAAAAGCCCTAAAATAATTTTAGGCCTCTTTCTCTATGCACACGTTACAAACACACAAAATGTACACACATGTACAGACACACACACCTACAAACAGGCACTTGGTTATGTAAATAGAAATTTATTTCATTTTTTTTCTGTTCGATTGTTTAAACATTTCCTATTGATTTTAGATGGCGGATGACACTGAAGCTTTTTGTTTTAAACTTTATCAACAGTTACACGAACTTTTTATTTGAATACAAACCATAGCGATGTCGAAGAAGAAGAAGCAGAAGAAAAAACGTTTTGGTGACCATTTGCGGGAGTTTGTTTAATTTATTCACAATGTACCACAAAAAGTGAAATCATTTTTTTTCTCCATCGAGGGGTTCGGTTTTATTTTGGGAAATAATTTATCAAAACAGCATTTACCCCAAAAAAGAAAGAAAAAAAACGCCCTAACAATTGATCGATGATAATGATCAAAATAATTCCACAATCGTACGTGCATATATATATGCAGTTGTGGTAATTTCAATGTGTTTGTGGTAGTTATGTTGTGTGGAGTATGGAATTTGAATTTCAAAGTTTTAATATAAATCGATATATGTTAGATTTAAATTTTCGATTACAATTGTACAGCTAATCCACCGCCTTGAAAAAATCTTCTTTAAAAAATCCACGCCTTTGATAACCCCTTGAAAAAATCTTCTTTAAAAAATCCACGCCTTTGATAACCCCTTGAAAAAATCTTCTTTAAAAAATCCACGCCTTTGATAGACCCTTGAAAAAAATCTTTACAAAATCTTCGCCTTTGATAGACTCTTGAACAAAAATATTCTTTAAGAAATCCACGCCTTTGATAGACCCTTGAAAAAAAATATTCTTTAAAAAATCCACGCCTTTGATAGACCCTTGAATAAAATATTCTTTAAGAAATCCACGCCTTTGATAGACCCTTGAAAAATATTCTTTGAAAAATACACGCCTTTGATAGACCCTAAAAAATATTCTTTAAGAAATCCACGCCTTTGATAGACCCTTGAAAAAATCTTCTTTTAAAAATCCACGCCTTTGATAGACCCTTGAAAAAAATCTTCTTTAAAAAATCGACGCCTTTGATAGACCCTTGAAAAAATCTTCTTTAAATTCCACGCTTTTCGAAGACCCTTGAAAAAATCTTCTTTAAAAAATCCACGCTTTTGATAGACCCTTGAAAAAATCTTCTTTAAATTCCACGCTTTTCGAAGACCCTTGAAAAAAATCTTCTTTTAAAAATCCACGCCTTTGATAGACCCTTGAAAAAATCTTCTTTTAAAAATCCACGCCTTTGATAGACCCTTGAAAAAAATCTTCTTTAAAAAATCCACGCCTTTGATAGACCCTTGAAAAAATCTTCTTTTAAAAATCCACGCCTTTGATAGACCCTTGAAAAAAATCTTCTTTAAAAAATCCACGCCTTTGATAGACCCTTGAAAAAATCTTCTTTAAAAAATCCACGCCTTTGATAGACCCTTGAAAAAATCTTCTTTAAAAAAAAAATCCACGCCTTTGATAGACCCTTGAAAAAAAAATCTTCTTGAAAAAATCCACGCCTTTGATAGACCCTTGAAAAAATCTTCTTTACAAAATCCACGCCTTTGATAGACCCTTGAAAAAATCTTCTTTACAAAATCCACGCCTTTGATAGACCCTTGAAAAAATCTTCTTTAAAAAATCCACGCCTTTGATCCACGCCTTTGATAGACCCTTGAAAAAATCTTCTTTAAAAAATCCACGCCTTTGAGGGACTCTTGAAAAAATCTTCTTTACAAAATCTTCGCCTTTGATAGACCCTTGAAAAAATCTTCTTTGATAGACCCTTGAAAAAATCTTCTTTAAAAAATCCACGCCTTTGATAGACCCAGACTCTTGAAAAAATCTTCTTTACAAAATCTTCGCCTTTGATAGACCCTTGAAAAAAATCTTTAAAAAATCCACGCCTTTGATAGACCCTTGAAAAAATCTTCTTTAAAAAATCCACGCCTTTGATAGACCCTTGAAAAAATCTTCTTTAAAAAATCCACGCCTTTGATAGACCCTTGAAAAAATCTTCTTTAAAAAATCCACGCCTTTGATAGACCCTTGAAAAAATCTTCTTTAAAAAATCCACGCCTTTGATAGACCCTTGAAAAAATCTTCTTTAAAAAATCCACGCCTTTGATAGACCCTTGAAAAAATCTTCTTTAAAAAATCCACGCCTTTGATAGACCCTTGAAAAAATCTTCTTTAAAAAATCCACGCCTTTGATAGACCCTTGAAAAAATCTTCTTTAAAAAATCTACGCCTTTGATAGACCCTTAAAAAACTTCTTCTTTAAAAAATCCACGCCTTTGATAGACCCTGGAAAAACTTCTTCTTTAAAAAATCCACGCCTTTGATAGACCCTGGAAAAACTTCTTCTTTAAAAAATCCACGCCTTTGATAGACCCTTGAAAAACTTCTTCTTTAAAAAATCCACGCCTTTGATAGACCCTTAAAAAACTTCTTCTTTAAAAAATCCACGCCTTTGATAGACCCTTGAAAAAATCTTCTTTTAAAAATCCACGCCTTTGATAGACCCTTGAAAAAATCTTCTTTTAAAAATCCACGCCTTTGATAGACCCTTGAAAAAAAATCTTATTTCAAAATTCCTTTCGCCTTTTCGAAGATCCTTGAAAAATATTCTTTAAAAAATACACGACTTTGATTGACGATTGAAAAAATCTTCTTGAAAAAATACACGCCTTTGATAGGGCCTTGAAAAAATCCATGCCTTTGATAGACCCTTGAAAAAATCCACGCCTTTGATAGACCCTTGAAAAAACCACGCCTTTGATAGACCCTTAAAAATGTTCCTGGCTTCGAGAAAAAGATTCTTGTAGAACTTTTTTGGTTGATTTGATACTCATAATAGATGTGAACTTAGTGAAAATTGGTCTGAAGGTGACAAAAATAGATTTTTATTTTAAATATATAGTCTTCAGACCCCCAAATCGTACATAGAGTATGGAAGAACTCTTTAGATTATTTTTCTCTTAATTAAATTTCCTTCCACTGTGGGTTGATATACGATTTTGTTCGTATTTATTTATCTTATAAATGTTAATCGCTCTACAGTTGCCACCACCGCCTCCTTATCTCTCGTTGTAAGTGAGTGCCTGTCTGCCTCATCGGCATTATTTTTTATCTGATCTCTGACATGAAATAAAACCAATCATATTTAATTACGGCACACACATACACCCAAAAACAAAACCATTTCACCTTTCTTTTTCCAGTTTATGGGGTTAATGCAAAACCAACCAAATGCCAAAAGAAGAAAGAAAGACGAAACAAAAAATTACTCTGCCACAATTAAAGTAAACGAGAATGAAATGGCTCACGAAATTCCAATAAAAGCCGGTCATATATAAACGGGAAAAATGTTGTGCAACATTGTTGTTCGTTAAAAATAACAGCAACAACAACAACAAAAAGTCAACACCAAAAAACTAAGCTATCGCATAAATCGCTGTTCATCTACAGCCTAATATTCATGGGATGGGATGCTATTCATAGATACGTATGTATATAAATGTATTATGTAAACTTTCTTCCGGACTTTTACAATAGGTTTTGTTAAATTCACTCTTCACTCTATTTGCTCATTGTGAAGGGTATTAACCACCACCGCACACTGCCACCATTATCAATAATCCTTCAATTCATTCATAAATGAATACAATTTCTGAATGGTTGGTCGTCATGTTGGTATCGACCAATTGAATAATAAATACTTTCTTCCGTTTGTTTGCGAAGAAATTTGGGAATCAAATAGTTTCCGGAATGATTCACTTACATATAGAAAGGGCAATGTATTGGGTGGACTGTGCGTTTTTTTGATTAATTTAATGAGTCTGCAATTTTAATTTCGATCACGGCCCCTTAAAGCGTTCTAGGATTTATATGATGCAAATTGTATATGGGAGCTCTATCTAAACCCATTTCAACCGAAATAAAGCCCATTATACACCTTAAAAAATATATATTCTTTTAAAAAATATATATTCTTTAATTGTGTTGTGGACCGACTGGTTCCATGTTCGAACATAATCTATGTAAGGTCAACATATAAAGATGTGCAAAGTTTTGATGAAATTGGATATTCTGTTCGTTTCACATGTGATTTCTAAGATTTCAAAATTATGACCCTTTGTGGAGGATGTGGACCGATGGATCCCATTTGCTGATTCGATCTAGGTTACTTACTTAGTTGGCTTATGACAGAACTGTTGTTCCATAGGCCGAGCTTAAAAAAGAATCCCAAGCGCGTCGGTCTTGTGTGTATCTCATCAAATTTGAAAGACCATTTTCCAAGATGTTGCCTTCCACTTGATCTTTTCATCGGATTCGTGGCCTTCTCCTTCTGCTTAGACCATATCTTGGCTTGCATTTATATGCCTTTTGAGCTGGGACAACTTCATCAATTCTCACAGGATGGCCTAGGCAATTTAGTTGCTGCAGTTCGATTCGTCTGACTATGTCGATGTCCGAAAATAGATGGTATAGCACATGGTTCATTCCACGGCGATATTCATCATCGACGCAGCCTATAGATCTTCCTGAGAATTAATCTCTCAAACACTCTAAGAGCTGCCTCATCTACTTGCGCACGGGTAGTATCAACGTCTTGTAAAGTGTGAGTGTGGTCTGGCGATAGGTGGCCTTGCTTTTGAGTTGCTTACTCAGACTATAGTAGCATCTGTTGGACAACACTTTTCTCCTCCAGATTTCATTAATTATTAGTTTTGTTTATGGCGGTACCGAGATATATTAAATCGTTCACTGCATCGAAGCTGTAGTTTTCAAGTTCCACAGTTGGTCTACTGGTCGTCTTGCGCGTTAGCACCAGCAGCTTGGTCCATTCTCCATTTACTACCAGTCCCACTTTGGCAGAATTCTTCTCAATTCGTTTAAAGGTGGATGTTACTGCTCGCAATGTTCGACTGATTATGTCAATGTCGTCGGCGTAGGCGAGTAGCATATACTGTTTGGTGTACAGAGTGTCATTTCTGTTTGCATTTGCATCTCGTATGACCTTTTCCAGCAGGATGTTGAACAGGTCACACGACAAACTGTCACTTTGTGGGTATTGAAGGTCTCCGAGTGGTACTTTCCTACTTTAACTGCGGACATTGCACCAGTTTATGTTATCCTGCTTAGCCGTATTAATTTTGCAGGAATGCCAAACGCAGACATGGATTTAAACACCTCTGAACGGATAGAGCTGTCGAATGCGCAGACATGGCTTTAAACACCTCTGAACGGATAGGGCTGTCGAATGCGGCTTTCTAGTCAAAGCATAGGTGGAATGTGTCGATGTGTTTTTCGTGGGTTTTTTACAAGATCTGGTCAATGGTGTATTTGCCAGGCCTGAAGCCGCATTGGTATTGTTCAATAATGTCATTGACTATTGGCTTCAGTCGTTCACACAGCACGCTGTATATCACTTTATATGCGATGGGAAGGAGACTAATTCCTCTATAGTTGGTACATATCGTCTTGTCTCATTTTTGTGCACGGAACACAGGATGCTGAGGTTTCAATCATTGGGCATGCATTCCTCTAGCCATGTTGTAGAAATGAGTTGGTGCATGGTCCTGACCAGCATCTGACCACTGGTTTTGAATAGTTCGACTGGTAATCCATCGGTACCTGCTACTTTATTGTTCTTCTGCCGATTAATTGATACTCTGACTTCATCTTGGCTAGGTGGTATACACTCTATACCATCATCTCTTATTACCAGAAACTTCTCAAAATGCTCCTTCCAGATCCTCAAAACGCTATATGTATCTGTCACCAGGTTTCCATTTTCATCTCTATAGGAGGATGTGCCTGGGCCAAAGCAAAATTTCCGGACTTCATTCTGACTCCTGTACATCTCGATTTGCTCACGCATACGTTTTTCGTGTTCTTTCTTCTTTTTTACGTTAAAATACGTTTCTCCCCTCTTCGTTTCTCCCGATAATTCTCTATCGCATTACGTGTTGCTAATGTCTGCAGGGTTGCCCTATACGCTGCTTTTTTCACATCAGTAACATTACGACATTCCTGACCGTACCATAATAGCTTGTGCAAAATTTGGTTCAAATCGTACCCATGATATTATAAAACCACTGAGCCGAGCAGTATAGTCGGACGGGGCCGACCATACGATATCCTACACAACTACCACGGAACTCTAATTTTGTGCGGATGTTTATTCCGAGTCTAGGCATATATCGTGATATTTGCACCTTCTTGCCCGATTAGAGGTCAACAGTACCTTTTCCTTGCACTGACATATTTTCCGAATATTATTAATACTGCCCTTCTAATTACTTGTCCAGATTCTCTTCACCGTGGGTTGTGTTATGATATTCGGCTTATAATTGTGGCCTATATATCGACTCAAAAAAACATAAAAAATTAGGTTTTCGGTCCACTTCATTCCAAAATTGTCAAAATCTGATCATCACCGAAATTTACCCCAACTGGAACCTCATGGAAAATTTCAAAGCGATCAACGCTATATTTTCGCCCTCTAGTGTAGTAAAGGGTTACATAATAATATCTGAATACATAAACACCTGTAAATATTTGATTGTAACGACAATATAACGGCAATATAATTGGTATCTATTTAAAAGTAAACCACTCCTCTTGGATATACTATCAACTTCTCGGGTCTACGTCCTTCAAGAGTAAATATATACGCCATAGAATACAAATTTTTACATTTTTCACACAAAAGTCAGGGTCCATTTGACCCGCTAAATATTCACCGATCTTTATCAAAACAGGCGTGTTTATTATTTGGCCCAATCCCCTTCTCTATGTAAAATTTCGTGGTGTTCGGTCCATAATTGCGGCCTTTAGAGCGACCAGAAAACCCGACAAAAATTAGGTATTTGGTCCATTTCATCCCCTAAATATTAACCGATCTTTACAAAAAACAATAGGGGTCTTCATTGGCCAGAACCCATCCTACATGCAAAATTTCGTGAAGATTGGTCCATAACTGTGGCCTGTATCGTGTTTACAAATTGTAATGGACGGACGTACGCACACACGTGTCTAGATCGACTCAGCTAGTCGAGATATGACGATCGGTATACTTAAAGATGGGTCTAGCACCAATATTTCGCGGCGTTACAAACTCTTGGGGCTGCACTAAGCTATAATACCCTGACAATATTATTAATGTTCAGCAATTTTTTTTTACCTGACGGAGTGAACCGATATTTACTTTGTTCAAACTTGATTGAGTTTGAAGGAAATATTACAATGTGCACACTTTAGATCAAATCGGGCATTCCAATCGCCTAATATTGTATTTATAAATATTGACAATTTTGGCCATCTGTTGGGGAGGTACCAGAAGGAGTAGACCAAGTAGAACCAAGTAGATCCCATCTTCAAACTTGATATACTTGGTAAAGGCAATAGGTGGACCGATATCCACCATCTTCGAACTTGATTTGGATGTAATCGATTACTTCCATGAGAGTTATTCTGCTATGCATTTCTGCTCTTCCGATTCAGCAAATGTAAGTCATTGCGACCCAAATAACTTCTTCTTTGTCGTGGCCTTAACAAATGTTGTTGCTCACACCTTGTAGAGTCTGGATATGCTCACACCTTGTAGAGTCTGGGTATGTCAAACTTGCCTGCCTTAATTTTGGCACATTGACTGAGTGCTTGTAACAGTACCTCGATTACAAATTCCAAGGTATCCACCTCTGTAGGTATACTAGATTACGATCGCTGTATATATTTTTGGAGCGTGACTCGTGTGAAAATCAATGACAACCGTCGGTACTGGTATATTAAAGTCCTGCTTCAAAATTATATTCTCTATTTGGCGTTCAACATCCCGCAGTCAGGTATGGTCCGCCGAAAATAAATCCTAAAAATCCATCCCTGATATCTCCAATTTTACTGCTGGTATTCCCTATCCCTCCGCCCGGAAAATGAAGTAGACAACTTGAGGTACTAGACACATGATACAACTTCATGTCTCCTGAAAATTAAACAAATTTTTGGGGGGTGTTAAACAATGCTACCCCATAATAAACATATAGTACACATCTTTAGGTTATATATTCCATGACACTATAAATTATGTGTATCTAGTGGCGCCCGATGTTAATACCAATGTCTATTCAGGCAATATACCTGCTTATATTTTGTTAAAAATGAAAGTTTATGTTTTATATCCCATGACACTTTAAATAATGTGCATAGAGTGGCGCCCGATGTGAAGACCAATATCCATTCAGGCAATATATTTGATTATGTTTCGTTAAAAATAACATTTCAGTTTTTGTTTTTTGATATATATATATATATATATTCGATTATGTTTCGTTAAAAATAACATTTCAGTTTTTTTTTAATTCAATATCAATCATATGTAGGCCAAACAAATTATAATTTCGAATAAAATCAAACCCTAAAATTCCCACCATGAAATTTGTTTTTGATTTAAAACAGAATTGAATTTAAAACTTTGTATTTTGTTGTTGGCCGATCGTTTTCACAATTCGCAACCATTCATTATTCGGCACTGCTTAACAATGGCAAAAGAATAATCACGTTTTAAACGTGATTCGGAATGGTTGTCGAGGCTATAATGCTGGCATGCGTTTCGCATGCTTTTTTCCCATCACACACATAATTACGCCGGTGAACGATAAAAAAAAAAAAAAAAAAAAAAAAAAAAAACGACAACCATATCGCCAACTCCCTACGTAAGTTCAGTATTTTTTATTTTCATTCAATTTTTATGCGATCGAGTTTGGGTTTTCGGTTTTAGTTTTTTTCTTCTTCTTTTTCTTTTTTTAAGAGAAAAATTAAGTTCCTGAATGCATATTTGGCATAATGGATATGAACGCGGTCATACGGTCAATGACCGTAACATTAAATTCGTACCAAAAAACAAAACTTCTCTGCTCTACAGCGTTTACTGTGCTGTCACTGCTGCGGTTTGTTGGCGTTCTCGGACTGTGTCGTGTTTTGCTACGGTTTACCCAGTCTTCAGCGTTAATCGTTCATCAAAGCGCTAGCAGAAGCAGCAACAGCAGCTGTAGTGGCAGAAGAAATGACAACTAACAGCAAAAGTTTCCACAAACCAACAAAAATCAAAAAGAGAACATAAATCGTTGGACAATCCGTGAGAAGCTGCACGGTGGTTTGGACTGGAATGGGCCTTCAAAAAACAAAAAAAAAAAAAAAAATCGAAGGCATTTTTCAGGAAGTTTTGATCTCCCACTTTCATTAAAAAAACCCTGGTTCTTGAGAAAATATTTTTTTAAAAATCCGAGCTTATACATGGGTCTTAAGACAATACAGGCCTTTATTTGGGCTTTCAGAAAACATTTTTTTATTTACTAAATGCCAATAACTAAGATTTTGGAAAATATTCCCGCTTACAGTTGGGAAAAATAGTTCTTAAAATCCACTCCTTAAAAATCAGCTTAAAAAAATAAATAAATAGCTTGGCTGTGAGAAAATAATTTTTAGAAATCGCGGTCTTAAGAACATATTTTTAAATCTCCGTATAGGGCTATGCCTTGAGAAAATATGGGAAAACATGTTTTTACTTTGGCATAGAGAGGATATTTTCAAAAACTTTACCCTTTGCGTACCAAAAACAACCACCAAGAAACCCATGGTATCAGGAGTGTCGTAATGCTACTGATGTGAAAAACGCAGCGTATAGGGCAACCCTGCGGACAGTAGCAACACGTAATGTGATGGAAAATTATCGAGAGAAAAGGAGAGAGGAGAAACGTATTTTCAGAAACAAAGAAGAAATAACAAGAAAAACGTGAGCGTGAGCAAATTGAGATGTACAGGAGTCAAAATGAAGTCCGAAAATTCTACCAACGGTTAAAACACCAAACCGACGGTTTTGGTGCAGGCACATCCTCCTGTAGAGATGAAGAAGGAAAACTGGTAACGTATGCAGACAGCGTGTTGAGGATCTGGAAGGAACATTTTGAAAAGCTTGTGGTATCAAATAGTGGCGGTTAGGAAGATACCCCAGAACCAATAAGGGATGATGGTATAGAGTGTATACCACCTAGCCAAGATGAGGTCATAAAAGCAAGTAATCGGCTCAAAAATAATAAAGCAGCAGGAGCGGATGAAGTATGCAAGGCTAGTGGTCAGATGCAGGTCAGGAGCATGCATCAACTGATTAGTACAATTTGGCTAGAGGAATGCATGCCTAATGATTAGAACATCAGCATACTGTGTCCCGTGCACATAAAAGGAGACAAGGCAACATGTGCCAACTATAGAGGAATTGGCTTTCTAACCATATACGGCTATGCAGGATAACTTTAAGTGGCACAAGGTCAGTAGTTAAAATCGGAAAAAACCTATCGAAGCCCTTCAATACCGAAGGTGACACTTTGTCGTGTGATCTTTTTAACATCCTGCTGGAAAAGGTCATACGAGACGCAAATGTGAACAGAAATGACACTTTGTACACCAAACAGCATATGCTACTCGCCTACGCCGATGACATCGATATAATGGGTCGAACATTGCGAGCGGTAACAGCCACCTTTGAACAAATTGAGAAGGTGTCTGCCAAAAAGGGTCTGGCAGTAAAAGGCGAGAAGACCAAGCTGATGGTATCAACGCGCAAGGCATCCAGTAGACTCGGACCAACCGTGGAACTTGAGAACTACAGCTTCGAGGAAGTTAAAGATTTTATATGCCTTGTACCGCCATAAATAAAACTAATGACATCAATTTTGAAATTCGGAGAAGGATTGTGATGGCTAACAGATGCTACTATGGTATAAGTAGGCAGTTTATAAACAAGGCCACCTCCCGCCAGACCAAACTCACACTCTACA
Organism: Musca vetustissima; assembly: GCF_032173495.1. Classification (NCBI taxonomy): domain Eukaryota; kingdom Metazoa; phylum Arthropoda; class Insecta; order Diptera; family Muscidae; genus Musca; species Musca vetustissima. Next base: position 287,239 of record NW_026881560.1, on the reverse strand, counting down.
AGACGCTGATACTACCCGTGCTATTATATGGATCAGAAGCATGGGAACTTGCGCAAGCAGAAGAGGCAGCACTTGGAGTGTTTGAGAGTATATTTCTCCGAAAAATCTATGGACCGATCTGTGTTGACGGTGAATATCGCCGTCCAATGAACCACGAGCTGCAGCGACTACGGTGGCTAGGCCATGTCGTGCGAATGAATGAGAATGCCCCAGCTCAAAAGGCATATAAAAGCGAGCCTACTGATGGTTCCCGTAGAAGGGGAAGGCCACGAATTAGATGGAAGGACCAAATAGAAAATATCATCTAGGAACGTTGTCTTTCAAATTGGAGGAGATGCGCACAAGACCGAAGAGCTTGGAAATCTTTTTTAAGCTCGGCTTATGGAACAACCGTTCTGTAACAAGCCAGCTAAGTAAGTAAATAATACCCTTTAGGTTGGGCCTTGAGAAATTCTGTTTTAATAAATTTGTTTTTTGATCCAGATTTGTTACAGTTCAAATTGAAAGACTCCACCTGCTAACAGTTTTACATTTCAGTTATTTCTTGGGAAATTTTTGAAAAAATCCATTTCTGGGCATTTTCTTAAATTAATAAATTAAGCCTTGGAAAAATATCAACTCCTACAGTTGGGCCTTGAGAAAATGGTTTTTAAAAATTCACTCCTGATGTTTACTTCTAAAGGTGGTCTTGAGAACACATTTTTTTTTTAAATCTAAGCCTATGAAAAAATATGAAAAAACATTTTTTACTTGGGCCTTGATAAATTATATTTTAAAAGAATTAAATTTATCGATCCAGATTATATACAATTTCCATTAAATGACTCCACCCGCAACAAGTTTTATAACTCATCTAATAATTACAATTTAACCACTGTGCCGGCGCAACATTGTATCATACCAAATAGTCTAATAGACTATTTTGTTTAAACTAGAAATGACTGCTTCAAAAACAAAAAAGAAAAAAACTATGTCTTTGTTGTTTCAGTTTAATATTCGCCAGCCAATGTTGTTGGCTAAGAAGAAAGCTTTGGAAGTGCGATTTATGTAGTTGTTGTTGTTGCTATTCCATTGATTGCCTTGTAACACTTCCATCATTTCAAATCAATCAAGTTCATGCAACAGTTTTTTTTTCTATTTTTTGTTCGATTTTATATGGCCAACGACACCGAAATTGAATAAAAGAAACAATATCTATCTCTTGTAAATATGAATATTTATTTGATTTGCAAACATTTCACATATCAAAAAAAAAAAAAAAAAAAAAAAATACAGACAGACAGAAGAAGCCAAAACACAACAAACAGATTTACATTCATTATGAACAACATTTGAATATTTAAACAATTTTTAAATTGTGTTTTTTGTTTTATTGTTCATGGACTTGGAAAGCCTAATTATGAAATATTGTTACAGAATTCAATCGAGAAGAGTCGAATATCGAAAAAAATAATACTAATAGAAATGTTGATCGTGTTGATGTGGCGCCTAAAAAAAGAAATGCAAAAAAAACTGTACTTCGAAACAAAAGAGGCTTTACAGTATATTTAGCATATGCCTAAAATTAAAATAGGGAATTCCGATTTAGTGGTTTAGAAATTATCATAAAATATGGATTGTTAACAAATATGAAGATATTGCTTTCAAACTTTATGTCAATCAATTGGACTTTGTAAGATATAAATATACAATAAAATTATGCATAATTTTGCGAAAGGGATCATTAAAGCGATAAAAATTACAACCCCCATTCGACTATTAATTGGAGTGTATGTTGACTTATAGAATTAAATTCATCGTCAAAATTGAAGTCTATTTTGAAGCAAAATACAAAATGTGTTGTAGACATTGTATCGGGAAGGTAGTGTATCGCTATAATCCAGGGTATCACGATTAAAGGATTGTTTTTAATTATAAAACACTAGGAAAGGTATTAATATCGGACGGGCCTATTATATTAGGTTGGGGAGAAAGAAACCCATTATTTTTTCGGCAAATGACTGTATTGATAGATTTATCGTAAGGTATCGATCAAACAATATCATATTTATGTTCGTTAGAAGGATGACATTTTACAGTAAACAAATATTTAGCTGTTTTCTGTTTAGTGCATTCAGTTGTGAGATACAGGGTGTTAATGTTAATGAGAAAATTCGGTACATTTCACAGTTTTTCTTTGGCAAAGGCGAAAATGCAGGCCAAGCGGCTAAAATTGTGAATGGTGTTTATGGTTCTGATACCGTTCAGGAATTTTTGATGGTAAAAATGTACCTCGCACAGTTAGGCCGGTCGTCGAAAATGTCTATAAAATAATCAAGAAATGTCTTTAATATATTTATTTGTCCCAAAACGGGCATTCCGAAGCATGTTAAATAAAGTCCTACAGTTCATATAAATATAATGGATTTATTTTTCCCCAAACTAATATGATACCCTACACAAGAGATATATAGAGAGCGCAGCTCTTCCAATTTGAAATATCATCTTTCCATCGAATTCGTGGCTTTTCCCTTCTATGGGAAACAGTTGGCTCATCTCATCTTTTCAGACAAAATGATTTAGCCACCGTAGTCGCTGCAGCTCGATACGTCAAACTATGTCGATGTTCGAGAATCGATGGTACAACTCATGGTTCATTTGATGCCGATATTTACCGTCGACGGTTCGTAGATCTTTCTTTGTAACACTCCAAGAGCTGCCTCATCTGCTTGTAGTGTGTGAATTTGGCCGGGCGAGAGGTGGCCTCGTTTTTAAATTGCTTACTCAGACCATCGTAGCATCTGTTGGTCAACACTATTCTCCTTCGAATTTCAAAACTGATGTCATTAATTTTATTTATGGCGGTACCAAGATGTATAAAATCGTTCACTACCTCGAATTTGTTATTTTCAAGTTTCACAGTTGGTCCGAGTCTACTGGGCGTCTTGCACGTTGATACTGCCAGACCCACTTTGGCAGACTTTCCTCAATTCTTTTAAAGATGGCTTTTACCGCTCTCAATGTTCGACCCATTATGTCGGTGTCGCAGGCGAGTAACATGCGTGGTTTGGTGTACAGAACGCCATTTCTGTTCACCTTTGCCTCTCGCATGACTTTTCCTAGTAGGATGTCTGAATCCTCGTTCTGTGTTAAAGGACTCCGAGAGACCCTTTCCGACGTTAACTGTTGACCTTGTGCCAGATAAAGTTATCCTGCACAGGCATATTGATTTTGCAGGAATGCCGAATGCAGACACATCAAATGCGGCTTTATAATTGACGAATAGGTGGAATATGTTGATGTGGTTTTCGGTCTTATCTAGGATTTGGCACAGTGAGAAAATCTGGTCAATAGTGGAATTACCAGGCTTCATTGGCTTCAGTCGATCACGCAGTACTCTGATTAGCAATCTATATGCGATGGAAACGAGACTAATCATTGGGCATGCATTCCTCCAACCAAATTGTACTAATCAGCTGGTGCATGCTCCAGATCAGCCATCGGTCTTGAATAGTTCGGCTGGTAATCCATCGGCACCAGCTGCTTTATAATCTTCAGCCGACTAATTGTTATTCTGACCTCTTCTTGGCTAGGTGGTATATAATCTATACTGTCATCTCTATTTGATTCCGGGGTATATTCTTCACCACCACTGTTTGATATCAACACGCTGTCTGCATCTGTCACCAGGTTTCTATCTTCATCCCTATCCCTATCGCTATAGGAGGATGTGCCTACACCAAAGCCTTCGGTTTGGTGTTTTACCCGTTGGTAAAATATCCGGACCTCAATCTTACTCCTCTACATCTCGATTTGCTCCCGCTCTTGTTCTTCCTTTTTTTCTGAAAATACGTTTCTCCTCTATCATTTTCTCTCAATAATTTTTGCTCGCATTTTTCACCTCAGTAGCATTACGACGCTCCTGATCGTACTATGGATTCCTCGGTGGTGGTCTTTGGTACCCAAGTGTTGCCTTTACGGCATATTTTAGGCAGTGGGCAATTCTTTGGGACAAGCAGTGCTTTCGACAAGCTGGTGGTTCAATTGAGCAAAGTAGGATTCTGCTACCTATTGTGTTTTCAGCTTTTCGACTTCGAGTTTCCGTGATACATTAAAGCACATCTTTGCTGCAAGACGAGTGCGTACCTTGGCTGCAACAAGGTAGTGTTCCTAATCGATATTCGCTCCTCTGATCGATCAAACGTCTAAAACACTGGATGAATGCGTTCCGTTTATTACAACGTGATCAATTGGATTTTTCTTTGTTTGATCGGGATATCGGCCTTGTGTATATCGACAGGCTTAAATCTGGAGCTGATGACTACCATATTTCTTGTGTTTCTATCATCATGGAGTCTGAAGTTGCCGAGGGTGGGGCCAAAAATATTTTCGCTTCCGATTTTTACATTAAAATTTCCTAGCAAAATTTTAATGTCATGGCCAGGGCAGCGTTCATATCTAGGCGCTGGTAATATATGTCTTTAGTATGTTCATCATTGTCGGAGCATGATTCTCTATTCTTAAATTAAATTCTATATTCCAAAATATCAACGACCGCAAAATCCCTTTTGCCCTCCGCTAATTTAGGTTGGTTTTCGTAAACAATGGTATTCTGGGAAAAATACAAAATAAAGGCCTTAAGAACAAACATTTAGAAATTCAGATAAATAGAGCCCTATGAAAACAATATTCAAATGAAGCATTCAATGGCGAATAAAATAAAACCCTAAATGCATTTATAATTTTTTCCAATTTTGAATAAAAAAATAAAACATCTGACACTTTCTTAATTTCTCCACAAAAAAACCAAACTGATAACTTTCTTAAGTATTTGAAGTCGGAGAAGTAGCAGCAGCCGCAGCTACGGCAACAGTGCCAAAATTATTAACAAAATAACCGAACAAATTGAACTCTAAATTTGAAAAATTTACAGCACATCACGGCAACGTCAGCAAATTGCAGAAGTTACAACAACAACAAGACCAACGAAGAAATCTAAAATTCCCAACAACGCTAGGCTGGACAGCGAAGAAAAAAAATCGACGTAGCAGCAGCAACGTTGATGAATGCTGGCGTTTACGACCGCGAGAAGTAGCTGATAAATCAAGCCGTAGAACGAACCCCCAAAAACCATTACCCACCCCAACAATTTGTGTTCGCTGTCGTCGTCGTCATCGTACAAGCGAGCGAGCCGTCGATCGACTGACAACAATACAATGTTGGTTGGCCGGCAAAGAGTCAATGATCTCTAAAAAATGACGAAAAAACTTTCAAGTTTCACAGAGACCAAAAAAAAAAAAAGAAGAAACAAAATCAATACCAATAAAACGAGCCAGCAGCGGAGCAGTTGGCAGCAAGCCAATCCGCCGACAGCAATGTTTGTAAGGGTCAAAAAAACTTTCAAAATGCTCTGCTGAATGAGACAACAAAAAGTCAATCAACTCAAACAATCAGCTGGTGTTTGCGGTGGGTTTGTAGGGGGTAATGGGGGTCTTGGGGGCCTTGGATGACGCGTCAGCATCTTCATCAGCAAGCAAAGCCAATACCGAACTCAAACCAAAAAAACGTTTGATACATATCTTTGAACACACCAGAAGGCTTTGTCAAACCGAAGCTGAGAGAAGTGGGTTCCCAATCTTGCTCCCCCCTAAACTTTTAAAACAAACACAAAATGACAACATTTATTACATAACAGAGAAAAAACCGCAACAAAGCGAAGCAACAGAAAACGCACAGATGTGCAAAATAAAATAAATAAAACCAGCTGATTTTCAGGTTCAGCGACATCTGGATGGCGTCGTATACCCATCACAAAACAATTCAAAGGTTTGACAAACCCCTCAAGTCAATTGGTCCAGTTTATTGAGGCTGAGATAAATTTCTCTTTTTAATTCTTTCCGGCTTGATCACCCACCATCGATTTGTTTTTTTTTTCGTTGACAAGTATTTCAAGCATTCTTGAGATTCTCCATAAAGCGGTTATTGATTTCTTTTTGTTATTGTTTTCCTCTGATGGTTATTGGCCTCTTCAATACAACGATCATATCGCTTCAGACCCGCCGCTACTCGTCTTTCGATCAGCTGTCATTTGCTGAGCAGATATGACAAGTCAGCCAGCCAGCCAACACATTACCGGAATTCTGAAGTTCCGGAAGAGTTTACCATTCAATTCATTCATTCATATGAAGCTTGATGTTGATATGATTTTTTATTGCTTATGGAGATTTTTTTATTATCATTTCGCTTCTGACACTTTTAAAATAATTTATTTTTGGTTTTAAATTTAGAACTGACGAAAACAACCGCTTGATAAGTAACAACAGGAACCACAAAAAAATCAACAGCAACAACAACAACATCAAATTGAACCGTTGCAAGTAAACGTCAGCCGCCGCCACACAGCCAGGTTGGCATCACCCCCGTACGACAGACACGACAAAAAAATGTAAACAAAACTTTGCTTTTAACCGGTATTGGGTCATTGATCTTTGACAGTTTGTTTTGGTTTGTATTTTCCTTCGATTTTTTAACTCACTCACTCGCTCCGTCGCTAAGTTGTTGTTGTTGTTGGGATGCGACAATGATGCCTGATCGGGAAGTGATCGGCATTGTCACGCGCCACAGTAATTAATGTGTAATTGATGAATTCATAACCATATCTGCAGCCAGGGAATTGCATTTTGAAATACGAAAGAAAATATCACATCTGTATGACTGGATTTTTGACCTTTCGTAGGGGGTACTTTTAAAAATAAGGGGATTATATATGCTATAGGTGGTCAAAAGGTTAAAGGGCTTCTTTAAAATAAGAGCGGGTGAGGGTGTATCTTTTGAATAAAGGATGATCTGTTGGAATCCCATAAAATATCTGAAGGTTTGTTTTATAGAAGTGCCAGAGGGTATTCGTTTAAATGAGAGCCTGAGAAATATTCTTTTAAGGGGACCCCCCCCATTCTCGGGGTCAAATTTTTTTTTCGATTTAATTCGAATCTACACTAATTCAAGAATGTCCCTACAAAATTTCAAGTGAAAATCTCAAGAACTCTTGAAGTTATAGCCGATTTATTGTGTCAGCATCAAGTGACGGCTAAAGGGCTTCTCAAACTTTAAACGCGTTTTTCTTTTTTGCGAATGGCGGGCACGATAACTCAAAAACTAATAACCCAATCGACTTCAAATTTTTACACGTTTCTCTGTGAGTGTATAGCTATCGTATGAACTAGGATAAAGCCAATCGGTGAAGATCTTCCTTATTTTTTAACTTTGTTTTTGGTCAAAAATCGGCGATTTTCCAAAAATATTTTTTCAAAGGTCCGCCATTTTGTTAATTTTAGATCGAAGTCAATAATCCTAGTTCATACGAGAGCCAGACATGTACTCTTTCGAACACCGTTGGAATTTTCGGATTCCGATGTTTCTGTGCGGAGTTATCATGCCCGCCATCAAAAATAAGGACTTTTCTTTAATCACAAAAAACAACAACAAGGCAACAACAAAATTTTTTTGTAAATTATTTTTCTTCCTTTTTAAATCTTCAATTATATATGTGCAAAGTTACAAACCTTAACAAGCATTGGTATTCATTTACCAGCCCATTTAAAATCGTAAAAATAAAAAATCGAGAATGGGGGGGGTTCCCTTAAGGGGGAACAAAAGAAGTCTTATTTTAAAGAAGAACCAGAGGATGTTCTGATTTTATAGAATAACTAGAGGTATTATTTGATTGAAAGGTCAGAGAATATTTTTCATAGAAAGGGAACTTGTTTAAGGAAGAGTCAGTATCTACAAAATGTCAGATTGCCCTAGTTTAAAGAAGAACTAGAGGATTGTATTATAATGCGTGATCAAAGGTTCTTCTCTTATAGAAGAGCTAAAGGGCCTCTGTATTTGTCGAATATTTTTGCTAGAATATAATAGAGCTAGAGGGCCTTCTTTTAATACTCTACATTCTTTTCTGGAATAGTCAGACGATTTTTGTTAAGATGGAGAAGAGGGTACCCTTTTAGAAAGCATAGCGGGAATGGTGCCTGTGAATTTTCATTTGTAGAAGAGTAGGTGGGTCTTTTTCCTTTCTCAAAGAATAGGAGAGTAGATCCTAAATATTTTCCGCGAATGAAAACTTAATACATTTTCTATCGGAGACAGACAGGGAATTACATTTTGAAATACGAAAGAAAATATCACATCTGTATCATTGGATTTTGACCTTTCATAGGGAGTAATTTCAAACACAGGGGATTCCATACTTCATAGGTGATCGATCTAATGGTCAAAGGTCTTATTTCGTATAAGATCAAGAGAGGGTAGATCTCTTGAAGACAATATGATCTTTTAAAGTCCTGTTATTTTCATGGAAAAGCCAACGAGTATTCTTTCATAGAAGAGACTAGAGTCAGAGGGTCTTCTGAGGAATTTTCTTTTAGGTGGGAACATAAGGAGTATTCTTTTAAAGAAGCACCAGATGGTCTTCAGGAATAACTAGAGGGTATTATTTGATAGAAGGGTCAGATGATATTTTTTATAGAAGGGATCTTCTCTTAAGGAGAGTCAGAGGTAAGAAGGACTAGAGAGTTTTATTTTAGTACATAATCGGAGAGTCTTCTTATTTTCATTGAAATGCCAACGAGTATTCTTTCATAGAAGAGACTAGAGTCAGAGGGATTTCTTTTACAGTAAAGGCTAAGGAGTTTTCTTTTATAGAACACTCAGAAGATATTTTGTTAAGAAGAGCAAAATGGTACCCTTTTAGAGATGAGTTGCAGAAAGGTTTTTTTTTATGTGGGAACCGGAGTGTCGTACCTTATACAAGTGTCAGGGGATATTCTTTTGAAGGAGTTTCTTTTAATGCAAGGTCGGAGGGACGTTTATTTTTTAGAACAGCCAGAGGTCCTCTGATATTTTCATTGAAAATCCAACGAGTCTTGTTTTACACAGCAGCCTAGGGAGTTTTCTTTTTAGAACAGTCACAAGATTATTTTGTTAAGAAGAACAATAGGGTATCATCTTTTTAGAGAAGAACTGCAGACAATTTTCTTTTTTAGGGGAGCCCGAGTGTCGTACTTTATGCAAGTGTCGGGGGATATTCTTTTATAAATGAGTGACTGTGAATTTTCAGTTTTGGAAGAGTCGGTGGGCCTTTTTCCCTTCCTCAAAGAAGGGGGGGTATTTTTTGATTGGAGGGCCAGAAGAGCCTAACGAGTTTTAATGGCTGGTGGCTGACTACATTTCCCATTGTAGACAAGAATGTTTCTTTTGTAGGCAATTTATTCTTGCGTTCGAAAATAGGCACAGATCAAGAGGCATAGTCAGAGAGAGAGAGAGAGAGTCAGAGCCTGGTAGGATTATTGGAAAGAAGAGTCAGAGTTTTTCGGAGGGTGGGGTATTTTTTCATTGAAGGGCCAGTAGAGTCTAACGATTTCTTATGAATACAATTTTTCAACATTTCCTATTGCAGACAAGATAGTTTCTTTTGTAGGCAATTTATTCCCGCGTTCGAAAAGATGCACAGGAACAAGCAGATGATCTTCATTCATAGTCAGAGAGAGAGAGAGAGAGAGAGAGAAAGAGAGTCAGAGCCTGGTAGGATTATTGTATAGAAGAGCCAGAGTTTTTTTTTTCATAGAAGAAGCCCTGTTTTCAAGCCAAGCCAACTTGTTCATCGATGCGCTGTGATAGAGTCTTCTTTCATAAAACATAACCTAACGATATTCCGTTTAGAAGATCGGAAGGGCTTCTTTCATAGAAGAGCTAGAAGGGGGTTTTCCCAAGACAATCCGACTATTTCAATGAAGAGCTAAAATACATTACACATCACTCTTCTTCTTCATAAAAAATCGGAATCATAAAAGAAGTAAAGCTCTCCTCTAGTAGGAAATACCGACGGTCATATTCCATAGCGCTTTTAAAAGTCTTTAATAGAAGTGTTGAAGATCTTCGTTCGTAGAAGCTGATCACGATCTATTCTAATAGAGAGCAGCATAACGTTAACTTATATAGAAATTGCAGAGGGTAATTTTTGTAGAAGAATTCAGATGTTGTTCTTTTACGAGAGTCTGTATTTTGAAAAATGTTAACCAATTTTTCGATCAATCTAACGTTTAAATACTTTATCAAATCAAAAAAATCTTCCAAACAATTTTCAATATAGGTCCGATTTTTCGGGTACGTCTCATATCTTAGGTTCTATTTTTCAATGGCTGAGGCTGCAATTTGGCGTTCCTTTTGTTTTGAGTAAAATACTGCAATACAGATCGGGCCTCATGTTTGGCATTTTTTAGATATTAACAAAATTTTTAAACCAATGTTTCTGTAATATGAGGTCATGAGCTTTTAGTGGTCTCTAATTTGACAAAACCGTCCACTTTATGCATTTTGGCTATAATGAGGCTTGGTTCAGTCTTTACTTTTGATATATTTTGTTTGACAGTCGCTCTGAGAAAAACAAATGTTTCATGTAGGTCCATGGTTTGGACAAAGTTATTTATTGTGATCCTGGGGTATTTTTCTCAATCGAAGGCAAGACACTAAATTATAGTTTTTCATCAAAAAAATAAAAAATTTACTTAAGTGATCCTACAGAGAACAACCAATATGTCGTAAGGTCCTCTTCTAGTGATTTCTTTTTCAAAAGTTATTTTTTTACAGATGACCTGCTATACATAGATTCTTTATTCCGCGATGTTCGCTTCACAAATATCATATTATTAAAAAAAAAATCCTATTTTTTAATTGTAACAATTAAAAGGTCCCTATTTTTATCTCTAGCAATTTTATTCCCCTTGTACGATCACTTAATTTATTAATTGAATGTAATTTTATTTTTTATATATTGTTTACTTTCAGTCCATTAAATTGTACTTACTTTCTATGTAGGTATACATATGACTTCCTTAATAAATCAGAATTTTCACCAGAATACGGAAATAACGGTGAGTACTTAAATAAAAGCTTAAATCTTTTCGTTGTATGAAATGTACAGTTACATTCACTTCGATAAAGCGACGTGCACTGTAAGTTTTGTGTACAGTCGAACACGGTTATAGTGGATATTCAAAATGGAATGTCATTGAAACCGTTAGAAATTTTAAAATATGAATTGAAAAAAAAACAAGCAAAAGACTTAGACATCAAAATGGAAACAAAAGATTTAAGAAACAAACTTTTGAGAAATGAAAACCATAACAGTGTTCTGCTCATAAGGATTTCAAAACTTCCTACATGATTTTGGGCTCTTATAATACCAATAATATGCTTTAAAAGAAATACCGACGGTCATATTTCATAGCATTTTTGTTGTGATCTTCGTTCGTAGAAGGGCAGTAGGTCTTCTCTGATCGTTCTGAAATGTTCCATGTAGGTCCATGTTTAGACATAGCACCGATGTATAGTTCATTTACAAAGTTATTTATTATGATCCTGTTTAGCAGCTATTAGGGAATTTTTCTCAATCGAATCGAAGTCATTACCCAAAAAAAAAAAAAAAAAAAAAATTACTTTGTAAGACCCTCTTCTAATGACTTATTTTTCAAAACTTATTTTATAAAAGAGGACTCAATATACATGGATTATTTATTCCGAGTTGTTCGCATCACCAAGAACACTCAAATCATATTATTGAAAATTTCCTATTTTTAATAGTAACAATTAAAAAATGCCTATATGGTTTTCTAGACGTCCTATAGGATTTTGGTCTCTTATAATACCAAAAATATGTTTTAAAAAATCCACCCCTATTCTTTAAAAACTCCATCCCATTAGAAATGTTAAAACTTGAATTGAATAAGCCTTAGACAGCAAATTGGAAACAAAAGTCTTATGAAACAAACTTTGAGATTTGAACATCATAACTGTGTTCTGCCCATATGGTGTCCTAAACTTCCTATCCGATTCCTTCCTTGGACGCTTATAATACCAAAAATATTTTTTTAAAAACCCACTTCTATATATATGGAAATTGAAGCTCTTAAAAAACGCCTACTTAAAATCTTAAAAAGAACCAATCCTTCTTGTGACATTTTTAAACAAATCACGTCTTTTTGTGGTTTTTGGAAAAGTATTCTTTAAACCAAACAGGCCTTCTTATTGTCCTTAGAAACATATTTTTCAAAAAATCCCCCCCAACTTCTGGCCCTTTAAAAATTCACAACTGTTTGTGGTCCTTAAAAATATTCTTAAAAAATTCACATTTTTTTTAGTCGTTAACGTATTTTTTTATAGAATTCACGTCTTTTTCTGGTTATTAAAATTATTTTTTTAATCTTCTTGTGGTACTTAAAAATACTCCTTAACAATCCATGCCTTCTTGAGGTCTTTGAAAAAGTATCCCTTGCAAAAAATATTCTTTACAAAATCCGCGCTCCTGAATAAATCCACTCCGCTTCTGAACAAATCCACTCATCTTAAAAAAAATATTTTTTAAGCAATCCACGTCTTCGTATGGTGCTTGGAAATTTTATCCGTTATTTTATTTTTATTTCTTGTTACGCTTAAAATGTTTATTCTTGTGGTCTTTGAAAGAATAATTTTTAAAAAATACACACCTTCTTGTGCCCCTTGAAATAATATTTTTTAACAAATCGCTGGCCCCGGAATAATTTAACGAATGTTTTGTAAAAATTCAGAGTTTCTTGTGGTCCTTGAAAAAATCGTCGTCGAAAAAAACTCAAATTTAAAGAATGTTTATAAAAAATTTGACACGTTTTTGTGGTCTTGATAAAATCGTCATAGAAAAATATCAAATTAATAGATCCATATATTTAAATTATTTTCGCCCGGCCTCTAACATGTATTTTTATCCTCAAATGAACTAGTTTTTTTTTTTATAAATTTGTATTTATAAAAACTTCTCACCTTTTTCTTATTTAAATAACTAACGATCATTAAATATTTACTATGGCTAGTTAACGCCTTTTATGTGACATCCAAACAAAAAAGAAGACCCAAATTAATTAAATTATAAATAGCAACATTCCAAGCTAATTCCCTCAAACAATCCACACTCATCCAAAGCAGAGATTCTAGCCTTTGAAAGAATGTCCACATTGGTAATTAAATTCTGTTCACTTCTGACGACAACAAAAGCAAAAAAACTAAAGAACATAAAACACACAGAAAACAAACGTTAACCAGTCATAAAGGAAAAACGAATAAGAACAAAAAAACGTTTAAAGCAAACACCTCCATGCCAACCAACCGCAGCGAAGAGGTTACTCACACCTTTTTGCTTTCAGAAAGCCTCCACAAAGAATACGAACGAAACAAAAAAAGAATTACCATCATCATCGTCAACATTTGAAAAGGTAAATTTTATGAACACAAAAAGTTCGTAAACCTTTGAGAGGGAAAGTGAAATCGGACGTAGACCTACATATACAAAGGCAAAAGAACATGCACAGAACATGAAAAAAACTCTCACACAGAATGGAGAGAAAAAATAACACACGGCCAGCTAAAAATACAACACTCACACACCTTAACTGTGATTTGTGTTGGTCAATAAACGATCGAGGATTGAGTGCTGGCTACCTTAAAGTCGGTTGGTTGGTTGGCTGGTTGCTTTCTTGCCAACAATGTATCTCCGTGTGTGTGCGTGTGTGAGAGAGCCAGAAAGAGCAATTGAGGTTCAGGCTCAGAACCCATCATATAGAACTCAAACGTGATTGTATTGTTGTGTGTGTGTGTTGCTGCTGTTGATGTGGCCGTTCGTTCTGCTTTCATCGAAAATACAGTTAAAACAGAGGAGTGTTCCCCAACGTGTATGTGTGGGAATGTAGGTGTGCTTCTTGTATCTCTATGACTTGGCCATGTTTTATGCTGAACAATGAACATGTAAGTGGTTGCTTGGAGTCAATGTACGTACAACTCCATGACACTTTGTCATTCTTTTGCCACTCTTACATTGTCTTAATGATACATTATCTGATGTAAACCTCTTGAGATGAGAGATAAAAATATAACTGAATAAAATATGTCATGTCCTGAAGATTATTTGAATTTTTAAGAAGAAGAAAATTTAAGAAAAGGCCACACTAAAGAGATTTTAGAGAATATTTTTGAAAAAGCCACAAAAAGGCGTGGATTTTTTAAATAATATTTTTTAAAAGGCCACAATAAGGCGTGGATTTTTTAAATAATATTTTTTAAAAGGCCACAATAAGGCGTGGATTTTTTAAAGATCATTTTTTTCATGGGCCACACAATGCGTGGATTTTTTAAAGATCATTTTTTAAGGACCACAAGATGGCGTGGATTTTTAAAGATCATTTTTTTCATGGGCCACACAATGCGTGGATTTTTTAAAGATCATTTTTAAGGACCACAAGATGGCGTGGATTTTTTAAAGATCATTTTTTTAAGGACCACAAGATGGCGTGGATTTTTTAATGATCATTTTTTTAAGGACCACAAGATGGCGTGGATTTTTAAAGATCATTTTTTTAAGGACCACAAGATGGCGTGGATTTTTTAATGATCATTTTTTTAAGGACCACAAGATGGCGTGGATTTTTAAAGATCATTTTTTTAAGGACCACAAGATGGCGTGGATTTTTAAAGATTATTCTTTCAAGGGCGTGGATTTTTAAAGAATGTTTTTTTAAGAACCACTAGATTGCGCGCATTTTTAATGAATATATTTTAATGGCATTAAATATGGCGTAGATTTTTTAAACAATAATTTTTAAAAGCCACAAGATTGCGTGCTTTTCTAAACAATATTTTTTAAGAGCCGCAGGATGGCGTGCTTTTTTAAACAATATTTTTTCAATGGCCACAAGATGACGTGCTTTTTTAAACAATATTCTTTCAATGGCCACAAGATGGCGTGATTTTTTAAACAATATTATTTCAATGACCACAAGATGACGTGCATTTTTAAAGAATATTTTTTAATGGCTACAAAATGCCGTGGATTTTTAAATAATATTTTTAATGTCTACAAGATGGCGTGGATTTTTTAAAGAATATTGTTTAAGGGCCACAGGATGGCGTGGTTTTTTAAAAGAATATTCTTGTAATGGCCACAAGAAGGTGTGGATTTTTAAATGAATGCATTGGTCACAAGATGGATTAATAAATGTTTTACAAGTTCTACTACAGTACTGGATTAAAATAAATATTTTATTAGTTATATTACAGGCGTGGATTTTTTAACATATATATATAGGAAGGTTTTTTAGGTGTGGATTTAAATATAGTCCATATATAGTTTTGTCTTTTTATGTAAATGATGCATATTTTTATATTTGTCTGATTGGGACATTTTTTTGCACATAAATAAACATGTTTATGTATGCGAAGTTTTGTTGGAATTGGTTCAGATTTAGATATAGCTCCCATATATAGTATCGTCCGATTTTATGTGAATAATGCACCAAACTCCCAATATTTGTCCGATTGGGAAAAAATTAGCACAGAGTACTGAATTAGGTCCGGACTGATGTCTGCGAAGTTTTCTTAAAATCGGTTTATGCTTAGATATAGATCCCATATATAACTGATGTCTGCAAAGTTTTCTTAAAATCGGTGCATATTTAGATATAGCTCCCATATATAGTTTCATCCGATTTTTTTGTGAATGATACACCAAACTCCCAATATTAGTCCAAAGACTAATATTGGGAGTACTGAATTAGTACTGAATTAGGTCCAGACTGGTGTCTGCGAAATTTTGTTAAAAACGGTTCTGATTTAGATATAGCTCCAATATATAGTTTCGTTCGATTTTATGTGAAAGATACACCAAACTCCCAATATTGATTCGATTGAGACAAAATTTTGCACAGAGTACTGAATTAGGTGCAGACTGATGTCTGGGAAGTTTTGTTAAAATCGGTTCAGATTTAGATATACCTCCCATATACAGTTTCGTCCGGTTTTTTTGTGAATGATACACCAAAATCCCAATATTTAAGTTCAACTGTTGTCGTAGATTATTTTAAAAGAATATTTTTTATGTTCAACGTGGATTATTATACCCTATTGGTCCTACACCCACCTTTAAGTATACCGATCGTCATATCTCAATTAACTGAGTCGATCTAGACATGTGTGTCCGTCCGTCCATCTGTCCATTATAATTTGTAAACACGATACAGGCCACAGTTATGGAGCAATCTTCACGAAATCTTGCATGTAGGATGGGTTCGGCCTAATGAAGACCCCTATTGTTTTTGGAAAAGATCGGATAATATTTAGGGGATGAATGGACCAAATACTTAATTTTTGTCGGTTTTTCTGGTCGTTCCAGATGCCGCAACTATGGCCCAAACATCTGGAATTTTTACATGGAGAAGGGGATTGGGCCAAAGAATAAGTATACCTGTTTTGATAAAGATCGGTCGATATTTAGCGGGCCAAGTGGACACTGACTTTTGTGTGAAAAATTACAAAATTTGTATTCTATGGCGTATATATTTACTCCTGGAGGACATAAAGCCGAGAAGTTGATAGTATATCCAAGAGGAGTGGTTGACCTTTAAATTAATACCAATTATATTGTGGTATGTACACGGATGTGGGAGTTACACGTAAATATTTACATGTACTTATGTATTCAAATATTTTTTAGTGACCCATTACCACACTAGAGGACGGAAAAATAGCACTGATCGCTTTAAAATTTTCCATGAGGTTCTAGTTATGGTCAAGGACAACGCCTATAATTTTCGGTGATGATCAGATAACAATTCGGAATGAAGTGGACCGAAAACTTTTTTGCTTTTTTTTCGAGACGATCTAAAAGCCACAATTATAAAACGAACATCACAACACCACCCACGGTGAAGGGAATCTGGACACGTAATTAATGGGGCGGCAGTAATGAATATTAGTAATATTCGTAAAATATGTCATTGTAAGCAAGTGGTGCTGTTGAACTCTAATCGGACAAGATGGTGCAAATATCAAGAAATATTGCCCAGGCTTGAAATAAAAATCCGCAGAGAGCTAGAGTTACGTGGTAGTTGTGTAGGGTATCGTATGGTCGGCCCCGTCCGACTATACTGCTCCGCTCACTGGCTAAAACAACATTTTTTTTTTAAGTTCAACTATAAGCGGGGATTATTTAAAAAAATATTTTAGAGATCAACTATACGTGTGAATTATAAAAAAAATATTTTTAAGTTCAACTGTAGTCCAAGATTATTTTAAAAACATTTTTTGCAGTTCAACTGTAGGCTTGGATCAAAAACATTTTTTAATTTTAACTATAGGCGTGTATTATTTAAAAAAAAATATATATTTTTAAACTCTTCTGTTTAGAGGAAACTGGTGAAAGTCCGTTCCGCTAATTATGTAAACAAACATTAACAGTTGGTATGATGATGTTGGTACTCACATTCAATTCTTTGTAGCAGCATCAACATACCATTCGCAATAATGTTTACCTGTAATGCAATGGATCTGAAGACCGAGAACCAGGCGATACCATAGAGAACATTTGCAAGCACAAATGTGTGTTGTTTTTTCACAACGAGCAGAGTTACCACGTGACGATTATTAAAATGTTGTATTGTGTAGAATTTGTTTATATTGTTCGTTCGTTCATTGTATAGACCCGAAGGGTCACCTATAGAAAACCTATCGCAATACTTAGACTTCTTTGCAGGCATTTGAAATTTTCAATTTTCTGTTAGGAATTTGAAGTACGGCAACCCCACCAAAGATGACGTTTCCTGAAAATGTTGCATGTGCAACCAACTGAAGAAGGTATGTACACGCCATAGCTCGCTTTCTGTTCTGTATGCCGTTGCAGCATTGCTGTTTGTTTACAAAAAATCAAGAGTTGCAACTTTGAAGCAGCAGCAACATCATCATCACCTTTTCGAAAGAATTTGCAATGATCATTCGGGCTATTCATGCCAAAAAGTCAGTCATTAAGTCACTAAGTTTTCCGGCCACTGTGCCAACAACATTTTTGTTTGTGTTTTGTTTCTTTTGGTTAGAAAAAACAAAAACAACCAATAAAAGTAAAGAAAGAAGACATAAACAATAATAACAACAACACAAGATTGTAACATGTTTCGTGTAGTAATGTGGGCAAGCGTGATCATTGTTGGGAGGATGGTGATGATGATGATGATGACGGCGGAGATACTGCAAGAAGTCAATAAACTCTTTGGATCAACAACAACAGCAACACACAGACACACACTCATCTACACTGGCACATGTACACAACAAATACAACATGACATATTACAAGATTAGTTGCCGCTAGAAGTGTTACAACAGCAATGACGACCAACATCCGATAGAAATGTTGCCTTGCAATTTTTTGTTGTTGTTGTCTATTGCAAATATGGAACTATGCATAGAGGTGTAGCGATGGTGAGGGGGGAGAGAGAGGGAAGTTGAACGGAATATTAGAACATAACACTTTTCGGTAGTTGGTAATAAATGTCAATCCAATTGACCAGGCCAATATGACATTGTAAATTGGGTTATGGTGTTTTTTTTTTTTTTAGAAAAAATGCGAATGCATGAGTTATAAGATGGAAGATTGGACTATGGAATTGGGTTCACTATATAAATGGTCCAGAGAGATGTTTACAATGACTTCAAGTCGAGTAGTAAATATTTGAAAATAATATTCGAGGTATAAATTAAATTAAAATCCGGGTGGGTCGAGTTATGATACTTTACATAACTATGGGTATAGACACGAGGGACTCCTATGCTTCTTATTTATTCCGCATTTGCCCAAGCTTAACAAATATTTCTCTATAACGATTCTCGTTGTATCTATACAATATCCTGCCTTTTGAACATCTTTGACACACATCCAGACGAAAATTGATTTAAGTTTTATGAAATTATTACAAGGTGGAAAGTTTGTAAAAAATCGAAAATTCCTTTCGATATATATTGGATTTACAAATTCAGTAGTGTTGGCGGGTTATTTGGGATACCATTTGTATTTTGTTTTTGCAAAATAGTCAGGCTTAATCCCAGGTTTGTTGTTTTTATAAAAAACAACTATTTACTAGTGGGGAATATATGGCATTGTCCGCCGAGGGGCAAGGCAGGGAAGACTATAGTTTCGGATCTCGCCACTGATCCTCATCAGTTCACTTAGTTTTTTTGTTGGGATATTCTCCCCAGAAGCTATTAATAGCTTCTTTACAAAAAACCTTTCAAACCCAAATGTTTCTTCGAAATTCCTACGTTACCATCGATACGACCCCAATGAGAAGTTCGTTTCGTTGGCGCCTGACTTCGTGGTCAACAAGGCATTTTCAAAATTTGACACCATGTGGTAAAACTATCAGAAGGAGTGGAGATAAGCGTCCCAAATATAGGTACACCACAAAGAAATGGTCACAATTGGACACGGAGATCTTGTGATCGATTCGTGACTTCAAAGTGGACATAGACACAATTTTTGTTTTTGCAATGGTTAAGGTAACTCCAAAACAATGGGATAACGGTAACTCCAGTATTAGGTATTCTGGGCATGTTTTGCAACACCTCGAAATAAGACTCGATTTAGTCATGTTCAGCTGCAATTTATTATTTTGGATTCGGGAAAGTCCCCAATATTCGGTATTTTAACACGTTTATTTTAAAAGATTTGGCTCTAAGTACATATTTTGGAATATAATTCTGTATCAAATCTGACAACCAACAATGGTCAAATGTCGGTCGATATTTTGAGGATTGCAGACATTATAAATTTTGGGCTCTCATTCGCTAGCAAATCTTCATATCTTTATGTACAACTTTTTAGATTGAACCCCATTCAAATTAAGATATTTTGGACACGTTTTCCAATCAAAATTTTCAACGAATGTGGCAAATTTTAAGCATTACGAAGTGATAGTAATTTGACATTCGTTGACCTTGGTGGGTAAACAACTTCTGTACCAAACATTTCACATATACATCCATTAGGGAGGGTCAATTTGTATGGAGACGAAAAATTCGATAAAATCCAGCCCCTAGGATGATTCTATGGACAATTCTAAGCAACTTTGGTGAAGGAAGGTAAAGGTCTATCTCGATTTTCGAGTCTCACACTTTTCCAAAAAATTATATTTTTCCCTTTAACAACATTTTGATTCAAAACCGATATTCTGAACCGATACCATCTTTGACACACAACCAGACGAAAGAAGATGTGGAACGATGGCTCCCATCTTCGAACTTGATCAAGTTTGATAAGGGTATTACGAGGTGGAAAGATTGGAACAAATCGAACATTCCTTTAGATATACATTGGATTTACAAATATTCAAAATTTGCCACCATGTGGGTCCCAAATTAGACTTGGTAAATAATGATGTACATAGGTACACCACAAAAAAATGGTCACAATTGGACACGGATATCTTGTCATCGATTCGAGACTTCAAAGAGAACATAGACAGATTTTCTGCAATTTGGTTAAGTGCAATGGGATAACGGTAACTCCAGTATTAGGGTATGGGCATGTTTTGCAACACCTCGAAATAAGCCTCGATTTAGCCATGTCCGGCTGCAATTTATTATTTTGGATTAATAGGTTCGGGAAAGAGATTTAACAGCTTTCGCTCTAAGTAAATATTTTGGAATCTAATTGTGTATCAAATCTCACAACCAAAAATGTTCAATGTCGGTCTACATTTTGGTATAATAGCCTTCATTACCCCTTGGATATTTTTAGGATTGCAGACATCCTGACTTCCATTTTATATGTTGGCTTCTCATTCGCTAGCAAATCTGCATATCTTATTGTTCAACTTTTTAGATTCAACCCCATTCAAGTTAAGATATTTTGGACACATTCTTCAATCAAATTTTTCAACCGATGTGGCAAATTTTAAGCATTACGAAGTGATAGTAATTTGACATTCTTTGACCTTGGTGGGTAAACAACCGAAAAATTCTATTCAATCCAGCCCCTAGGACGAATCTATGACAATTCTAAGCAACTTTGGCGAAGGAAGGTGAAGGTCTATCTCGATTTTCGAGTCTCTCACTTTTCTATAAAATTATATTTTTTCCCTTTAACATCATTTTGATCGATTTTTATACCCTTCACCACACTGTGGTACAGGGTATTATGTCTTTGTGCATATGTTTGTAACAGGCAAAAGGAAACGAGATAGACATAGAATATGCATAGAATCACTTTTTAAGTCGATTTATGCATGTCCGTCCGTCCGTCTGTAGATGTTAAATTGTAAACAAAGTACAGGTCGCATTTATGATCCGATTTGGATGAAATTTGGCACAAGTCACTTATTTGGCCCAAGGACGAACCCTATTGAAATTGGGAAAAATCGGTTCAGATTTAGATATAGCTCCCATATATATTTTCGTCCGATTTAAGGTAAATGGTGCACCAAAGTCCCTATATATCTTTCGATTTGCACAAAATTTGGCACAAAGTACTGAATTAGGTTCAGAATGATGTGTGCCAAGTTTCGAGAAAATCGGTTCAGATTTAGATATAGCTCCCATATATAGTTTCGTCCGATTTAAGGTAAATGGTGCACCAAAGTCTCTATATCTTTCGATTTGCACGAAATTTGGAATAGAGTACTGAATTAGGTCCAGAATGATGTGTGTCAAGTTTCGAGAAAATCGGTTCATATTTAGATATAGCTTCCATATATAGTTTCATCCGGTTGCACACAATTTGGCACATAGAACTGAATAAGGTCCAAAATGATGTGTGCCAAGTTTCGAGAAAATAGTTTCGTCCGATTTAAGGTAAATGGTGCACCAACGTCTCTATATATCTTTTGATTTGCACGAAATTTAGCATTGAGTACTGAATTATGTCCAGAATGATGTGTGTCAAGTTTCGAGAAAATCGGTTCATATTTAGATATAGCTTCCATATATAGTTTCATCCGATTTAAGGTAAATGTTGTACCAACGTGTCTATATATCTATCGATTTGCACACAATTTGGCACATAGAACTGAATTAGGTCCAAAATAATGTGTGCCAAGTTTCGAGAAAATCGGTTCAGATTTAGATATAGCTCACATATATAGTTTCGTCCGATTTAAGGTAAATGGTGCACCAACGTCTCTATATATCTTTTGATTTGCACGAAATTTAGCATTGAGTACTGAATTATGTCCAGAATGATGTGTGCCAAGCTTCGCGAAAATCGGTTCAGATTAAGACATAGCTCCCATATATAGTTTCGTCCAATTTAAGGTAAATGACATTCGATTTGCACGAAATTTGACATAGAGTACTGAATTAGGTCCAAAATGATGTGTGTCAAGAAAATCGGTTCAGATTTAGATATAGCTCCCACACATAGTTTTGTCGGATTTTATGTAAATGTTGCTCCAAAGTCCCTATATACCTTTCGATTTGCATATGATAAATATGTGGGAACTTTATCGAAATCTGAACCGATTTTCCCGAAACTTACCACACATCAGTCTAGACTCAATTCAGTACGCTATGCCAAATTTCGAGCAAATCGAAGGATATAAAAGGAACTTTGGTGCACTATTTACCTAAAATCGGACGAAAATATATATGGGAGCTATATCTAAATCTGAACCGATATTCATAAAATTTAAAATACATCGTTCTAGACTTAATTCAGCACGCTATGCCAAATTTCGTGCAAATCGAAGGATATATAGGGACTTTGGTACACTATTTACCTAAAATCGGACGAAAATATATATATATGGGAGCTACATCTAAATCTGAACCGATTTTTTCCAATAGGGTTCGTCCTTGGGCCAAACAAATGAGTTTTGCCAAATTTCATTCAATTTGAATCAAAAAATGCGACCTGTACTTTGTTTACTATTTAACATGGACGGACATGCATAAATCGACTTAAAAAGTGATTCTATGCATATTCTCAAAAGGAACCATTAGTCTATCTCGTTTACTCTTGCCTGTTACAAACATGCGCTGTAACACAGTATGGTGAAGGGTATAAAAACCATGTCTCGAGATGTTTTCTTCTATTTGATCTTTCTATCGTATCCCTGGATTTCGCTTCTGCACGTGAACTTGGCTTGTTTTTATATGCCTTTTGAGCTGGGGCATCCTCATCCATTCTCACTACATGACCGATGCAACGTAGTCCGTCTGACTATGTCGATGTCCGAGAATAGATTGTACAGAGCTCATGGTTCATTCGACGACGATATTCACCGTCGAAGCAGATCAGTCCATAGATATTTTGGAGACTTTTTCTCTCAAACACTCCAAGAGCTGCCTCAGGAGCTTCCATATACCTACCTTACAAATGTCACGCACCATTTTCGGTGTGTATGAGATCTTAGCTCCATTTCCCAGTCCAAATTTCTGTAGATATTTAATTTTCTCCTGGCAACTTAGCCTCCATACATCCATATCAAGTCCTATTTTGAGTTTATATCTGAATCTATAGATAATTACTTCTAACTATGACTACTCTGAGAACCAATCTGAGGCGGATTTTGAAATTTACCACACACATATCTGTTTATAGGCGGCCCATTCACACCATCAATAGATATTAGTTGTCAATAAGACTTGCAGTTTTGTCGATAATTATGGTTGTTGTTGTTGTTCACAAAGTCCATTGGCCTTAGTTAGATGGAATTACTTACATTTATTCTTTTGAGATTCTAAGTTAAGAAGTAGAAAAAAAAATAAATAAGAAACCCCAGTAACCACCACCAAACAAATAAACCCGAAAATGGTGTTGTAAGCAAGTCAATCCGAAATAGCGTTTACTCCGTTTTGCGGCAACCAATCAAACAGTTACAACCAAAACGACGACAATCAACCGGACTAAAACTGTTGTTGCTGGTGCGGCTGCTGCGACTTCATTAAGTTGGCCACCATATCACTCAGCAGCAGCAACAGAAGTAGTCTGCAGGTTCCTTTCTACTTCTTCCAACTTTGGCAAACAGTAACAACATCAGTAGCTGAGGGAGTACAGCGATCACTAACGACGGTCCCACCGGCGGCAACGTCAACAATCAAGACTTCGCACAGAGTTCATTGACTTATTTACACAAGCATCAATCCGACTCTGCTGAGGTGGCAGAGCAGCGCCCGTGGCCTCTCCGTTTGATGGACGGACAAACATTACATGGCGGGCTTGTTACTGAGCTGACTATCAGGCTGACTGATTGGTTGGCCTGTAAACTGAAACATAACTGAGAACCGAAATCGTTCAATGATTTAATCATATTCCGTTTCATAAGCTGACCACTGCTACGGTCTTTCACACGTTAACGTTGGTTGACTGGCCGGTTGGTTGGTTGTAGGCTCATTGCTAGCTTGGTTTAGATTTTTTGGCGGTTCGTTGTAATACCAATGACCGATCGAGCGACCGGCTTTACAGCTTTGTCATTTTTAGTTCGTTTTAGGTGAGAGAGAACATTGCTGGGACACAACTCACCAACCGGAGCAGTAGAAGCATCAACATTTGAAAATATTGAACGATGTTGCAAGCAATTCTTTTGAAGAATAACAACTGCAACAACAACACCATTCACCGCCATTCCAAATAACATGATTTGGTTCGAAATCAATCAGCAACAAATCTAAGAATTGTTGTTCTGCCTGCCAATCTCTATTAAGGCAAATGGCTATGAACCAAACAAACAACCAGCCAGCAACCACGTTTTGATCCATTCATAAATCGCACGTTTTTATTAAGCTTAGAATCTCGTTATAAAAGTGACCAATAAGAACGACGACAACAACAACAAGCTGCTATCAGTGCAATACCATCATTGTAACACTTGCTTAAGAATGTTGCCAGTCAGTCAAATGTAGTACGGTGGATTGATCGTATGTACTATATGTGGGATTTTCTGATATTGGCGGAAAGAGATACTCTCTCAGATTGAGGATCTCGTCTCATTGGGTGTCAAATATTTCTACAGGTCTAAATTTTCCAACACCACCACACCTATAGAGAAGATTTTTTAATTTTTTACGTGATCAACACACCTATTTTGTTAAAGGTACAGACGTGTATTTTTAAAGGATCTAAAGGCTTGATTTTTTAAATATGTTTTAATAACCTAGAGGTCCTTTTGATTTTTAAATAATGTTTCGAAAGGACCACCTGAGTATTTTTAAAGGATCAACACGTCTAAAGGCTTGGTGTGTTGATCAGACATATGGCTAAGTTCACCCTCAGTCTTATAGCTAATAAGGGTATATACATTTTGCTAGCGCAAAAATATGCCTCATAGAAATGTTGACATTAGATCCCATGTTTCTTTAGACCAAATTTGTTTCAGATATATGGAAGTCGAATTATAAATGTGCGTACCAGCCAGTCTGACAAGCGGCTGGTGCGTACCAATTTCATAAATTTTTTTCACATTTAAATTAAGTTCGAAGATGGAGATCGGTCAACTACTTCTGATACCTCCCCTACAAAATTGCCAAAATGTAGGTACAAAATTAATTTGGATGGACTATCCGATTTAAACAAATTTTTGAACGTCCTAATATTTTGGTCCCCCTTTTCATCTCAATTGCAGCTCACCGATGAAATAGTGAGCTGCGAGTTCACATATAAGAACTATAAAATAAATTGAATAAGGCGTCGGATTAGTTGTGCACACTTGGAAAACCCTCCTACTATGAAAAAGCAACGAAAAAGAAAACTAAAACTAATGTTGATGACGCCCGCAAACGTTTAAAGTACAACGATCTGCGAATCTGCACTTGAAATGTACGCACGTTGTACAAAACAGGCGCAGTATTCGCTTTGGCGGGTGTACTCAAGAAGTGTAACGCCGATGTTATTGCCTTACCGGAAATGCGAAGAAAAGGACCAGGAGTAAGTAAATCAGATGATTTTGCACTGTATTATAGCTGCCATGAAACGAGACATGACTTTGGAAGCGGATTTAAAAAACCTCGTCTACCGATTCACTCCTGTAGATGAACGAAATGCAATAATCCATATAAAAGCGAAGTTCATCTACATCAGTCTCATTTGCACCCCTGCTCTGACAGAAGACAAGGATGAACAGACCAAGGACCTATTTTACGTGCTCATAGAAACAGCACATAACCGTTGCCCTGGCCATTACATTAAAATTCTGGAACTTTTAATGCTAAAATCAGAAGGGAAAATATCTTTGGCCCCACCGTCCGAAAATTCTGCCAAAACGAAGAATGATCCGACAACAAAATGAGGTTGATTGTCTTCGCGGTAGCAAAAAAACCTGGTAATTAGCTCCACCATATTCAATCACCTCGATCCGATGAGCGAATATCGATTCGGACCCACTACCTTGCATATTTGGCTGCAAGGTTCGCACTCGTTTTAATGTAGCAGCATCTAACACAACACGGAATGTTTACGTCGAAAAACTGCCAACGCAACTGGTAGAAGAAGTCTACTCCGCTCAACTGGCCCACCTGCTTGACGAAAGCACTCCTTATCCCGATAATAATATAGAAGTACAATTTCAAAGAATTCCCCACTCCCTAAAAACCAATGGTACGATCAGGGGTCTCATAATGCTACTGATGTGAAAAACGCAGCCCTGCAAACAGTAGCAACACATATTGCGAGAGAGAATTATCGCGAGAAACGAAGAGAGGAGAAACGTATTTTTAGTATTAGTTTATCGTGTGATATTTTTATCATCCTGCTGGAAAAGCCCATAAAAGAGGCAAAGGTGAACATAAATGGCACTGTATACACCAAACAACACATGTTACGCCGATGACATCGACATAATGGGTCGAACATTGCGAACGGTAACAGCCACATTTGAACAAGTTGAATATGAGTCTGTCAAAGTGGGTCTGGCAGTAAATGGCAAAAATGCCAATTTGATGGAATCAACTTGATATTTTCGAGGTTCACGGAAACTTCGGAACTTGAGCACTACAACTTTAAGGTAATCAAAAATCGTATATACCTTGGTACCAGCATAAATAAAGCTAATGGCATCAGTTTTGAAATTCGGAGGATAATAGTGATGACCAACAGATGCTACTATGGTCTAAGTAAGCAATTCAGAAACAATACCACCTCTAGCCAGACCAAACTCACATTCTACAAGACGCTAATACTACCCGTCCTGTTGTATGGATTGCATGCAGATGCAGAGGCAGCTCTTGGAGTGTTTGAGAGAAAAATTCCGCGAAAGATCTATGGATCGATTTGCGTCGACGGTGAATATTGCCGTCGAATGAACTATGAGTTATACTATCTAATCTCGGATATCGACATATTCAGACGTATCGAGCTGCAGCCACTACGTTTACTAGGTCATGTTGTGAGGATGCCCCAGCTCAAAAGGCTGATGGATCACCTAGAAGCGGAAGGTCATTAATTCGATGGAAAGATCAAATGAAATACAACATCTCGGAGCATGATCTTTTAAATTGGAAGAGCTGCGCACAAGTCCGACGAGCCTGAAAATTTCAGTTCAGTTCTTAAAAACTTCTTCTCTCATTTAGTACATCTATCCACTGTGCATAACACATTTTAAAAACAAACGCAGAAAAAAACATACCTGACTGCATTCACTATTTTGCCAGCATATTTGCTGTGCGTCATGTATGTTGACGGATTTAAATGTCATTAATACAGATTTTGGTTTTGAGTGTTTTTGTTGGCTGTGTATCTTATTTATTTATTTTTTAATAGAAAATCCGGCTTTTCGTGTGAATGCCTTTAGCTAAAAATAATACAAAAAAGAATAACACTAACAACAAATTCATAAATTTGCATTCCCACAACACGAAAATAAAAATCTAATACACCAAAGCGGGTTCATTGAACTCAAAATCATCGAAAAAAAAACTACAGCAAATTGGATCGGCGCAGCCGCAGTTAACTATGATGGACTGCAAATACATTAACCAAAAAGTCAACAAATAAAAATCTTCAACAATTCAAAAATATAATTTTTTAATTTCGAATAGAATAAAAGAAGGTTACATAAGTAAAGGGTTGATTTTTTAGAAATTGTTTTGCGATGTTCTATTGCTTTCGATTATTGAAGATAGTTCTAAATTGGAATATTTAATCTGCAGATATATAGAAGTATTTGCCAATTCTCAGAATCGGCAATAGGAGAATTATCGGGTAACTCTTTCTAATTGGATTTCCAGCTGTAAAAAAAGTTGTGTGGTCCTTTTTTCGCTGCCATGGGATTGGGGTATTTAGATTTTGGGGGTTAGGATTTTTAAGATCGTCCTAATTTTAAATATATATTTTTAATAGTGTACACCTTATATAATTACTATGTAATGATTTTAGCATACATCTGAATTCATACTCGTGGCCAACTTCCTTCCTTGAACTTTGCCAATGCATTTCTGAAATCGACAAATCTACCAAATTTTTAGTTCCCATAATGTATTATTTCGAATTTACCACAAAAATTATTATTACTATTTATTATATTACCTGAAAAAAAAAAAAAATAAAACCTTATGACCATACAAATGGCCAGGCGATAAGAAATATTTACACACAGGCAACCACTAAGTTTAGACATTAAATGTGGCGGGTGCATGGAGGTGTCGCTTGGCCCGCTGTGTATTTAATAGACATGAAAAATCGTTTACTATTCACACCGTAAACAATGTTGGGAATTCATGAATCAAATTTACCATTTACTTGTTATGGACCCGCACACACACTCTCCTACTCATACAAAACAAGCTAAGTGGTCCAACATAACTATTAAGGGGATTTTTTTAGTTGTTGTTCATAGAAATCCCACCATTTCTGTTTGATGCCGGATTTTAGCAAGGCGTTAGACAGTCAGTCACACAAGACATAACCTCGATTATGTGGCCGGTAGTGACGGTATTATCGAATAAACACCGTTTTCATTGCAATAATAGCAATAACAACAAAAACAAAAACAACAACAGTGGCTGCAACACACTGCTGTTGCATTTGTGGCACCATGCCTAACAACAACAGGCAAGACAAGACAAACAACGCCACTCTGTCACTCTGAGTGAATTACATGCATACATACTTGCCGCGAAAGGGGGCACAACCACTGCATTGCGTTGGCGTTTTGCAGTTGACTGCAACGTCGTCGATGACGCCAACGATGCCAGGCTGCGACTGCGCGTCGGCGTCGCCAACATCATTGTAGCATAAATATTCGGAGACGTAACGTCTACGCTGTTGCGGTCAATGACCGACCGACTAAAGCAAGAGCAAACCCCAATACCAGACCCACAAGCAAAACAAGACAACTTGCTACACCAGTCACAGCAACAACAACAACAGCAACATCACGGTCTTATGAATGGGCAACCGGCGGCAGGCAATCAGCCATCCAAGCAAAGACCAGCCAGCAAATACTCATTCGTTCACACAAGTCAATAAACGTTCAACATTTTGTTGCAGTGGCATGCCCACAAAAATATGTGCGCCTCGTAATGTGATCGTCTTTAGTTAGATGATTATCGTAATAATTGTCATTGATGATGACGATGACAATAATCGAAGACGATTACCTCCACATTCGCCTTCAATTTCAGATTGATGGTTCGTCAATCAGGGAGATGTTAACTGGGAACCCTTCTTCCGAAGGGCATTCACTGTAGGTGTGGATTTTTGTACTCTTCGACATAAGGAGGAGCGTATAACAAATTTGCATTTGCAACATCTCGAAATATTCATCGGAGATCTTATAAAGTACTACGAACTATTCAAGGCCGGTGGTCAGAACCAATTAGAAATGACGGCATAGATAATATACCACTTAGCCAAGATGCACAAAAAAGGTTATAAGACGATATGTGCAACTATGTATTACCAGGAATGACGCCTTCATCACATGAACCAACTGATTATAAAGTGCTATCCAGTGTGCTGTGTGTCCCGTGCACAACAAAGGAGACAAGACGATAAGTGCCAAATATAGAGGAATTAGTCTCCTTCCCATCGCAAATAAAGAGTGCTATCCAGCGTGCTGTGTGAACGTCTTTAGGCCTTGCAAATCCACCATAGACCAAATTTTCACACTGCGCAAAATCCTGAAGAAGACCCACGAAAAATACATCGACCCATTCCACCTATTTGTCTACTACAAATTCGCATTCGACAGGCCAATCCGCTCAGAGTATAGATGAATTAGTCTCCTTCCCATTGCATATAAAGTGCTATCCAGCGTGCTGTGTGAACGATTGAAGCCAAGGGTCAATGACATTATTGGATCATACCAATAAGGCTTCAGACCTGCAAATCCACCATATTCCAGATTTTCACACTGGAAAAGAGCCAGAAAATACATCGACACATTTCATCTATTGGTCGACTACAAAGCCGCATCCGTTCAAAGGTGTTTAAAGCCAGCAGTTAAAGTCGCAAAGGACCTTTCAGAGCCCTTCAATACCGAATAAGTATTCAGACAAGGTGATCGGTTGTCATGTGACCTTTTTAACATCCTGTTGGAAAAGGTCGTACGAGAGGCAAAGGTGAACAGAAATGACACTCTGTACACCAAACACCACATCTTACTCGCCTACGCCGATGACGTGGACATAATGGGTCGAATATTGCGAGCGGTAATAGCCACCTTTGAACAAAGTAGTCTGTTAGTAAATGGCGAAAATGCCATGCTGATGGTATCAACGGGCAAGGCGTCCAATAGACTCGGGCCAACTGTGGAACTTGAAAACTCAGCTTCGAGGTAGTGAACGCCTTTATATACCTTGTTACCGCTATAAATAATACGAATGATATCTGTTTTGAAATTCGGAGAACAAATGTGATGGCCAACAGATGATATATGGTTAAGTAAGCAGTTTTGAAACAAGGCCACCTTCCGCCAGACCAAACTCACCTTCTAAAAGGCGCTGATACTACCCGTGCTGTTGTATGGATCTGATGCATGGTTACTTGCGCAATCAGATGAGGGAGCACTTGGAGTGTTGGTAAGAAAAATTCTGCGGAGATGTATGGGTCAATCTGCGTCGATGGTGAATATCGCCGTCGAGTGAACTATGAGCTGTAAAATGTATTCTTGGACATCGACATAGTCAGGCGTATTGAGCTGCAGCGACTACGTTGGCTAGGTCATATTGTGAGAATGGATGTGGATGCCCCAGCTCAAGATGCATATAAAAGCAAACCAGCTGATGTTTTACGCAGATGCTGAAGGCCACGAATTCGATGGAAAGTTCAAGTGACAAGACAACATCTTGGAATGTGGCCTTTCAAATTGGGTGAGCTGCTCACAAGACCAACGAGCCTGGAAATATTTATGGAACAAGTCATGTCCGCGTGTTGAAATCACGATGAAGCACGAACAATTTAAGATACTGTTTTGAAAATGTGCGTTCATGGAATAGGTAGGTCCATTTTTTTGGTATAGCTCTCTTCTAACAGTCTCAATCAATTTAAGGTATTATGAATATTCGCCTTTTGCTCGGCCTTTTACACCGACAAATTAATTACAATTTTCTATCTTGGGTATGTCCAATAGAATCAAGATTCTCATGTGATAATGTATGGATATATAGGGCTCAAATTCAATACACTCAGGTTGAAAAACTGCGGGGGCTTAATGTGCGAGCCATACCAAAACGTGTTCATGTACGGAAAATGCTTTGCCAAAATATCTGCAAAACATTTTCCGTGCACGTTTTGGCCCTTTACGAACCTGGTGTACTAAATTACAGCCGTTTCGGTGGGAGAATGCAACCTTCAAAATACCAAAAATAGGTCCAGACCTTTTTATGGGATAACAACATTTTTGTGAACCTTAAAAATCACGAAATGCCAAATGCAGCCTCTTCGAATTGAAAACGGGGCTAACATCTTTTAAATGCAGAAAATTAACCATTATATGGGGGCTAGGTCAAATGTTCTGCAAAGATTTTGTTTTTCCTTCAAGAACCCGGAATACCAATAAACAGATACTTAGATTAGAAATGCAACAAAACCCTTAGAAATAAAATGCGGTGAAACCATTGTATACGAGACCTTTTCCGGTGTAGATATGTTCCAGTATCGAAAAACTCTGAATGCCTCATTACATCTATTTTTTTGGGAAACGTCGGCAAAAGTCCTCAAAAAATTTTACAAATAAAAACTGGGCCGTACCGAGCTATACCATTGACGAGAAGTGTCAAATTTCTTGCCGAATAGAATGAGTATGGTTCATACATAGACCACATATTTAATTTCGCCCATCGAAAGGGATTACAATAATATTGTTAGGTGTATATACCAATGGAGGTATACGGTATCATATAGTCGGTACGACTTTTGTCGTTTCCTTGATGATTCAATGTTGGCTTCGTCATCAGATAATGTGACATTCACAGGCCACCAAAAATTGAGGTTTCATGAATCACGAATAGACTTTGAATAGGTTCGGCCCCTAAATAACAAATTAAGTTAAGCTTTTTGTCTTTGCTTGTTTTGGCGGTAATGTAGTCAATACTACCCCCCACCCTC
Source organism: Musca vetustissima (assembly GCF_032173495.1). Classification (NCBI taxonomy): domain Eukaryota; kingdom Metazoa; phylum Arthropoda; class Insecta; order Diptera; family Muscidae; genus Musca; species Musca vetustissima. Next base: position 254,880 of record NW_026881560.1, on the reverse strand, counting down.
CATCTAAGCAACATGGTCATTGTCATAGTTCATTGTCTGATATTTTATTTAGCTTGGCGAACGTCAATGATCTCCAAAAAAATAATGCAACAACATTTGTTTGTCTTAAATAATTTCCCAGTTGGTACTGTGGTTGTCTTTTTTTCTGTACAAGATGTTATTTGCTGATAATTTGGTGTTTTTTTTTCATTGAACTATCTCCGATACTTTCTTCATTCATACATTTCACCATAGAAACTAAAACAGAGCTGGAAGAAAATACATAAAAAACTATCTGTGACAGGAAGTGGAAGCTGTAGCTGAATTTGTTATGTCTAAAACTGTTATTTTTTTCGGGGGTTCGCTAATATTATGTAAAGAAACCCAAAAATGTGAAATGGTAGGAAACACAGACGGACATTATTGCCATTCGTTCGGTCGTTCATTCATTGTGGGTGGGTGAAATGAAGTGATGTGAAATGTCTTAGCGTGGCATAACAACGGCTATTTGGCGGCGGCACATCGCCACCACCAACATGGGATAGGTTAATTTATTTTGTAATCTGAAAGCATTTCTTTTTTTCCGGAGGCTATTTCCGCAACAGTATTTCCGTTTAGAGTAAGGTTTTCGTTGCGGTATTTGGGATATCTGACGATTACGAAATCGTTTATTTTTAAAGTCAATTTTTCATATATTGTCATAATGGAAATCTGGGGAAGGAAAGGTTTGCTGGTGAATGTTTCTTAAAATAGTTTTGAATTATTTACATTTAAAAGAGTTATATACGGTGTTGCAGGAATTTGAATATTAAATGACTGTTCCTTAATAGTACCGACAAAATATAAAATTATTATAAAACCAGTGAGCGGAGCAGTATAGTCGGACGGGGCCGACCATACGATACCCTACACAACTACCACGGAACTCTATCTTTATGCGGATGTTTATTCCGAGTCTGGACAATATTTCTTGCTATTTGTTCCCCCTTACCCGATTAGAGGTCAACAACACTTCTTCCTTACACCGACATATTTTCCGAATATCAAAATATTCAGTATAGCGTTTCTAATTACTTTTCCAGATTCCCTTCGAAGTAGGTTGTATTGTGATGTTCGGCTTTTAATTCTTGCTTGTAGATCAAAAACCATAAAAATTTAAGTCCATTTGGTCCATTTCATCCCAAAAATTTCTATCTGATCATCTCCGAAAATGATAGGCGTTCTCCTTGATCAGAACTGGAACCTCATGGAATATTTTAAAGCGGTCAGGACTATATTTCCGCCCTCTAGGCTGTAATGGGCAACTAAATAATATCTGAATACGTAAGCACCTGTAAATACTTAAGTGTAACTCCCGCATCCGAGTACCTACAAAAATATAATTGGTATCAATTTAAAGGGTCTATGCCATTCAGGTGTAAATATATACGCCATAGAATACAAATTTTGTCATTTTTCACACAAAAGTTAGGGTCCATTTGACCCGCTAAATATTGACCGATCTTTATCAAAACAGGCATGCTGTTTCTTTGGCCCGACCCCCTTCTCCATGCAAAAATTCGCGGTGTTTGGGCCATAATTGCGGCCTCTGGAGCGACCAGAAAAACCGACAAAAATAAAGTTTTTGGTCCATTTCATCCCCTAAATATTAAAAAAAACAATAGGGGTCTTCATTGGCCAGAACCCATCCTACATGCAAAATTTCGTGAAGATTGGTCCATAACTGTGGCCTGTATCGTGTTTACAAATTGTAATGGACAGACGGACGGACGGACACACATGTCTAGATCGACTCAGCTAGTGGAGATATGACGATCGGTAAACTTAAAGGTGGGTCTAGGACCAATATTTCGCGGCGTTACAAACTTTTGGGGCTGCACAAAGCTATAATGCCCTGACAACATAGTTGTGTAGGGTATAAAAAATTCTTCACAAAATTCTAATGGTTTTGTAAAAGTATTGTTTCGGGTGACGTAGAGGATGATAGATATCAAGCAATGGCTCTGATTGGCTTTAACATGGCTTATCTTGGTCCCTCTTTCATCTCATTTGTGTACACTGGCCTCCCCTTGGTGTCATCTAATGTATCTATTTCCATCATCCATTGAAATAGTAAGCTGATATATGCCGCGAGTTCACCCATAAAAACTGTAAAAAATGGGTTGAGGCGTCGGGTTATTTGCCCACACTCGGGAAACCCCTCTTACTATGAAAAGGCAACGAAAAAAAACAAACGTCTGCGAATCTGCACTTGGAATTTGCGCACGCTGTACATAACTGGCGCAGTTTCGCCTTTTCGGATGTAATCAAGAAGTACAAAACCGATATTAATGCCTTACAGGAAATACGATGGAAAGGGACTGGCGTTAGTAAATCAGATCATTACGCCCCGTATTATAGCTGTCATGAAACGAGACGTGAATTTGACTGTGGATTTATGTTTTATATGGTCTCCAGATTCACTTCAGTAGATGAACGAATTGCTATAATTCGTATAACATCGAAGTTCGTTTACACCTGTCTTATTTGCGCCCATGCTCCGACGGAAGACAAAGATGAACAGACCAAAGCCATTTTTTACGAGTGCCTAGAAACTGCATATGACCGCTGCCCTGGCCATGGCATTAAAATTCTGCTAGGAGATTATAAATGCAATAATCGAAAGGGAAAATATTTTTGGTCCCACTGTCGGAAAATTCAGCATCCGTGAAGAAACATCCGACAACGGCTTGAGGTTGATTGACTTCGCGGCAGCAAACAACATGGTAGTTAGCAGAAGCAGATTCAAGCATCTCGATATAGACAAGGCCACCTGGATTTCTCCCGATAAAGCAATGAGAAATCAAATTGACCATGTTGTGATAGACGGAATGCATTCGTCCAGTGTTTTCGACGTTCTATCGATACGAGGAGCGAATATCGATTTAGACCTACTCCGCTCAACTTACCCACATGCAAGTCGAAAGCACTCATTGTCCCGATAATAATATAAAAGGACAATAGGAAACCAGTGAACGGAGCAGTATAGTCGGAGAGGGCCGACCATGCGATACCCTACACAACTACCACGAACTCTAACTTTCTGAGGATGTTTATTCCGAGTCTGAGTAATATTTCGTGATATTTGCCCCCTCTTGTGCGATTAGAGGTTAACAACACCTCTTCCTTACTTTTTTCGAATATTCAGTACAATCCTTCTATTTAATTGTCCAGATTACCTTCACGGTGGGTTGTGTTGTGATTTTCGGATTATACTCTACTCGAAAACACACAAAAAATTATGTTTTCGGTCCATTTCATCCCAAAATTTTAATCTGATCATCACCGAAAATTGTAGGCGTTGTTCTTGACCATAACTGCTTGACCATAGAAGCCATCAGCGCGATATTTCTCCCTCTAATGTGGTAATGGGTTACTAAATAATATCTGAATACGTAAGCACCTGTAAATATTTGACTGTAACTCCCACATCTGAGTAGATACATCACTATATTTGGTATCAATTTAAAGGCCAACCACTCCTCTTGGATATGCTATCAACTCCTGGGGTCTACATACTCCAGGAGTAAATATATATGCCATAGAATACAAATTTTGTCATTTTTCACACAAAAGTCAGGGTCCATTTGACCCGCTAAATATTGACCGATCTTTATCAAAACATGCATGCTTATTCTCTGGCCCGATCCCCTTCTCCATGCAAAAATTCGCGGTGTTTGGGCCACAATTGCGGCCTCTGGAGCGACCAGAAAAACCGACAAAAATTTAGTATTTGGTCCATTTCATCCCCTAAATATTAACCGATCTTTTCCAAAAACAATAGGGGTCTTCATTGGCCAGAACCCATCCTACATGCAAAATTTCGTGAAGATTGGTCCATAACTGTGGCCTGTATCGTGTTTTCAAATTATAATGGACAGACGGACGGACGGACACACATGTCTAGATCGACTCAGCTAGTCGAGATATGACGATCGGTATACTTAAAGGTGGGTCTAGGACCAATATTTCGCGGCGTTACAAACATTTGGGGCTGCACAAAGCTATAATACCCTGACAACATAGTTGTGTAGGGTATAATTATTGCCCATTCCCTACAAACTGCAACAAAAGCAACAATTGAATAGCAAATACCATCGAGAAAACCATGGTACGATCAGGAGTGTCGTAATGTACTGAAGTGGAAAACGCAGTCTGTAGGGTACCCCTGCAAAAAGTAGCAATGCGAGAGAGAATTATCGGGAGAAAAGGAAAAAGGAGAAATGTATTTTCTCAAAAAAGGGAAAAATAGAGAACAAGAAAAACGTGTGCTTGAGCAAATTGAGATGTACAGGAGTCACAATGAAGCCCGGCCATTTTACCAACGACTAAAGAAGGATACCAGGTGACAGATCCGCCAAGTTGAATAGCAATTAGTCGGCTAAGGAATAATAAAGCATCTGGTGTCGATGGGCTACCAGTCGAACTATTGAAGATTGGTGGACAGACTCTGGTTAGAAGCATGCAGCAACTGATTAGTACAATTTGGCTAGAGGAATGTATGCCCAATGATTGGAATCTCAGCTTTGCTGAGACCAGATGATATATGCTAACTATAGAGGTATTAGTCTACTTCTCATCGGATAGAAAGTGCTATCAAGCGTACTGTGTGAACGACTGAAGCCAATGGTCAATGATATAATAGGATCTTATCAATGCCACTTCCGACCTGGTAAATCCACTATATACTAGATTTTCTCACTGCGTCAAATCCTAGAAAAGACCCACGAAAACCACAACGACACATTCCACCTATTCGTCAACTAAAATCCACATTCGACAGCCCAATCTGCTCAGAGGTGTTTAAAGCCATGTCTGTGTTACGTATACCTGCAAAATTTATACGGCTATGCATTATAACTGTAACTGGCATAAGGTCAGCAGTTAGAGCCAGATAGAGCCTCTCAAAGGCCTTCAATATCGCTCGAGGTTTCAGACAAGGTGACAGTTTGTCGTGTGACCTTTTTCACATTTGGCTGGAAAAGGTCATACGAGATGCAAATGTGAATATAAATGACACTATGTACACCAAACAACACAGGTTACTCGCCTACGCCGATGACATTGACAAAATGGGTCGAACTTTGCGAGCGGTAACACTCACCTTTGAATGAATTAAGAAGGATTCTGCCAAAACTGGGACTGGCAATAAATGGCGCATAAATCAAGCTGTTGGTATCAACGCGCAAGACATCCAGTAGACCCGGACCAACTGTGGAACTTGAAAATTACAGCTTCGAGGAACATCACCTTTGAAATGCCGAGAAGAATAGTTTTGGCCAACAGATGCTACTGTGGTCTGAGTAAGCTATTCAAAAACATATCACATCTCGCCTCACCAAACTCACACTTTACAAGACGCGATACTATCCGTGCTGGATTATGAATCTGAAGCATGGGTAATGCGCAAGCAGATGAGACAGCTCTTGGAGTGTTTGAGAGAAAAATTCTCCGAAAGATCTATGGATCGATTTGCGTCGACGGTGAATATCGCCTTCGAATGAACCATGAATTGAACCATCTATTCTCAGACATCGACAAAGTCGGATGTATCGAGCTCCAGCGACTGTGGTGGCTGTGTGAGGATCGATGAGGATGCCCCAGCTCAAGGAGCATATAAAAGCGAACCAACTGATGGTTCACGCAGAAGGGGAAGGCCACGAATTCAATGCAAATATCAAGTGGAAGACAACATTTCAAAACATGGTCTTTCAAATTGGAAGAGCTGCGCACAAGACCGACGCAGCTGGAAAGCTTTATTAAGCTCGGCTTATGGAACAGAGGTCTATATTTGAATATATAAGAAAAGTATATTCAAATATAGACCTATATCCATAAAATATGCCTTACAACCACTTCAAAGGAGGCAGTACGACTAAGTCTAGTCAAAGTTTATATACGGTTTTTGTAGATTAGGGGTGTGAAAAGACTAAATGCTCGGAGATTAAAAGAGAATCCGCCATATGAAATGACTTAATAAAAGAGAACGCACAGAACGACCTTATTGATACATGTAAACAGGCACCAGATCCCATTCTTGCCCAGCACTAGAATGCTTGCCCACCACTAGAATATAAATTCTGTAATCAAAGTCCGGGTCGTATTAAATGACGATTTTTGTTCTGTGATAATTTTGGATCCCCGAACAATATTATTGCAATGTGACTGAAATTACTTTACATATATACTAATTATAATTATGGTAATTCCAATAGTTGTATTCATGTTTTATATTGTTATTTATTACTACCATTTGTCCTTGGTATAACAAAAGTCAAAATATGTCACATTTTCACGTAATTACCTTGACCTAAATTTCAATTTTCTTCTTCATTTACTTTCGAAATTCTCACATTTCAGCAATGAATAGTAAACAACAAACATAAACAAAATAAATAAACAAAAAATACGAAAAGTTTGCAAATTAAAATAACAAAAAGAAAACAAACAAAGAATTATAAATGCAGTAATTTAATATGTGCAATTTTTTTGTTTGTCTTTTTTGGCGTGAAAGTGATTAACTGTAAAAAACCAGCTGTAATTTAAAATTGACAGAAAAAATGATCTGATAATTACAACTCATTATTGTTTAATAGTGGCTAAATGACACAATGAAGAATGCACTGAACAAAATTGGTGTGGGTTTGCAAAATAAGATTTATTAAAGGGCCACAATCATAGATTTGGTAATTTATATATTTTCGAGCTGGGGATATATTAAAATTTTTGTAAGGACCATTGAAAGGGATTTTTAAAGTTGGTCTTTTAAAGACTCTCTGCTTTCTGCTAGTCTATAAAAACATCTGGCATTTAGCTCATCTATAAAAGACTCTTACTCATTAACTCGTTTGGGAAAAACTCCCCGCTTTCAGATTGCCTATGAACGTCTCCTACTCATTAAATCAATTGCGTTACCATAATTTTTCTCAGTGTATCAGTTTTCTTTTTTTTTCTACCGAAACTGGTTCAACATGAAAAATATTGACTATTCTTCAAGATTGAAAATGTTGCTAAAAACAAAAACACATAAAATAAAATAATTTATTATGAATCAACAAAATAATTGCTTCTCGAGGTGATGCCAAATAGAACAAATTCCATTGAAGGGGAAATAAATTTATGAGAATTTAAAAGCTGACGTTTACATTTTGCCAATGTTATTAAACAACCCGAGCAAATTGAAGCAGATGGCCAAACAATTTTAATTTAAGCAAGTAACATTTTTGTTATGTATAAAATATCTGAAATGTTGGAAAATACCATATACAAGGAACTTCTACATATTGATAATGAGGCTGCACCTTTATATGGTGGGTTATGTCAAAAGATGGTCAGATACTAATTCCTCTATAGTTAGAACATATCGTGTGGCCTCCATTGTTTGTGCACGGGACACAGGATGCTAAGGTTCGATTCATTGGGAATGCATTCCTCTCACCAAATTGTACTAATCAGTTGGTACATGCTTTTGATCAGCGTCTGGTTATCCATCGGCACCTTCTCCTTTATTCTTCTTCAGCCGATTAATCCATATTCTGACCTCATCTAGGCTAGGTGGTATACAATTTATACCGCTATATCTAATTTTTTCTGGGGTATTTTTATCGCTGTTACTATTTGATACCAGAAGCTTTACCAAATGCTCCTTCCAGATCCTCAACAAGCTGTCTGCATCTGTCACTAGGTTTCCTTCTTAATGCCAACAGGAGGATGTACTCGCACTAAAGCCATCGATTTGGTGTTTTACGTACTTATTTCGCTGTATTGTGACAGAACATTTGTTCCATAAGCCGCGCTTAAACAATATTTCCATCCGTTTCGGTCTTGTGCGCATCTCATCCAATTTGAAAGACCATGCTCCGAGATGTTGTCTTCCACTTGATCTTTCCATCGAATTCGAGGCTTTCCCCTTCTGTGAGAACCAACAGTTGGCTCTCTTTATATGCCTTTTGAGCTGGGACATCCTCATCCATTCTCGCAAAGTAGTCGCTGCAGCTCGATCGCTCTGACTATGTCGATGTCCGAGAATATATGGTACAGTTCATGGTTCATTCGACGATGATATTCACCGTCAACGCAGATCGGCCGATAGATCCTTCGGAGTATTTTTCTCACAAACACTCCAAGAGCTGTGCGCATTTGCGTGCGCAATTACCCTTGCTTATGATCCATATAACAGCACGGGTAATATCAGCGTCTTGTAGAGTGTGTTTGGTCTGGCGAGAGTTAACCTAGCTTTTCAATTGCTTATTCAGACCATAGTAGCATCTGTTGGCCAACACTATTTCCCTCCGGATTTCAGAGCTGATGTTATGAGTTTTGTTTATGACGGTACCGAGGTATATAAAATGGTTCACTACCTTAAAGCTGTGGTTTTCATGTTGCACAGTTGGTCCAAGTCTACAGGACGTCTTGCACGTTGATACCATCAACTTGGTCTTCTCGCCATTTACTGTCAGTACCACTTTGGCAGACTCCTTCTTAATTCGTTTAAGGGTGGCTGTTACCGCTCGCAATGTTCGACCCATTATGTCGTCGACGTTGGCGAGTAAGATATGCTGCTTAGTGGACAGAGTGAAATTTCTGTTCACATTTGCATCTCGTATGACCATTTCCAGCAGGATGGTAACGAGGCCACACCACAAATGTTACTTTGTCTGAATCCTCGTTCGGTATTGAAGGGATCCGAGAGGTCCTTTCCGACATTAACTGCTGACTTTGTGCCAGCTAAAGTTATTTAGCATAGCCGTATTAATTTAGCAGGCATGCCGAATACAGGCATGGCTTTAAACACCTCTGAGCGGATTGGGCTGTCGAAAGTGGCTATGTAGCGACGAATAGGTGGAATGTGTCAATGTGTTTTTCGTGGTTCTTTTCCAGGCTGAAAATCTGTCTATAGTGGATTTGCCAGGTCTGAAGCCGCATTGATAAGAACCAATAATATCATTGACCATTGTCTTCAGTCGTTCACACAGCACGCTGGATAACACTTTATATGCGATGGGAAGGATATGGTGTGTTTGGTGATTTAATCGTTGGTAAATTGTGTTCTATATTATCGGGACAATAAGTGCTTTCGACTAGCAAGTGAGTAAATTGAGCGGTGAAGGCTTCTGCTACCTGTTGTGTTTGTAGATTGTCGACGTCGAGTTTCCGTGTTGTGTTAGATCGCACCTTTGCGGCTACATTAAGACGAGTGCGAACTTTGGTCGCAAAAATGTAATGGTCCGAATCGATATTCGCTCCTCGTATCGATCTAAAACACTGGACGAACGCCTTTCGTCTATCACAACATGGTCAATTTGACTTCTCGTTGCTTGATCAGGAGAAATCCCTGTGGCCTTGTGTATATCGAGATGTTTGAATCTGGTTCTGCTAACAACCACGTTTTTTGCCGCCGCAAAGTCAATCAACCTTATGCCGTTGTCGGATGTTTCTTCATTAAGACTGAATTTTCCGACGGCGGGACCAAAAATATTTTCCCTCCCGATTTTTGTATTAAAATCTCCTAGCTGAATTTTAATATTATGGCCAGGGCAGCTCGTAAAATATGTATTTGGTCTGCTCTTCTTTGTCTTCGGTCAAAGCATGGATGCAAGTCAGACTAATATAGAAGAACTTCGCTTTTATACGGATGGAGACGAGGTCTATTATTCTTCTTTTAACCATAAATCCGCAGCTAAATGCATGCCTCGTTTCATGGCAGCTATAATACAGGGCGTAATCATCCGTCCCTTTCCATTGCTTTTTCTGTAAGGCATTAATATTGGCTTTGTACATCTTGAGTACATCTGTCAAAGCCTAAACTGCGTCTGTTCTGTACAACGTGTGCACATTCCAAGTGAAGATTGGCAGATCGTTGTCCTCTACGGGGGTCTGGTTTTATTTGTCGTTTCGCTTATTCGTAGTAGGAGAGGTTTTCCGAGAATGGGCAACTAACCCGACGCCTCAACCCATTTTCTATAGTTCTTATGGGTGAACTCGCGGCACATATCAGCTCACTAATTCAACGGATGATAAAATAAGATATCCCAGGTGATACCGCGGGAAGGTCAGTGTCCACAATTATGATGAAAGAGAAACCAAAATGGATCTGGGCTTTGTTATGTTAATGCCAATCAGAGCCGTTGCTTGGTCATCGGTTTGGATTTATATAGTTTTATTCCAAAGTTTTGTTGAAATGCGTTCAGATTTAGCTTTTATATATGCTCTTGTCCGATTTTAGATAAATGGTGCACCAAAGAACCAACGTTTGTCCGATTAGCATAACATTTTGTACAGATTACCGAAATGGGTCTAGAATGTTAGTTTTTTAAGTTTAATGGAAATAGATTTAGATGTAGATATAGGTTCAATATATATTTTCGTCCGATTTTTGGTAAATGGTACCTCAAAGACCCAAATGTTTGGATGGTTGATTATTGAGTTTTGTTGAAAGTGGTTCAGATATAGATATTTTAATGAAAAGATGCACCGCAATAACTATCGTTTTTTCGATTAAGATGAAACCTTGCACAGGGTCATAGATTTGATCTTATGACCCATCTGAGATTACAGGGAGCATCATAGAAAAATATGAAAGAAAATCAATTTATTTGTGATAACATCGGGGGGCCAAAATCAATAACATTTCTATGACTCTTATTATTTATGGGTCACAGTCGAACTAATGTCACACAGAACTAATCAGCTGACGGCTGTCATTTATTTAACTATAAATTATAGTTGTTTTTAATTATAGAAAAATATTCAATTACATTTCGGCTGAATGTCTCAAGTGTGACACATTTCTATTTCAAACTTTAGAATTGTGTCGATCTGTTGCATTCTGGCATGCGACCAATGTATGTATGTACGTGCGTATGTATGCATGTGTTGTATATCAGTAGAATGGCCATAGTCCTATATTGTTTTATTTACATACTATAATTTCATTTAGTTTTTATTTATTTTTTTGTATTCTTGTTGTTGTAATTATTATTCTTTTGATTACTACAGCCGCATTAAAAATAATTGATAATGAAAGTGAAATTTAATGTCCGATTGTCAAGAGTATACGACGAGCTTTTGTTGTTCGTTTTTTTGTAGTCGGGTTTATCTACAGAAAAACTTTTGATGGAAAAAGCGGTCACCTAAATATTTTCTTTCACTATTGCTGTTGTTATTGTTTTTATTTTGTTTTGATTATTAAAATAAAAATAATATATAAAACATTTGTTGTTCTGTATGATCTTCGTCTTTCCGTTGATGAATATGAAGTGGGAAAATTTTATATATTTCTGATGATATTTATTTTCTTACTATTGAGCCAAATATGGATATTTTACAAATTACATGGCCATATTGCAAGCTCCATTTTTTATTTTATTTATTCAAACATTCAAATCACAACATTGACACATTACAAATGTATATCTAGTTGCCACCCTCCCCCACTCTTATAATATTATTCCATTTCCATTATATTTTGAAATACTAGGAGAGGATATTTTCTAGCACACATTACATTATCAAGTATAAATTCTAGTGTGAACTTGAATTTTATTGCAACAGAGAGGAAAAAATAAAAAGTGAAGCAGAAAAAAACCCACTTAGATTCAAATAAAATATTTTTAAATAGATTAAACAATGACGCATTTATATAAATAATTGATATGCACATCACCTTGTGGCAAAATCTGCGCCAATCAATGATGCATTGACATTGTGGAATTAATTAATTAATCTATGCTGAAGGGAAATGCTGAAATGAATTAAAAAAATCAATAATTCATATTACATATGAACATATATGTATATATATGATTTAAAATATACAATGGCCTTTAACGCATATAATAAACAAGTTTCCATGATTCATCACATGTTAATAACTATCAGGAGCAAATCTAAGTCTTCCAGGTCTCAGAGGAGGACTGTTTTTAAACTAGAATAGCGCAAAGGAAATCAGAAGGAGTCGACCGATGAGAGGCTTCATGGGACATTATGTTGACATTTTGATCAAATAGAAAGCACCTTCCGCATTATATTATAAATATATTTTTCATCAAAATGTTCACAAATTGTTGTGAATCCTTGAAGTTCATATTGATCTTAGATGGCGCAGAAAATATTACGACGGATAATATATATCCTGATATAATATACTAACAAAATGATGTACAACGTAAGAAGAACCTGTTGTTAAGTTCGTCCGCGCTGAAATTTAATTATGCTCCACCACATGAGGTGCACGTTCAAAATACCTTAAATCGATCAGGTCCTTTATAAGGGTGATATGCCATGGTAAATTATTGTCAGGAGAAAATAAAATATCCAAGTATAATATAAATTTAAACATAATTTGGATAATTACCCAATATAATATATATGGGCGCTAAATCTACATCTGATCAAATATCGACAAAACTCAATAAAGTCAGTCTACGTTCAATTTGGTCATTCTAAGTACTAGGCCGTAATTGGGAGCTATATCTAAATTTAAATCGATTTCAATAAAACTTAATACATGAAATTGACTGAAATATATACATGTAAGTATGTTGCAAATCAAAAATATCTATGGGATCTACATCTAATCTGAAATGCGTGTTAAATATATATATATAAAAGCTACATCAATATCTGATAATTCCTCACAAATTTGCAATATAATTTAATATAATGTCATAAACCATAATATAATATAATATAATATAATATAATATAATACAACTTAATGAAAATCTTAATTAATGTAATTAATATATTAATATTATAATATTTACACTTTTGATGGCTAATCAGCAAATGTTACTAATAATCATACAGCTCCTAATTCCCTTCATCGGTTGTGTTGTGATGTTCGGCTTTCGATAAAAGTATAATATAATTAATTAATATAACTTAATCCGAAAAGTTATTATCTGATCATCACATAACATTTTATAATGTAATATAATATAATGGAATATAATATAATAACATTTAATATAATATAATATAATATAATATAATGGTAATATAATATAATATAATATAATATAATATAATATAATATAATATAATATAATATAATATAATATAATATAATATAATATAATATAATATAATATAATATAATATAATATAATATAATATAATATAATATAATATAATATAATATAATATAATATAATATAAATTTTGTAATTTAATTCACACAAAAGTATAATATAATATATTATATTATAATATAATATAATATAAAATAATGTAATATAATATAATATAATATAATATAAAAATATAATGTAATATAATATAATATAATATAATATAATATAAAAATATAATATAATATAATATAATATAAATATTAATATAATATAATATAATATAAAACAATATAATATAATATAATATAATAAAATTTAATATAATAATATAATATAATGTAATATAATATACAAATTATAATATAATATAATATAATATAATACACACATATAATATAACCGATAATATAATAACAAAATGATATAAAACGAGATATGACGATCGGTATACTTAAAGGTGGGTCTAGGACCAATATTTAATTATTACAAACTTTTGAGGCTGCACATTCAAAATACCTTAAATCGATCAGGTCCTTTATATACTATAAATATCCGAACGAAATTTGAAAGTTCTAGCTTTATTTAGTGATTTTTTGCCTCAAACCCCTGGCAGTATAGTCGGACGGGGCCAACCATATGATACCCTACACAACTTTCTGCAGATCTATATTCCGAGTCTTGGTATTATTAAGTTAGGGAAAAAGAAATCCATTAGGCGTTCGTCGAAAATGTCGTAACATCGCCCATGAGCTAAAAATTGACCATAAAACAGTTTTAAACTATTTACACAAAGCTGGATTTAAAACAAGTAAAAAAGTGTCAGTCGGTGTTGCCCATATATGCGGAGGTCTTCGGAATTAGACACAGATTTCATTATTAGCTTTATATAAGAAATATATTTTTATCAAATAGGTTTCGGTTTCGGGTTCCATCTTCCTGCTTGATCTAGGATTGGTAAAGACAATAGGTTGCACAAAGATTCATTAACATCGGATAGTCCGAGTCCATGTTATTATAAAATTAATTTTTAGTACAATTTTGCCCATTTTGGGTGAGAGGTACTTCAAACTTGATCTATTCATGGTATTTTTAGGACAATTTTGACCATTTTGTGGGGGAGGTACAGAATGAGTGGACAGATATTCCCCATCTTCGGAATTAAACTAAGATTGGACGAAATATTAAGATGTGCAAAGTTTGAATGAAATGCTTTGCTGCCTTCGAGAGTTATCGTGCGCACCAGCCAGCCAGACAGACGGACAACGCACGGTCGGGCGGACATGGCTAAATCTACTCCAAATTTTCTGAAACGGAATTGGTCCAAAGAGACATGGGGTCTATAACCAATATTTCGGTGAGACACATTTTCACCGTATCAATTTGTATATACCCTCATTAGCCTAACGGCTGAGGGTATAAAAAAATAGGATTGATCGAATTTCCATCTGCTAAGCCTTGGCCAAACGGACTGAGATAGGCTCATTTCTTAAACGGATGGTGACTGATACGGATGGTAATGAGAAATGGATCACATACGATAACCCTGTGCGAAAACGATTGTGGTCAAAGAGCGGTGAAGCACCTCAAACGGTGGCTAAACCGGGATTAACGGCCAGGAAGGTTGTGCTCTGCAGTTGGTGGGACTGGAAGGGGATTTATTTATTGTGGTCATATGGCCAAACGGTAAATGCTGATATCTACTGTCAACAACTGGACCGTTTAAAGATATCAACTGACCAGCAACGGCCAGAATTGGCCAACAGGAGATGTGTCGTGTTCCACCAGGACAACGCTAGGCAACACACATCTACAGTGACTCGCCAGAAACTTCGGTAGCTTGGTTGGGAAGTTTTAATGGATCCGCCATACAGTCCTTGGCACTTGGCACCATGCGATTATCATATTTTTTTGCATTGCAAAATTTCTTTAATGATAAAAAATTGATATATAGGGGGGATTGCAAAAATCGAATACTAGAGCTGTTTCTTTTTTTTTTTTTTTTTTTTGCAAATATAGAGCAAGACTTCAAAATGGCAACAAATTATACAACAAAACGGCGCATATTTGGCTCAAATCGGACATTCCGAAGTATTTTAAATAAAGTCCTATGGTTCATATAAAAATAGTGGATTTCTTTTCCGAATCACATCTTCCCATTAGATTCGGATTTTGGTATTTAACAGACAAAAGTCTCGATTCACTTAACCTGCTCAATATTAACCCATAATTCATTATAATTAATTGGCCTCCATAGAAAGTGGATGATGTTCGGCTTATAATTATGCTGTCTAGACCGACTAGAAAACCCGACAAAATTAAGTTTTCGGTCCATTTCATCCCCTAAATTTCATCTGATCATCATGCGTCGCCCTTGACCATCACTGGAACGTAGAGGAAAATGCCCTAGTCATCAACGCCACATTTCCGCACTATAGTATGGTAATGTTAATACTAAACAATATCATCATTGGCAGGCCCTTGTAAATATAAAAATATAACTAGCACATCGGAGTAGATGGAACAATAAAATTTGTATCAATTTAAAGGTCAACCACTCTTCTGGATATACTGTCAACTTATTCGATCTCTGTCCTATGTAAATATATACGCCATAGAATGCAAATTTGACTATTTTTCACACAAAAGTTTGGGGCCACTAGATCCGCTAAATATTGACCGGTCTTCATCAAAGCAGCCATGCTAATTCTATAATCAGACCCCTTTCTTAACTCGTCCTACATGCAAAATTTCGTGAAGATTGGGTAATAACTGTGGCCTGTAACATGTATACAAATTATAATGGACAGACATGACGATCGGTATATTTATGAACCGAAAACTTTATTTTTGTCAGATAATATGCCGAGGTCATTATTATATGCCGAGCTTCACATATTTTACACGGTGAAGGGGATCTGACCAAATACTTAAAACGGCTGTTTAGATGATGGTCGGTCAATATTCCGAGGGTCAACTCAACCAAAATCTAAAGTGACCAAATTTTTATTTTATGACGTAAATATTCACCTCGGGAAAAGAAGATTTGGAAAATATGTTAGGGTTAGAAAGTGGAGCTGTTGTTGGTCAAGATCCTGCAAATATCGCGAAATATTGCCCAGGCTCAGAATATAGAACTGCAGAAAGTTAGATTTTCGTGGTAGTTGTGTAGGGTATCAAATGATCTGCCCCGTCCGATTGTATTACTCCGCTCACTGGTTTTTATATACAATAACCCATTTCTTATCAAATATCAAGTAAAAAAGTAGCACATTCTTGTCCTTTCATATATAGTTGTATCCCTCAAATTCATTCCATTACAACTGTAAAATTAAAGAACGTCACATTGTTATAAGATTCCTTCGATTTAAAAAAAAAAAAAAATAACATTGATTAGGATTTGAGTTATTATAACATCCCAATTAATCATCTTCATTAACTTTTAAGTTTTTGAAAATGATACAGTTATTGTTGCGATTTCCTCTACAAATTTCCACTTTTTAAACTGTGAACATGTTCAATATCCCGAAATACCTCTGCCTAAAATTCCCACAATCCTTAAATGGAAATTGAAAGTGGCAAAAAAAGAAAAACAAAAATGGAAATTTCATTTAATGTCCAAGCGCAAAAATATAATATGACAGTCACGTTTACTGCGCATGATTCTACGTCAAGTAACACTTACCAATATGAAGCAAGGCGCGCGCACACACACCCACAAAAATTAAAACAAAAATTCGATGCCTGTTTTTTCTTCATTCATATATTTTGCATGTAATTTGATTTCAGTTTATTTATTTGCATTTTTTTGTTTTTGTTGTTTGCTGCGGCAGCATTTTTCGTGCTGGTGACAATACACTCTCTCAAGGATTACATGCTTTTGACATACTAGTGCACGGTGCGCGGTTATTGTCAATGCAATAGCCTAGCATCCAACCATCCAAGCGTCCAATCGACGATGACGGCGAACACCACAAAACGACAATTGTGCGAGTGTCTGATAGTTTTTTTAACAAAAAATAGTCACCAATAGTAGTCGTATTGCGATTTCCAATTGAGCCACAAATGCGACTAAGTGCAAAGCAGAAAAAAGCCGGGCAACAATGCGTGTAAAGCAAATATCAATTCAACACCATTAGACCACAAGTCGCAATAAAATTATACAATTTGCATAACAATCAGACTAATAAGACATGGCGAGTACTTGTCGACAAACTGACATAGAATTGAAAACCAGCCATGCCATATCTTTATTTGTTTTGTGTGTATCCGCTACAGTAGATGGGATTGTGGTATGGGGGTATCGTTGTATTTGTAACATTGATGTCATTCCCCTAAATATTAACCAATCATCTAAAATATATATCAGTCGGATCGGTCTTGGAATTTGATTAAAAATTATATGGAGAGTCACGATTATTTTAGAGAATTTAGTGAAAATATGAGTCAATAACCGATATGCCCAGTAAGGAAAATAGTAAAGTCGGACTGGGCCGACTATATGATACCCTTCACCACTTTGGGTATATTCAACATATGTTTCCAAAAAGGCGTCGATTTTTCGAAGCGAAACTATATAGGAGCTATATCTAAATCTGAACCGAAGTGATTCTATGCATATTCTCAAAAGGAATCATGGGTCTATCTCGATTCCTTTTGCCTGTTACAAACATATGCACAGAGACATAATACCCTGTACCACACTGTGGTGAAGGGTATAAAAAGAATTTGGTTCAAGAAGCCCAAAATACCGAAAATTGGGGGGTAGCTTTTTATGGGGGCTACCCGAAAAAATTTACCTATATTTATAATTTATAGTACAGAGATTTGTTACCTAATAAGAACTCGATGCACTAAATTACAGTCAATTCGGTCGAAAAATACGATCAGAACTCCAAAAATATCAAAATGTTGTACCGTTATATGGGGAATACCCGAAAAACTGCACCTATGTTTATAATTTTTAATGGAGTAATTTGGTACCCAATAAGACCGATTTTTTCTAATTTCAATAGGGTTCGTCCTTGGGCCAATTAAGTGACCTGTGCCAAATTTCATCCAAATCGGATGATATTTGCGACATGTACTTTGTTAACAAAAATACATGGACGGACAGACGGACGGACATGCATAAATCGACTCAGAAAGTGATTCTATGCATATTCTCAAAAGGAACCATGGGTCTATCTCGATTATGTTTGCCTGTTACAAACATATGCACAAAGACATAATACCCTGTACCACAGTATAAAAATGGCAGTACCTACACCATATAATGGACCAAGCTTTGCCTTTACTTACATTGAACATGTTCTGTGAAGCAGACTTACATTTATATGGGGTTATACCCAAAGACCGGTGTTAACAATTATACATGTCCGAAAACCTCAAAATAACGAAACTTGGGTGTACCAAATTGAGGTTATACCTGATTAAGGGCGAATATTGGTAATTATACCCCCAAACAAATTTGATGTTAGGGTATTATAGCTTTGTGTGGTCCCAAGTATACCGATCGTCATATCTCGACTAGCTGAGTCGATATATACATGTGTATCCGACATGTGTGTCGCCAATCGTCAAGAAATGTTGCATGTAGGGCGGTTTCTGGTCAAAGAATGGAAAATGTTTTTCTAGTCGCCCTAGAGACCACACTGATGACCCGAACGTCACGTCAAATTTAACATAGAGAAAGAGGTCTGATCACCGAATAAGCTGTTCTGATGAAGATCGGTCAATATTTAACGGGTTAAATGGAACCAGACTTTTGTTTGAAAAAATGTTAAAAATACTTTTCTGTGGCATAGAGAAGTTGATAGGATATCCAAGAGGTTTTGTTCACCTTTAAATTGATACAATTATATTGTTGTATGTATGTGGGAGTTATACTACGATATTACCATTACAAGACTATAATTTTACAGGATGTTCAGGTAATGGTAACGAATGACACCTATAAATTTCCGTGAGGATCAGATGATATTTAGGGAATGAAATGGACATAAAGTCTTATTATTGTTTGGTCTCTTAGTTGATCTAGAGGCCTCCATTGTAAGTCGAACATCACACATTTTACACGGATACGGGATCTGGCCAACCAAATTTGATTCGTATGGCGTAAATGTTTACGCCGGAAAAAATTATTTGCAAAATATGTCAGGGTATGAACGAGGAGATGTTGACCTCTAATTGGTTAAGAGGATGCAAATATCGCGAAATATGGTCCAGACTCGGAATATAGATCTGCAGCAAATTATAGTTTGGTCGTAGTTGTGTAGGGTATCATATGGTCGGCCCCCATCCGTCTATTCTGTTCCGCTCACTGGTTTTTGTATGAAAGATTTTCCACCGAATGCAAATCAAATTAAGGAACCATATTGGTAATTTTTATACCCTCAGCCTTATGACTAATGAGGGTACATACACATTGATATGGAGAAATTGTACCTCGTGGAAATATTGGATTTCAGAAAATTTGGAGTCGATTTACACATGTCCGTCTGTCTCGATTTGAATAATCGGTTTCATCCAAACTTTGCACATCTTAAACTTGGTTTAAGTTCGAAGATGGGTAATATCGGTCAACTCCTTATGGTACCTTCCCCACAAATGATCAAAATTTTCAATATATATGAATCAAATATCAGGCAAATGGAATATCTGATTTGAACCAAACTTTGCACAACCTATTATCTTTACCAAGCCTAGATCAAGTTTGAAGATGGACCCCATTGGTCCACTCCTTCTGGTATCACCCACACAAGTGGTCAATATTTTCAATATTTATAAATCCAACATTAGGCGAATGGAGTGCCCGATTTGCACCAAATTTTGCACAACCTATTATCTTTACCAAGCCTTGATCAATACCGATTATATGTCAACAGCTCATATTTCTTCATTTGATCCGCAAAATATTGGCCTATGACCGAAAGCGGTATTTTTAATTTGTTGACCAGATAACCTTCCCCGTAGAAAACTTCTGAGAGTTGGCTGGAGCGTCTAAAAAAAACAAAAAGGTTTTGTTTTAATGTCATACCCTAAATACCAGCGATTATCACTGAAAATTATAGTCGTCCTTAATCATAATCGGAACTTCATGGAAATTTTCAAATCTAACAGCGTCCTCTTTTGTGGTAATGGTAATACTAAACCATAGATTGACTCCTGTCTATATTTATACCCTTCACCACACTGTGGTACAGGATATTATGTCTTTGTGCATATGTTTGTAACAGGCAAAAATAATCGAGATAGGCACATGGTTCCTTTTGAGAATATGCATAGAATCACTTTCTGAGTCGATTTATGCATGTCCGTCCGTCTGTCCATGTTAAATTGTAAACAAAGTACAGGTAGGATTTATGATCCGAATTGGATGAAATTTGACACAGCTCATTTGTTTGGCCCAAGGATGAACCCTATTGAAATTGGGAAAAATCGGTTCAGATTTAGATGTAGCTCCCATATATATTTTCGTCCGATTTAAGGTAAATGGTGTACCACAGTCCCTATATGTCTTTCGATTTGCACGAAATTTGGCATAGCGTACTGAATTAAGTGTAGAATGATGTGTGCAAAGTTTCATGAAAATCGGTTCTGATTTAGATATAGCACCCATATATAGTTTCGCCCGATTTTAGGTAAATAGTTTACTAAAGTCCCAATATATCTTTCGATTTGCATGAAATTTCGCATAGCGTACTGAATTAAGTGTAGAATGATGATGAATTAAGTATAGAATGATGTGTGCTAAGTTTCGTGAAAATTGGTTCAGATTTAAATGGTCACCAAATTCCCATATATCTTTCGATTTGCACGAATTTTGGTATAGAGTACTGAATTAAGTCTAGAATGATGTTGCTAGGCCGATTGACTCAACGTACTGAAGTAATATAAATTAGTCTCTGGCAAGTTTTCCTGGAATCGGTTCAGATATAGACATATAATAAACACGCTACGTCTGTTAGGATACATATGTAGAATATACCCAAAGTGGTGAAGGGTATCATATAGTCGGCCCAGTCCGACATTACTACTTTCCTTACTGGTTTCATATAACTCCGTGGTCAGAACCCCTTTTCCGTACAAAAATTTCATGATTTTCGGATCAAAAGACAAAAATAGACTTGTTGGTCAATTTGATCCTCTAAATATTAACCGATCATAGAAGCCGTCGTTGGCCCGAACCAAACCAACATGCATTTCGTGACCATAACAGACAGCATATCCGTCACCGTTCTCATTTTTGTTAATAGGTCTCAAAATTTAGATGCTCTTGCCATTATTTGGCTCCAGTTCAGGCGTCCTTCATCATTTTGGAGCGTCTTTGTGAACACCACATTGTACAGCCTTTTCTACTTTCCACGTATGAAATCTGGTAACACAGTCATTCAATTCATTATTTTAGGATTTCGACAATATTTTGCTGGTGGTTGCTTTTCAGAGATAATCCGAGGCATTTGCAATAGTGAGACTTATCTTGCTTTGGTGGTATATAGGAAAGTTTCAGAATTATGTCTCAAAAATGTTTTTTTGCAGGAGTTAATAGGACAACTCTTTCATTGGGGGCACGTGATAGTCCTAGAGAAGAGTCATGTAGTTTCTAAAATGGCTCATAGTGTATGGTACAACAAATTCGACCTGTCCCTTACGAATGTCGCTCTTACATGTCTCTCTAACAATGTTGTCGCAAAACATTTGAAATAATATCTAGTAAATGGCATTGTAGTAAAGAGTGTGATTTTTTATTGTTGTTGCTGTTGTTGCTATTTTACATGCCGAAAATGTACCCATGCGGATGATTTTTATTGCATTCTGCATTACAAAATCTTTGTAAAAATTTATTGAAATTCTAACGCCAATGTGTGTGAGTGTGTGTGTGTTTGTCTGTTGGCAAAACTTAATATTCTAAACTAGTTGCAAATTCAGTTGCGGGTTATTAGCAATTAATAACAACACCTCGATATGTCAAATACGACAACATTTTCCAATTTTAATATTCCGAATGTGTTAATGTGCACACAGCCACAGGAGGTGCACTCAACAACACACACACACATGTGCCGGGTTGCACACTAGCACAATGTTGGCTAGCTGGCAGCAGCAAATTTGTACCAAAATCGAAACGTAGATTTGAATACATAAATAATTTTGTAAAATAAATAAAATTTATATGAATTTTTGCCAAATGCTGATGCAATGATTCTTTTAAATATTTATTTGAGTACAAAGAAAAAATATGGGGGTTTTTCTACAATTTTGGGGGAATTTTTGTTAATGTTTTTTTTTTTTTTTTAATTTGTAACCGGTAAATTATCAGTTAACAGAATTAAAGCATTTATTTTGCGCAAAATGTCGTTAAGATTTGCGAGTATGATAGGAATTCGACAGTTAAAAGCTAGCAACGATGATTGATGTAATTAAACAGAAGAACGTTAATACTTTAAGCAGTTGTAGTAAATTGGAATATACATTTTTCTACTCCATAAATTGGAATGGAAATTATATAAGAGATAAATTCGGGGGTTAATAATAGCTTCCCCTAAAGTATGGCATGCTTCTCTGAATTAAGCTTATATATACATATTTACTCAAACATTTTGAAGTCGGAAACATTAAGATCGCATCACATGGGATTTTAAAATCAACGCAGGACGATTGGTTTAGCCCGCCTTCTGGCTAATGATAGACACAGAAATATTAGTTTTAAACCCCCCAACTGATGGGGTCCTAATCCGTTTTGCAATTTTATGAATATTATGCGGAACGAACTAAAATTTCATTTTAATCACAACATTGCACATCGTAATATTTTTACCAAACCAGTATCAAGTCCGAAGATAGACCAATCAGTCCGTATTTTGATCCTAAATATTCACAGAGTAACATTTTAGTACGTATTACTTAGTATTAGTTAATTTTTTAATATTTGCACGTGTTTTTTATTTTTTAATAAGGCGTGAGTTTCGAATATCAAAATTTAAAAAATCTTTGTCTTCAAAAATGTTTAGAACTATCACTGCAATCTATACTAATAAAAGAGTAAAGTGATTGACTGACTGACTGATTTAACAAATCGAGCTGGTATCCTGAAAATTTAAAGTAACATTACCGTCGGAGTGTAGGATTGGGATATGTACACAGTTTTTGAAATTTTTACTTATTTGTACGAAAAGTACTAAATCGTACTATAATTGGTACAATTTGATAGAGCTGGAACAATGAAGTTTGGAGTTAGGATCATTGTAGGGATGTAGGTTTAGGGTCAGGATTCAGTTTAACATATTAATACTTATGGGTACTAAAATTTGGAACATTTTTATTTTAGGTGAACCAATAGAGCTAGAATCATGAAATTTTGAGTCAGGATCACTGTTGAGCTGTAAGATTGAAATATGTATGAAGTTTTAGAAATTTGTACTAAATTTGGTACATTTTAAACTGTTAAAACTGTGTGAAGAGATAGAGTTGAAATCATTAACTTTTGATTTAAGGTCAAGGGAGGTGTAGAATTGGGGTATGTAGGAAGTTTTGGTAATTGGTACTATTGTGTACTAAATTTTGTACAATTTAAATTGTGGGTGAACCGATAGTGTTGGAATCATGAAACCTGGATTTTGGATCACTGTGGGGGTGTTGGTTTGGGTTAAGTAAGAAGTTTTGGAAAATCATATTACTGTGTACTAAATTTGGTACAATATGAATTGTGGGTCAACCGGTAATGTTGGAATCCTGAAACTTGGATTTTGGATCACTGTGGGGGTGTAGGATTGGGGTATGTAGGATGTTTTGGAAATTGGTACAACTATATACTAAATTTGGTACGATTTGAATTGCGAGTGCACCAATAGAGTTGGAATCCTGGATTTAGGATGACTGTGGGATTGTTGGTTTGGGGTAGGAAGGAGGTTTTAGAAATAAGTACTACTGTGTACTAAATTTGGTACAATTTAAATTGTGGGTAAACCGATAGAGTTAGAATCCTGAAACTTGGATTTAGGATCACTGTGGGAGTGTAGGATGGGGTATATAAGAAGTTTTGGAATTGGTACTACTGTGTACAAAATTTGGTACCATTTGGATTGTGGGTGAACCTATGGAGTTGAAATTATGAAACTTGGGTTTAGAGTCACTGTCGCGGTGCAGGATTGGGGTATTTAGGAAGTTTTGGAAATTCGTACTACTGTGTACTAAATTTGGTACAATTTAAATTGTGGGTGAACCAATAGAGTTAGAATCCTAAAATTTGAACCTGGAATCATTGTGGAGGTGTAGGATCGGTGTATGCGTGAAGTTTGGTTGAACAGGGTACTTATGGAAATAATGTGTGCTAAATGGAAAATTTGGATTTGGGTAAACCTTTAGAGCTCGAATCATGAAATTTGGTACTAACTGGTATTCAAATTTAATTTATGGTCGATGTTAATACACGTTTAAATATTTCATAAACTTCGCTAACGAAGTTGCGGGTAGTTAAAAATATTTATAAAAATGGATTGATTAGAAAAACAGGCCCTCTTGGATCGTTTAAAAGTTCTTTGGTTCTTTAACAAATTTACGCCTTAAATGACATTAAAAATCTACGCCTTGCTGTCGTCCTTTTCAAACATATTTTCTAAAATATTCTTTAAACCAATAAGGAAAGTAGTACAGTCGGACTGGTCCGACTATATGATACCCTTCAACACTTTGGGTATATTCTACATATGTATCCTAACAGACGTTGCGTGTTTTATATCTATATCTGAATCGATTTCAGGAAAACTTGCCAGAGACTTATTTATATTACCTCAGTACGTTGTGCCAATCGGCCCTGATATGGATCTTTTCACGAAGCTTAGCAACATCATTCTAGACTTAATTCAGTACTCTATACCAAAAGTCGTGCAAATCGAAAGATATATAGGAACTTTGGTGACCATAAAATCGAACGAAAATATATATGAGAGCTACATCTAAATCTGAACCGATGACACACATCATTCTAGACTTAATTCAATACGTTATGACAAATTTAGTGCAAATTGAGATTTTGATGCACCATTTACATAAAATAGGAAGAATATATATGGGAGCTATATCTAAATCCGAACCGATTTTCACGAAACTAACCACACATCATTCAAGACTTTATTCATTGCTCTGTGCCAAATTTCGTGCAAATCGAAAGATATATAGGGACTTTAGTGGACTATTTACCTAAAATCGGGCAAAACTACATATGGGCGCTATATCTAAATCTGAACCGATTTTCACGAAACTAACCACACATCATTCTAGAATTTATTCATTACTCTGTGCTAAATTTCGTGCAAATCGAAAGATATTTAGGGACTTTGGTACACAATTTACCTTAAATCGGACCAAGATATATATGGGAGCTATATCTAAATCTGAACCAATTTTCAGGAAACTTTGCACACATCATTCTAGACTTAATTCAGTACGCTGTGCCAAATATAGAAACCGTTTACATTAAATCGGACGGAAATATATATGGGAGCTATATCTCCCATATTCAATTTCCAATTTCAATAGGGTTCGTCCTTGGGCCAAATAAGTGACCTATGCCAAATTTCATCCAATTCGGATTATAAATGCGACCTGTACTTTGTTTACAATTTAACATCGACAACGGACGGACGGACATGCATAAATCGACTCAGAAAGTTATTCTATGCATATTCTCAAAAGAAACCATGTGTCTATCTCGTTTCCTTTTGCATGTTACAAATATTCGCACAAAGACATAATACCCTTACCACAGAGTGGTGAAGGGTATAAAAATAAAGAAGATCTTCACCGATTGACTTTATCCTAGTTCATACGATAGCTATACACTCACAGAGAAACGTGTAAAAATTTGGAATCGATTGGGTTATTAGTTTTTGAGTTATCGTGCCCGCCATTCGCAAAACCAATGTTTAGAGAAAAACGCGTTTAAAGTTTGAGAAGCCCTTCAGCCGTCACTTGATGCTGACACAATAAATCGAGAGTTCTTGAGATTTTCACTTGAAACTTTGTAGGGACATTTTTGAATTAGAGTAGATTCGAATTAAATCAGACACATTTTTGACCCCGAGAATGGGGGGTCCCTTTAAATGACATTTTGGTCCCCTTAAAAAATATTTTCTAATATATCCTTTAAAAATGCAGAACTATTTATGGTTCTTGAAAAAACACGAAAAACATCCTCTGCTATTTATGGTTCTTGAAAAAACACGAAAAACATCCTCTGCTATTTATGGTGCTTGAAGAAATATTCTTTATAAAAATCCCCGCCTTTTTGTGGTCCTTAAAAATAATTTCGTTAGAAAATCCACGCCTATTTATGGTCCTTAAAAATACTCTTTAAAAAATCCACGCCTATTTATGGTCCTTAAAAATACTCTTTAAAAAATCCACGCCTATTTGTGGTGCTTGAAAAATATTCTTTAAAAAATCCAACTCTTTTTGTGATCCAATGAAAAAATATTCTTTAAAAAACTCCACGCCTATTTGTGGCGTGGATTTTTTAAATAATATTTTTATATTTAAAAAATCCACGCCTATTTGTGATCCTTGAAAAAGATTTTTTAAAAAAAATCCACGCCTGTTGTCGTTATTTTTCAATTTCAAATACTTCTCTACGCCTCTGCACCCAAAATCAATTGCACATACACTCACATATCCACAGAAAAATTACAATTTTACCTCCAATCCATTTGGGGGTAGTAGGTGTGTGTGCTTGAAGATTTGCAATAACCATTGAAATGTCCATGGAATCGTTCATGCGCAAGGTTTTTTACAACACGATCTCGATTTCAATAGAGTTTTTGTTTTTTTTTTTGGTTTGCTGTTTGTTTTGAAATGCGACGACGTTTGTTGTCTCACCTGCAAAACTACCGACAACAAGTCAACGAGATGCTGTCTAAGCCACCGGTCCACCAAACCATCTAACCACCGATAATGGTGGGGAATGCCACAGGGGTGGAAATACTATTGATATTTGTTTTGTGGCTAGCATTAAGCCATCAGCTCTTAGCTTGTAAAAAGCTATAAAATTTCTGCTGGCAAGCTAGGCTAGCTAGAGATTCTGTGTGCCACAGCATGACGGCCGGTCTTTATGGGGGTTTACAAGACAAGTACAAGACTATTACCACGGCTGTTATAGCTGCTGCTGCGGCCTGTGGCTGCCGGTGAACTGCACAAATGCACATTTTACGCATGTGTGTCGGCGTTTATCTCCAAGTATGGGTGAGAAGTATTTTAGCCGAGCTAAACAGAGTTCAGAGCTAAGCTCGACTCAGTTCAGGTGCATTGATCTTAAAATGGCTCAAAAGCCATTGAACTACGACGACAAAGTGTTTATTTGTTTGTTTGTCGGTCGGTCGGTCCGCATGAGCGAATGGTTGCCTAGATGGATGGATTGTTTTTTTCTTTGGCTGTTTAGTTTGAATGGTTGGCGGTAAGATTCTACAACAGAAACACACGAGTCTTGCTTTGAGACTTAAGCCATTGCTGTTGCCGTTTACATTTCAGATGCAGAACATTATTTGTCTCTCGTGTAAACGTAAATTTACAATTCTTAATTATTTGTAAGGGTATGGAAGGTAAGGAGTGGATATGATGTTTAAAATTTCAATATATATATGGGATTTACCTTATATTAAAATATTGGATTTAAAAATAAAATCCCCTAAGAGGTTGATAAATTTTAGATATGAATATTTTAATTTTTTGATATTTTCAAGGACTTTTGGCTTTTTGGCGTGGATTAAAAAAAATCAGGATCTTTCAAAGGCGTGGATTTAAAAAAACCAGTGAGCGGAGCAGTATAGTCGGACGGGGCCGACCATACGATACCCTACACAACTACCACGAACCTTAATTTCCTGTGGATTTTTATTCAGAACCTGGGCAATAAAACAAAAATTATTTTTCGGTCCACTTCATCTCAAAATTATTATCCGTTCATCACCGAAAATTATAGGCGTTGTCCTTGACCATAACTGGTACTTCATGGAACATTTCCTCCAGTGTGGTAATGGGTTACTTAGTAATATACGAATACGTAAGCACCTGTAAGTAGTTAGGTGTAACTCCCACATCCGAACACATACGACAATATAAATCTTATCAATTTAAAGGTCAACCACTCCTCTTGGACATATTATGAACTTCTCGATTCTATGTCCTTCAGGGGTAAATATACAAGCCATAGAATAAAAATTTTGTCATTTTTTATACAAAAGTCAGGGACCATGTGACCCGCTAAATATTGACCAATCTTTATGAAAACAGGCATGCTTATTCTTTGGCCCGATCTCCTTCTCCATGTAAATATTCGCGAAGTTTGGGCCATAATTGCGGCCTCCGGAGCGACTAGAAAAACCAACAAAAATTAAGTATTTTGTCCATTTCATCCCCTAAATATTAACCGATCTTTACCAAAAACAATAGGGGTCTTCATTGGGCCAAACCCATCCTACATGCAAATTTTCTTGAAGATTGGTCCATAACTGTGGCCTGTATCGTGTTTACAAATTATAATGGACAGACGGACAGACGGACGGACACACATGTCTAGATCGACTCAGCTAGTCGAGATATGATGATCGGTATACTTAAAGGTGGGTCGAGGATCAATATTTCGCGGCGTTACAAACTTTTGGGGCTGCACAAAGCTATAATACCCTGACAACATAGTTGTGTAGGGTATAAATATTTTTCAAGATCTTTCAGAGGCTTGGATTAAAAAAATATATTTTTTTCAGTATCTTTCAGATGCGTGGATTTTAAAAAATACTTTTTTTCAGAGGCGTGGATTTTAAAAAATATTTTTTTCAGTATCTTTCAGAGGCGTGGATTTTAAAAAATTGTTTCTTGAGTATCTTTCAGAGGCGTGGATTTTAAAAAATATTTTTTTCAGTATCTTTCAGAGGCGTGGATTTTAAAAAATATTTTTTCTGAGGAGGCGTGGATTTTAAAAAATATTTTTTCTGAGGAGGCGTGGATTTTAAAAAATATTTTTTCTGAGGAGGCGTGGATTTTAAAAAATATTTTTTCTGAGGAGGCGTGGATTTTAAAAATATTTTTTCTGAGGCGTGGATTTTAAAAAATATTTTTTTCAGTATCTTTCAGAGGCGTGGATTTTAAAAAATATTTTTTTCAGTATCTTTCAGAGGCGTGGATTTTAAAAAATATTTTTTTCAGTATCTTTCAGAGGCGTGGATTTTAAAAAATATTTTTTTCAGTATCTTTCAGAGGCGTGGATTTTAAAAAATATTTTTTTCAGTATCTTTCAGAGGCGTGGATTTTAACAAATATTTTTTTCAGTATCTTTCAGAGGCGTGGATTTTAAAAAAATATTTTGTTCAGTATCTTTCAGAGGCGTGGATTTTAAAAAAATCTGTATCTTTAAGAGGCGTGGATCTTTATTTAAAAAAAAAAATTTCAGGATCTTTCGTGGATTTAAAAAAAAAATATTTTCCCATTCCACCTTTGCCACGGAATGGCCCATACCTTACATCAATTCTGCACATGTGCTCATATCGAAATTTATGTTTGATTGTGAAAAAATACTACTATTTTTTTTACACGCTTCTCGTAATTATTGCAATTGCCTTTAGATATTGTTGTTATTACTATTATTTTGTACTTACTTCTAACTGCTTCACACCGGCTGCTTGTTGTTAGTTTTTGTTTTACTTTGCTCTGTGGTCTCTTGTTAATAATGCCGGTATAGAATTATTTAGCCAATAGTTTAAGAGTCAATTTGTTTAACAACTTTATTTTAAAATTTTATATTCTTTGTGGTTTGTGTTTTGTGTATTTTTTAATGTTTCAACTTTGCAATCGAAAAAAACCCCAGCAACTATGCATTCATCCTCTCTCTTTCTACCTGCACCATAGATTTTTGAGAGTGATTTAGATTTTAAGATTTCTATGTATTTTTTGTCTTTGTTGTATTTTTTTTGGAATAATTCTACTCTGAAGGCTATCGTGGAACATTGAACCCCAGGGAAGTAATACCGAACAAGAACAACTTGCAAACTTTCACAAAGTCATTCTCGAGTGTCGGTGCTACGTAGTGCCGCCACAGTTTCAAATGCTAGAATTTATGAAAATAGCAACAAAAACAGAATGAATGAACGAGCGAATCAAATGCACAATAGACACACGACGAACGGCTATCATTGGTATGTGGGTTATTTTTGTTGTTAAATTGCTCAGAGATCACGTATGGAAGTGTGGATGAACGAATATGTATGCGGAGATGTAATTTTTTAAAAACAAATATATATATATATATATATATATATCAGGGTATTATAGCTTTGTGCAGCCCCAAGAGTTTGTAACGCCGCGAAATTTTCCTAGACCCTCTTTTAAGTATACCGTTCGTCATATCTCGAATAGCTGAGTCGATCTAGCCACGTGTGTCCGTCCCTCCGTCTGTTCATTATAATTTGTAAACACGATACATGCCACAGTTATGAACCAATCTTCTCGAAATTTTGCATGTGGGATGGGTTTTGGCCAATGAAGACCCCTATTGGTAAAGATCGGTTAA
This sequence comes from Musca vetustissima, assembly GCF_032173495.1. NCBI lineage: Eukaryota > Metazoa > Arthropoda > Insecta > Diptera > Muscidae > Musca > Musca vetustissima. The sequence goes on along the minus strand of NW_026881560.1, from coordinate 224,232 downwards.
TATTTAGGGGATGAAATGTTTGTCGGTTTTTCTGGTCGATCCATATGCCCGAACATCAAGAAATCTTACATGGAGAAGGGGATCGGGCCAAGGAATAAAAACGCCTGTTTTTATAAATATCAGAAAAAAATTAAATGGCTCTTAGAGGACATAGACCCGAGAAGTTTATAGCATATCCAAGAGGTGTGGTTGACCTTGAAATTGATACCAATTATATTATCGTATGTATTCGGATGTGGGTGTTTTCGGTGATAATCAGATACAAATTTTGGGATGAAGTGGACCAAAAACTATTTTTTCTTTGTTATACCCCCACCTTTGTATGGTGGTGGAAATAATCATTTCCGACCCTATAAAGTATATATATATATATATATATATATATATTCTTGATCAGCGTAAAATTCTATGACGATTTAAGCATGTCCGTCTGTCTGTTGTAATCACTCTAGCGTCTTAACGAATTGAGATAAATCGTCAAAATTTTGCACACAGTCGTATTTTGTCTGCAGGCAGGCGAAGTTCGAAGATGCGCTACATCGGTCCACGTTTAGCCATAGCTCCCATATTAGGGTACCCCCCATTTTTGATATTTTGAGGTTCTTGAGTGTGTTTTTCAACTGAAATTCAGTTCTTATTGGGTAGCAAATCGGCCTACTAAAAATTATAAATATGGGTCCATTTTTTCGGATAGCTCCCATATAAGGGAACTCCAATTTTGCGAATTCTTACTGGGTAGAAAATCTCTCTACTAAAATTATAAATATAGGTCCATTTTTTCGGGTAGCCCTCATATAAGCATACCACACAATGGGGGTATCCTTATATGAGGGTTACCCGAAAAAATTACTCCACTAAAAATTATAAAGATAGGTCCACTATTTCTTGTAGTCTCCATATAACGGTACCCCCAAGTTTTCGGTATTTTGGGGGTTCTGATCGTATTTTTTGCCCCCTTTTAGGGTGAGTCCCCATATAACCCCCTTTTTATACCCCTCACCACACTGTGGTACATGGTATTATGTCTTTGTGCATATGTTTGTAACAGGCAAAAATAATCGATATAGACCCATGGTTCCTTTTGAGAATATGCATAGAATCACTTACTGAGTCGATTTATGCATGTCCGTCTGTCCGTCCGTCTGTCCATGTTAAATTGTAAGCAAAGTACAGGTCGCAGTTATTATCCGAATTGGATGAAATTTAGCACAGCTCATCTATTTGGCCCAAGGACGAACCCTATTGAAATTGGGAAAAATCGGTTCAGATTTAGATATAGCTCCCATATATATTTTCGTCCGATTAAGGGTAAATGGTGCACCAAAGTACCTATATATATTTCGATTTGCACCAAATTTGGCATATCGTACTAAATTAAGTCTAGAGAGATGTGTGTAAAATTTTGTGAAAATCGGTTCAGATTTAGATACATCTCCCATATATAGCTTCGTCCGATTTTCAGTAAATGGTGCACCAATGTCCCTATATATCATTCGATTTGCACGAAAATTTACACAGCGTACTGAATTATGTCAAGAACGATGTGCTTCAAGAAAATCGGTCCAAATTTAGATATAGCTCCCATATATATTATCGTCCGATTTTTTGTAAATGGTGCACCAATGTCCCTATATATCATTCGATGTACACGAAATTTGGCATAGCGTACTGAATGGAGTCTACAATGATGTGTGCAAAGTTTCGTGAAAATCGGTCCAGATTTAGATATAGCTCCCATATATATTATCGTCCGATTTTATGTAAATGGTGCACCAATGTCCCTATAGTTCATTTGATTTGCACGAAATTTGTCATAGCGTACTGAATTGAGTCTAGAATAATGTGTGCAAAGTTTCGTGAAAACTGGTCCAGATTCAGATATAGCTCCCGTATATATTCGTCCGATTTTATGTAAATGTTACACCAATGCCCCTATATATCATTCGATTTACATGACATTTGGCATAGCGTACTGAATTAAGTCTGAAATGATGAGTGGTAAGTTTCGGTAAAATCGGTTCAAATTTAGATGTAGCTCCCATGTATATTTTCGTTCAATTTTATGTAAGTGGTCCAATTTCCCTGTATATCCTTGGATTTGCACGAAATTTGGCATAGCGTACTGAATAAAGTCTAGAGTGATTTGTGTTAAGTTTCGGGAAAATCGGTTCAGATTTAGATATAGCTCCCATATATATTTTCGTCCGATTTTATGTAAATGGTGCATCAGAGTCCCTATATATCTTTCGATTTGCAATTGTGAGGATTCATATGTACAACATACCCGAAGTGTTGAAAGGTATCATAAAGTTGGCCCAGTCCGACTTTACTACTTTCCTTACTGGTTTTATATTAAAATAGTTATCTGATTTGTTTCGCGTTTTGGGTTTGGTTTTACGACTTTATTGTAATCATTCTACCTGCGGAGGATATCGATAGAACGTGAAGTTCGAGAACGAACTATATAAAACCTATGTGTTATATAACTGTAAGTTCTACATTTCAGTATTTTGGGGATGTTCCATCCTACCATGCGTCGTCAATGTCGGTCCACTTTTTGGTGTGTTTAGGAAAAATATCCATAAATATTTCTGAAATTTATATTTCATGTATATCGATATCTCCTCCATATAATGATAATTCCTGACGGGAACAATTGAGATACATAACTAAAATATTGGGTTTGACATTGACATATATCGGTCATTAATTAGGCATAGTCGGCTTATATAATGATAACCTCAAATATTCGCTAATTCCTACACTATGTAATCAATATGGGTCCCCTTTAGGCATAGCCTCATATAACTTTGCAAACTAAATTGCAGTAGTTTGAGGATGCATTATTAGTATCAGTCACGCTTTGGTGTTTTCAGATTTTAGGAAAAATCCCCATTAAAAATTGCATACATTTTTATTTGGTGTACATGGTTACATAAATCCGTTTGTAGAATTATCGGTATAGGTTCACATTTCGGTATTTTCCATATATTTTTATTTTTCGTCCCGGCCGAAATTAACGCTTCTTTCACTTGTTTTTTTTTTTTTTTTTTTTTTTTTTTTTTTTTTTTTAGTCAGTCGATAGGCCACAATTATAAGGGTGGATTAAAACAACATCAAAGGGTGGATTAAAAACAAAATCGTTCACCTTTCAGAGCCGTGGATTTAAAAAAAAAACATTATTTTCTCATTTCAGAGGCGTGGATTTTATAACAATATTTTCACACATTTTAGACCTCTCATTAATTCTTGCTCTGTTAACTAAATATTTCCACTAGTCCATCGATAGTATATTCATTAAAATCGACCCCATATATCTCAAAAATATTACAACATGTCCAATCAGATCGGAGATCATTGCGTTTAATCTCAACATTTGTGAAAATATTCCATACACGATTGATCCATTGCACCTGTACTAGCTTTACAACAACAATAATCACAAATCTGACATTTTTACCATCTTAGCTTAGCTTATTTATAGCCCTAAATTTCATGTAACTATGCTTTTGTATTATCTTCGTTGGATAGTTGCGATGCGATGGCCGCTGGCAAAGGACATTGATCTTACTGTAATAAAGTTAATATTGTTCGAGGTGACTGAACTCTAAGCATTTCAAGAACGTTCAGCGAACCCAACTGCCCAGCGAGAGAGATCGAGCAAAAAATCAAAGACTTGATATTTCGTTTTTTTTTGTGGCAGCCACAAATTTGCCATTAAAAACTAAACACACTTGTTGCGGCCGAACAGCCAGCTAGCCAGCCGACCTCCCGATTAACAATCAACCGCACAGCACATAATGAGTTAAGAGATTAGAAGCAAGTAGTTGTTGCTGATGCAGCAGCACAAATATATATGGCCCAGAATTTTTTTTGCTTTGTGTAGAGCTTAATATTGTGCAGTACTATTCTTCGTCTGTCCTAAAGGAAAAAAATTAAACGGCGAAAAGTAGTTTAGTTTCTTGTACGATGAACCATTATTTGTAGTTTGGAGCTGAGCCTCCAAGGGTGTGTGCGTGTGAATGTTCGTTCGTTCGTTCGCATGCGATTACATTTGTTTAACAAATACCCAGACAAGAAGAAGGTCCATGATCTTGACAAGGATCATTGCTCTTGAAGGTTTATTGACCTGTCTGTGTGTGACTGTCTATATATGGCGAAGTCGTATCAGCCATTCAGTTCTGCTTGCCTGACTGCCATCTTACCCATCTTTTCATCTTTTGTTCTAATATCCGTTGGCATGCTGATGATGGCACTGAACCCTTTTTTATGAGCTTCGCGAAGGATCTTCTTCTATGCCACTAGAAAGTTGCGAAAATTCCTGAAAAAACGTACATACAAGAACAGAGCAGAGCGTGAGGATGTTGCTATGCCGAGGTATGGTGTTGGCGGTTGATTGTTGATGTATGAATTCGACGTCCTATCGTCCGACCACAAGACATTGAACGAAGGTAATGATTTTTTTTGTGATGGCATTCATACTAAGTTTCTCTTTGACATCAGGTAAACGTTTGTTGACTTTTTAGATGCTGCCAACTGTTTTGGGTGCTATTAACCCATTGTAGGGGGTTGCACAAAATTTTAGTCTTTGAATATTAAAAAAAATCTAAGGAAAGTTCGACCAGAACTTTGCATGGAGACTACCTGATTGTCCACTGTATATAAAGTTGTTCTGTTCTGACAAAATTACAGGCAATCTGGTTGGAAAACTGGAATAGGAACTTCAATATAACATTCACAAGGAATCCGGAATATAAAACTACTTCCCACAGAAGTGACGAAAATGTGGTTAAAACCTTCGTAATAACGAAAATGGTGCGAAATGTTAATAGTGGCTAGAGATTCTTGATTTTCGGTAAAAACCTTCAAACAGAATATTCATATGAGGGCTATGTCAAAACATGAACTTATACTGAACAATTTTCGCATCGATATTTTTTGTACTTCAACAAAGCGGAATGACAAATTAACGTCATATCCCAGGAACCATTTTTTCCGAATTGGTTCCGACTTCGGTACAAAAGTCTAAAATTCTAAATTTTCTTCCGAATCCATACATCCATACATGTGGTCACCGAAATCGAAAGGAAATTCCGAAAAATTATTAGACTTTCCAACCGAATTCGGTCTGAATTCGGATAAAAATTATTGGGAAATTTAGATTTTCTGAAAGAAATCGGTCGAAATACAGTAGAAATTTCTTGTGGAATTCGGAAGAAAATTTAGATTTTCTGACAGAAATCTTTCAGAATTCGGAAGAAACCGAATTCTGTCTATATTCGGATACAAATTATTGGAAATTTTTGAGAGAAAATTAGATTTTCTGAAAGAAATCGGTCAGAATTCGGTATACATTTCTTAAATTTAAAATTAAGGTTTTAATGTTTACTTCGTATAAAAATCACAACAACAATAAAAATCCACCACCATTTATTCATATGGGATATGCCACAAAAATAGAGAGTCTACTCTCCATTTGGGATATTTTTATTCGAATTTCTTACGAAAATGTGAGATTTTCGGAAAACAAGATCAGAAAGTCGGAAAAAATTCTGAAATTAGAACCCTCGTAAAAAATTGTTAGCTGGGATGATTCACAGCGGAAAGGAATATGCGACATATTCCGACGAATTGATCTAGATCCTTACTGTATTCTTCAGAACGCATATCTGAAATCCGAGCATTCAAATCAAGAAGCTTTTTGTGGGATCAATACCGAAATCTGGACAAATCTGGACAAAGCCAATATCTTTTCTCTCGCCCCTTGTTAAAGAATTGGAACGATTTGTTCTCCATCACATTCGAGTCGAATCATCGATGGCGTTAGAATATTTCGATATTGTCATTCGGATTTGGAGTAGAACTCTTCTAATGGCAGCCTACATTAAATATGTTTCTGAGGCCTAAACATGAAAAAACAAAAATATTTATGTTGGCCTGGGTCTGGTCAAAACCTTCAATGTGGGTTGGCAGCAAGGATGTTAACTTTCATTTTTGGGAACAGAAATAGGACTGCAACAAAGATGTTCTATCAGCATTGTGCTTCTGGACGATTCTGGCATGCCGTAGCCGAATTAATGGATGGAATTAAAGATGGAGAAACTCCAGGACCACCTCATCAAAACATGTCTACATGAGAATAGCTTCCGATTAAAAGTCTGAAATGAAAAGGATCCAGCCTAGAGTAATACAAGGATCACTGATAGGACCGAAATAAGGATATTTCAGTGAGAATTTGGTCAATAAAAAATATTCCATAATAAGTTCTAAATCGAATAGTCCCAAATACCATTTATTACAGACATATTCTTTAATAAATCCTCGCTTCTGTGGAGAATCCTTGTAAAAAAAATAATAAATCCAAGCCTCGACCTTTAATCCCGGACCCTGTGGAGACACTTATGAACATCCATGAAAAGCCTAATCCGGGTCAAAGGTCATTGAACCCGGATTAAGGCTTAATCTGTATTAAAGGACATTGACCCCGGATTAAGACTTAATCCGAAAGAGATTTCGGAAATTAGTGTTTATGTGTGTGAAGGTGTGAAGGGTACTAAATGGTAATAAAGTTCATTTTACATGTAGGAATAGAAGTGGAATTTGGAATTATAGCACAAGTCATACAGTATTTACGATTTCCATACAAAAACCAGTAAGGAAAGTAGTAAAGTCGGACAGGGCCGACTAATTTTTTTGGGTATATTCAACAGATGAATCCTAACAGATGTCGCAATTTTAAAGAACCAGTAAAAAGTAACAGGATCCATAAACATGTCATTCTCCAACCGATACTAAATTTTTCATTTGGTCAGGTATAGAAGCACACACCATTCCAGACCTAATTCATTACGCTGTGCAAAATTTCGTGCAAATTGAATGATTTTTAGGAACTTTGGTGCACCATTTACATAAAATCGGACGAAAATATATATGGGAGTTATATCTAAATCTGAACCGATTTTCAGGAAACTTAACGATCATTCTAGACCTAATTCATTACGCTGTGCCAAATTTTGTGTGTGAAGGATATATAGGGACATTGGTGCACCATTTACATTAAATCGGATGAAAATATATATGGGAGCTATATCTAAATCTGAACCGATTTTCAGGAAACTTAACACACAGCATTCTAGACCTAATTCATTACTCTGTGCCAAATTTCGTGCAAATTGAATGATTTTTAGGAACTTTGGTGCACCATTTACATAAAATCGGACGAAAATATATATGGGAGTTATATCTAAATCTGAACCGATTTTCAGGAAACTTAACGCACATCATTCTAGACCTAATTCATTACGCTGTGCCAAATTTCGTGCAACTCGAAGGATATATAGGGACATTGGTGCACCATTTACATTAAATCGGATGAAAATATATATGGGAGCTATATCTAAATCTGAACCGATTTTCAGGAAACTTAACGCACAGCATTCTAGACCTAATTCATTACTCTGTGCCAAATTTCGTGCAAATTGAATGATTTTTAGGAACTTTGTTGGACCATTTACATTAAATCGGACGAAAATATATATGGGAGCTATATCTGAACCGATTTTCAGGAAACTTAACGCACATCATTCTAGACCTAATTTATTACGCTATGCCAGTTTTCGTGCAACTCGAAAGATGTATAGGGACTTTGGAGCGCCATTTACATAAAATCGGACGAAAATATATATGGGAGCTATATCTAAATCTGAACCGATTTTCTCCAATTTCAATAGGGTTCGTCCTTGAACCAAATAAGTGAACTGTGCCATATTTCATCCAAATCGGATTATAAATGCGACCTGTACTTTGTTTACAATTTAACATCAACAGACGGACGGACATGCAAAAACCGACTTAGAAAGTGATTCTATGCATATTCTCAAAAGGAACCATTGGTCTATCTCGTTTCCTTTTACCTGTTACAAACATATGCACAAAAACGTAATACCATGTACCACAGTGTGGTGAAGGGTATAAATATTTATTCCCTTTCCGCATACAAAGTAGCGGGCACTTCGATAGTATATATATATATATATCCACTATTGTAAAATCAAGTGTATTATAATTCCATTTTCTATCTCCAACAGTCCACAATGGATTAATTAGGGTTATTTAATTTTGCAACATTTTTAGTATCTTCGGTTTCGGTCAAATTCTCTTCTCTATTTCTGAGAAGGGTTAATGTGTTCTACCTCATTGGTTATCCGTTTCTCAGTTTTTTTTGTGTTTTCGTTTAATATTCGTAAGATTTACAAAAAACAAGGCAGCCATAAAAAAATCGCAAACTTTATTTGCAAAAAACCCACAGCGGCTAGGGCCCTGTGATGATGGGCTGCGTTCTTGTTTAATGCTTCATTAAATTCTCGAAAGGTTATTGTGCCGGCTGTTCTTTTTTTGTCTCTCTAGTTAGCCCTAGCAACTGTTAGTCATAAAAAGAGGAACAAAAAGTAAAGCGATAAACGAATATTTGACTTGCTATTGTATAGCTGATGGCGGTGTGTGATAGCAAGTTTTTTTGTAGCCTACAAAACTAGAAGTTTCCTTTGATTCTTCTTACGTCCATTCTTCACTCACGGTACGATACCCTTTGTTGTGAAATGAATGCATAACATGTTACTGTTCTTGTTTTAGTATTGGTGTTCCTAGATCATTGTCCTTTTTGTGCGGTTGTCCGGTTTGTCTGTGCCAATGTTTATGCGTTTCCCTTGAAATGATCAAAATATGAGGCTTCGCATGACATGGGAATTGCATGTCTGCGGCCATAAACCTTTACGCAAAAATTTCACCATGTGGTCATATTTTATTTCATGGTGACATTGACCTTGATTTTATGTTGTGCCACATAACTTTGTATGACTGAATGATGCAATAATGTGAAATTGTTTTGGGGTAGATTCGAGATTTCCTGTACTTCGTTGGCAATGTTGGTCAATAAGGATGTGCAACTTATGAGGGAGAATAAGGGGCAATTAAGGAAAATACACATATAGAGACAAATTTCCATAATAAGCCCAAAAAAATATTCGTAACACAAACAGTCGGTGGTAGACATTCAAAATATCCTAGATCGATCGAGACTTTTATATGTAGTCAATGAAATAGCAAAGTGCAGACACTTATGTTGGAAAATTGTGCTTGACCTTGAACATACTGAAAACAACGATACACCTGGATTCGATCCTTGCCAATATGTGTCGTGAGTTCACCCATGAGAACTATAAAAAAATGTCTTGAGGCTTCGGGTTAGTTACCCACACTCAGAAAACTTCTTCTATTGCCTTATAGGAAATGCGATGGAAAGGGACAGGCGTAGGTAAATCAGATGATAACACACTGTACTATAAATGCCTGAAACGGGGCATGAATTTGGCTGCGGATTTATGGTTAACAAGAGAATAAATGTCCTCGTCACCAGATTCAATCCAGTAGATGAGCAAATTACTATAATCTATATAAAAGCGAAATTCTTCTACATCAGTCTTATTAGCGTCCCTGCTCCGACGGAAGACAAAGATGAACACACCAAAGACATATTTTACGAGGGCCTAGAAAAATCATATGACCGCTGCCCAGGCAATTACATTAAAATTCTGCTAGGAGATTTTAATACAAAAATCGAAAGGGGAAATATTTTTGGCCCCACCGTCGGAAAATTCAACCTCCCTGAATAAACATCCGACAACGGTATGAGGTTGATTGACTTCGCGGCAGCAAAAAACATGGTAGTTAAAACGCCAAATTCAAGCATCTCGGTGACCTGGATTTCTCCCGATGAGAAATAAATTCATTCAGTGTTTTAGACGTTCGACTGATCCGAGCATTGCAGCAAGGGTGCGATCTAACACAACAGAAGCCTACTCCGCTCAACTTTTCCACCAGGAAATCACTCCTTGTCCCGATAATAATATAGAAGCACAATTGCAAAGAATTGTTCTCTCCTTACAAAATGCAGTAAAAACAACACTTGGGTACCAAAGACCGCCATAATGCTACTGAGGTGAAAAAACGCAGCATATAGGACAACCCTGCAGACAGTAGCAACAAGTAACATGAAAAAGAATTATCGGGAGAAAAGGAGAGAGGAGAAACGTATTTTGAGAAAAAAGAAGAAAGAACAAGAAAAACGTGAGAGGGAGCAAATTGAGATGTACAAGAATCAGAACGAAGTCCGGAAATTCTACCGACGAGTAAAACACCAAACCGAAGGCTTTGGTGCAAGCACATCCTCCTATAGAGATGCTGATGGAAACCTGGTGACAGATACAAGCTTCTGCTATCATATAGTGGTGGTGACAAAAATAAGAGATGGTGGTATAGTGTGTATACCACCTAGCCAGGATGAGGTCAGAATAGCAATCAATCGGCTGAAGAATAATAAGAAAGCAGTAGGTGCCGATGGGCTACCAGCCGATCTATTCAAGACCGATGGTCAGATGCTGGTCAGGAGGATGCACCAGTTGATTAGTACAATTTGACTAGAGGAATGTATGCCCAATGATTGGAACGTCCGAATTATGTGTCCAGACTGAATGTCTGATTCCCATCGCATATCAAGTGCTATCCAGAATACTGTATGAAAGACTGAATCAATGACAATGATCAATGACGTTATTGAACGATCTCAATGCTGCTTCAGGCCCGGCAAATCCACCCTTGACCAGATTTTCACTCTGCGCCAAATCCTGAATAAGACCCATGAACACATCGATACATTCCACCTGTTCGTCGACTACAAAGCCGCATTCGACAGCCCAATCCGCTCAGGGGTGTTTAATGCCATGAAGCATTAACAGCCACCTTTGAACAAAAATTGTTTAAAAATACAAAAAAAAATCTTTTGTTTTTGCAAAATAGTCAGTTTGTTGTTTTTATAAAAAACAACTATTTAATAGTGGGGAATGTATGGCATTGTTTGCCGAGGGGTAAGGCAGGGAAGACTATAGTTTCGGATCACGCCACTGATCCTCATAATTTCCCTTAACACATTTTTTGTTGGGATATTCTCCCCAGAAGCTATTGCTTCTATACAAAAAAACCTTTCATACCCAAATGTCTTTTGTAACAAAGTGAAGTACTTAGCTGACCAACGACATAAACTGCATGAGAATTTCGCTGGAGCTTCACTTTTAACAAGGCATTTACAAAAATACCACACCTTTCCAAAAAAAAAAAATATTTTGTCAAAATTGTACAATCTGATGTGCGTTAAAAGTATATAATTAAAAAAATTACCCCTTAATGGACTTAAAAATATTTTTTTGTAATCTATTCAAAATCTAAGCTTTAAAAATAAATAATAAATAACAAAACTACACCCGCTCTCTTAGACTATTTAGTCTTCTGTAAGATCAGTGGGTCTACAATAATACAAATGAAAGCTAAATCTGAAACATACATGTATTTTAATTAATTTATTTATTTTTTAGTTCCCATTTTTATAAACATTGCTTATTAAAATAAAAACGATAATGACAACACTGTCAAAGACACCACCCATTTGATATCAAAATTTTAATACCTTCAATATTACCACTTATAACTTATAAAACAAAAACAAAATATGAAATTCCTTAAGACGATTTTTTTTTATATGTGAGCCCTTTAATGAACCTGCTTTAAACCAAACACCGTAATGCACACACATTTATTTATATAAGTTCATACAAAATTCAATGAAAAAAAAAAAAATGTCGAATCCAATTACAACGACGACGCTCTTCTTAGTCATTAAAATTCAATGCTCGTCTTAAATTCGAAACACATCCGCAAAAACAACAAGATATCAATCGAAACGAATTTGAAATCCCTTACAAACAAGGGTTGATGGTTATTTTTGGTATGTTGTTAAGAAAAAGAATTATTGAAAATAAAAGATAATATTTTTTGGTGAAGGTGAAATGTGGAAGATATTTTAATTTAATAATAAACAATAATTGAATAATTAAAACTACTTTAGTTCGGCTTCAAAATTACATGTTTCTCCTTTAGCCATTAGTGCCTATTATAGTGCATTGCTTTAGAAATCCAAATCAATTCAAATTTGTACGTTTTCAAAAACAGCACTCATTCAATAAAATTAAAAAAAAAAATCAGTGTAGAAATTTAAATAAAACACTGAGAGAAATCGTCAGCTTCTAACTGAATGACAATAGAGTTTGGATTTCTTAATTTTTTTTAATGTCAGTGTATTATCGCTTTATGCAGCCCCAAGAGTTTGTAACGCCGCGAAATATTAGACCCACATTTAAGTATACCGATCATCATATCTCGACTAGCTGAGTCGATCTGGACATGTGTCCGTCCGTCTATCCATTATAATTTGTAAACACGATACAGGCCACAGTTATGGAGCAATCTTTACGAAATTTTGCATGGGATGGGTTCTGGTCAATGAAGACCCCTAAACTAAATTTTTGTCTGATTTTCTGAAACCCTTTTGTAACACTATATATATATATATATATATATATCGCTAATAATGCAATCTATGTGTAATTCCAAACACCTCCGCAAACCATAAGCTGGTGGTATATATCTGTCAGCAACACCGACTGACACTTTTTTACTGTCTGTCCGTCTGTAGATGTTAAATTGTAAACGAAGTACAGGTCGCATTTATGATCCGATTTGGATGAAATTTGCCACAAGTCACTTATTTGGCCTAAGGACGGAACCTATTGAAATTTGTGAAAATCGGTTCAGATTTAGATACAGATTCCATAGATATTTTTGTCAGATATAGGCACCAAAGTCCCGTGCAAATCTGTTGAAATTTGGCATAGCGTACTGAATTAGGTTCAGAATGATGTGTGCCAAGTTTCGTGAAAATCGGTTGAGATTTAAATAAAGCTCCCCTATATATAGTTTTGTCCGATTTAATGTAAATGGTGCCCATAAGTCCCTATATATATTTTGATTTGTACGGAATTTTGCATAGGGTACTGAATTAGGTCCAGAATGATGTTTGCTAAGTTTCGAGAAAATCGGTTCGGATATAGATATAGCTCCCATATATATTTTCGTCTGATTTTAGGTAAATGGTGCACTGAATACTGAATTAGGTCCAGAATGATGTGTGCTAAGTTTTGTAAAAATCGGTTCGGATATAGATATAGCTCCCATATATATTTTCGTCCGATTTTAGGTAAATGGTGCACAAATTCACGAAATTTGGCATGGCGTACTAAATTAAGTCTAGAATAATGTGTGTTAAGATCCTAGAAAATCGGTTCAGATTCAGATATAGCTCCAATATATATTTTGTCCGATTCAATGTAAATGGTGTACCAAAGCCCCTATATATCTTTATATTTTAAGAAAATTTAGCATGGCGTATATATATATATATATATTTTATATATTATTATTTTTATACCCTCCACCATAGTATGGAGGGTATATTAGTTTTGTTTTTCCGTTTGTAACTCTTCTAAATAATCATTTCCGACCCTATAAAGTATCAGCGTAAAATTCTAACGATCTAAGCATGAACGTCTGTCCGTCCTTCTGTTGTAATCACTCTAGTGTCTAAACGAATTGAGATAGATCGCCAAAATTTTGCACAGAGTCGTCTTTTGTCTGCAGGTCAAGTTCGATGATGGGTTATATCGGTCCACGTTTAGGCATAGCTTCCATATAAGGGTTCCGCCCAATTTTCAGTATTTTGGGGTTCTTGAGCGCGTTTTTCAACCAAATTCGCTGAAATTCGGTAATTGGGTACCAAATTTTCCCACTAAAAATTATAAATATAGGTCCACTGTAGACCATTTTCAAAGACTCCATGTTTAGACATCCTGCCATATTTCCGTCTTGGCTGACCTTGGCTGTAACTTGGCATTTCAATGCAGATCAATTGGAAATAAATATCCTCGTATTACGTAAATATCTTTAATGAAGATTTTGATGGTTCAAGGTAAATGAAATAATTGTTTCCACAATATTTTCAATGTAAATTTTTAACCACCGTAGAATGGACTCCCTGAATTGTCCATACCTTAAAGTCCCTTGTCTAGTTTTCCAACCAGAATGGCTATAATTTGGTATTCAATTTTCTCAGAGCACAAATAGCCTTCGAGTAGAGCATTTACAACGACGCAGTCAACATGTAAAGGTCCCAACCGATGAAAGGAATTTTGAATGTACACCACATGGTGAGGAGTATTAAGAGTTCCGCCCAATATTAAATTTTTCAATGGACTTATAAAAAAAGTTTGTAACGCCACGTATTGAAGGTCTCTCAATGCTCATAATCGATAATGCCTGACATGAAGTTAGCAGGCCACCGACTGAGTTTCCAAAAAAAAAGGAAATTGTTGTTTGGCCTAAAGGAACAATGAACAACACACTTTAACAACAAATCATTACAAATCCTCAACACATCAACAACAACAACTCGTATGAAACAACAGAGATGATGATTTCGTCCCTTATTAAATACCACTCAAAACCAATAAACAAAACAAAGGTTGTCGATACCAAAAAAAAAAAAAAACAGAGAACGCATTTCACTTTCTCCATAGTGTTTTTGTTTTTGCTTTTCATTTCGTATTGACCACTTGTTTCTTCTTCATTGAGTTTGGGTTTTGTTTTTGCCCTTTTAACTGTTGCACACACAGTCATGGTTTACTTTTCGGAGCTGTGTTTTTGGCCCGGAATTATTGCGTTTACAAATTATTTCGCTAAGTGTATTTCGACAACGGGGTTGTTTTCTGTTTTTTGTTGTTGTTGATCAATGTCGTCCCGCCTTGAGTCCCGACTCATTTCGAATTTGTAAGTAGAATCAGTGTTAGTGTGACAACTGAAGTTATCGGTCGGTCGGTCGATATTTACCTGCCTGCCTGCTTCTTCTGCTGTTGGCCGTTCGATTGTTCGCTCACCCGCTCGATTGTTAAACGTTCATGTGATTAAAGCGATCGTTTTTGTTTTTTTGATTTGTATATCTCTCACTCAGCCCGAAGAAAAGTATGTAGAGGAATTTTTTGTTTTTTATGTTCATTTAGTTTTTTTTTTTTGGAAATATTAAATTATTTTTACACACTGCAGACACATTAATGAATTTTTGTTTAATTTTTTGGGTTGTCTTCTCTGCCGTTTTTTTGGTGGTGGATTTTTTTAGAAAGTTTTTTTCTTTCTTTTGTTTTAATTTAGTTTTTGGCCAATTGGCTTGGGTTAAGGTTCACAAAATAATACATTGAGGAGTGATCGAAGACCAAAGACTATTTTATAATAAAAATTATGGATTTATCACCACCGGTAAGTAAAAATGAAAAAAATATTTTACATTGTTTTGTATTCTATGTTAAGATATACGAATTTGTAGTGAAGAAAATATAGCATCGTTTACAAAACACAAATTCAATCGGAATTGTTTACCATATTTGTTTGACAAATTAACATACATGCGTATGTATCTCGGGTGTATGTGTAATAAGGTAGCCCCGTACTGTAATTGCTACTGTGTAATAAAAAATTGTAGAGATTTCCCATCACTGTTAAGATTATCAAGAAATTCAAATCCAAGGGAATCTAATACATAAAATACTCATGTGTGACATCTCAAATTGTTATCGAGGTTCAGGGTCTGGTTATTCGATTTGAGTGATTGATCCATGATATTGATGGAGTGGAAAAAGAAACACAAACCGAAAGCGGAGCAGTATAGTCGGACGGCACCGACAACATATTCTATAATTTGAATTTTCTTATGATACCCTGCACAACTTACAAATTTTACGAGATTTAGCCTGAGCTAAATTGTATCTATATTTACATTATTTTGTGTGGTAGGGGTAATGTTAAAAAATACAAGACTTTTTAGACAACTTTTTGAAAATTTTTACACGTCCTTCACACAGATTATCATAACAGGAGCCATGCCTATTAGTCGACCAGATCCTTTACCTCGTGAGCATATAAAATGAAACGAGATAACCCCATAGTTACTTTTGAGGATATGCATAGAATCACTTTCTGAGTCGATTTATGCATGCCCTACTGTCCGTTCGAGTTCAAATTACAGGTCGCATTTACGATCCGAATTGGATGAAATTTTGGTACATCCGAATTTTATTTTGCCTTAGAGCGGACCTTATTGACATTGATGAAAATCGGCCCAGATGTTGATATAACGTACTAAGTTGAGTCTAGAAACCTAGGTCAATATGTAGCTCCCATTAATATATATTTTCGTCCGATTTAGTATAAATGGAGCTCCAAAGTTTGTCCAAGTGACACAGAATTTTGCACAGTGTACTTAATGTGTAGAATGACGTCAGTTAGTTTTAATTGGAATCGGAATATAGGCATCTATTTATAAGCCAAAATTTTTCACGGTTCATTTGGACAACAGGTGTGGATTTTTATACCCTACACAACTATGTTGTCAGGGTATATATTAGTCCTAGACTCACCTTTAAGTATACCGATCATATCTCGACTAGCTGAGTCGATCTAGACATGTGTGTCCGTCCGTCCGTCCGTCTGTCCATTATAATCCAGGTATGGTCAAGGACAACGCCTGTAATTTTCGGTGATGAACAGATAATCATATTGCGATAAAGTGGACCGAAAACTTAATTTTTTGGGTTTTTTCGAGTCGATCTATAGGTCACAATTGAAATCCGAACATAACAACACAACCCACGGTGAAGGTCAAGAGAGTGCAAATATTGCCCAAGCTCAGAATATAGTACCACAGAAAGTTAGATTTTCGTGGAAGTTGTGTAGGGTATCATATGGTCGGCGCCGTCCAACTATACTGCTCCGCTCACTGGTTTAATTAATATTTTGTAGGTCCATTAGGACTATATACGTGGAATTTTGAAACAACATTTTTTAAGGCCCATTAGGACTACAGGCGTGGGATTTTTTTAAACAATATGTTTAAAGGTCCACTGGGACTGCTAGCGTGGATTTGGATTTTTAAAACAAAATTTTTGAAGGCCCATTAGGACTACATTCGTGGATTTTTGGAAAAAAATAAGGTCCATTAGGACTACATGCATGGATTTTTTAACCAATATTTTTAAAGTCCATTGGGACTGCTATGTGCAGGTTTTGAAACTATATTTTTTAGGTCCACTGGAACTGCTTGCGTGGATTAGGACAAAAGGCGTAGTATTTTCAAGGTCCATGGGCAATTTTATAGGTGGAGGTGATCATCATCAATCTTCCACCCACTGAGATTTCGATACAGTTACTTCATACGTCCATATCGGACGATGAGTGTATATGCAGAGCCAAACAAGAGTAGTAGAAATGTTTGTGCTAAAAATCACAGAGCTCTATATTGAATATTGTAAGGATTTAAACAGACTGACTAAACTGTCATATTTTTATTTTGATCTACGGAATGACTAGTCATACCATATTTTAAGTATACAATATCTCGACTAGGTAAGTCGATCTAGATATATGTGTCCTTCCGGCCGTTCGTCTATTATAATTTGTAAACACGATGCAGGCCACAGAAGACCCCTTTTTAGTCTTATTTTCTGGTCGCTCTAGAGGCCACAATAATGATCCGAACACCATTAAATTTTACATTAGGAAGGGAATCTGGCTAAAGTATGAGCATTTTTTTGATTAGGATCGGTCAATATTTAGCGGGCCAAACGAATTCAGACTTTTCTGTGAATAAATGAAATTGTATTGTGGGGTGTATATATTTTTTCTCCTAACCGAGAAGTTGGCAGCATATCCAAGAGGATATATGTTTATATGTTAATACGTCTATGTGTTATGATATTGAATTGCTATTACCCCACTAGAGAGAGGAAATTTTGCTCTGATTGCTTTGAAATTTTACATGAAGTTCAGGTAATGGTGCCTATAATTTTCGGCGATGTTGAGATGATATTTAGCGGTTACAATGAACCGAAAATATTATTTTTGTCAGATTTGATAGTCACTGTATAGTCTATTATATGCAGAACGTCAAATATTTTACACGGGATGGGATTTCACCAAATACTTAGAACGGCTGTTGAGAGGGTCAAATCATTTTTATTTATTTTTTATTTTATGGCGTAAATATTCACCTCGGGGAAACAACATTTGGAAAATATACCAAGGTTAGAAAGTGGAGCTTTTGACATACTATCGTTCAACAGGGTGTGAATATCGCGAAATACTGCCATGCTCAAAACATATGATTAGCCCCTTTCCGCTATTCTGCTCCTTGATACACCTGCCATGGTACTTAAAAAAATATGTCTTATTAAATCCACGTGTATGGTGGTCCTTGGTACTTACAAATCGAGATATCCTTTGGACAAATATTAGAGGATTATTTTCCAATAGTCCTGAGATTTAAGTTTAAAAAAACATAGTGCTATGTGTTCAAAGTCCGTTTATATTAATTGCAATATATTAATTTATCCCAACGTATCATTATAAGAAACTAAAACCAAAGAATTCTGAGTTTAACTTTAAAATAAATGTGAGTCATAATCTTGATTAGAAATTCCCCCTAAAGCGACTGCAACGAAATGCTAGTATGTTTTCTGACCACAAGAAAATTCCACGCAATTCTAACATTCCTTCGAGATGTGTCAGCTAACCACGTGTTTCCTTTTAACTGAACAGCTACCTGCTACCTTTGTAAACATCTCTTCCTCATTTATATCCTTTTCTTGTTTTTGTATAAATTTTTGTTTTTTTCTTTTTCTTCCCCAATGTGCATCTATTTTTAGCAACTCTTTGCCATTGTTGTGGCCTTAATAGTATTTCTTGTATGGCTAGTATTTATCCGTGTGCGTCATCAGCCCTCGGGGCCATTTGGTTTGCCACTGCTGGGCTATTTGCCATTCATAGATGTTAAAGCACCGCACAAGACACTGCAACGGTTAGCTGTGAAATATGGACCCATCTATAAACTGCAAATGGGCAGTGTCAATGCCGTAGTTTTGTCAGATGCTGCCTTGGTAAGGGAATTCCTAAAGCGTGAAGAATTCACGGCACGAGCACCGCTATATGTAACGCATGGCATTATGGGTGGTTATGGTAAGTATGGCAGAGATGTGTGTGCACACACAAAACGAAAGATTTAAGAAACGAACATGGTGTTGGGATAATTTGTGGACGGTTGCAATAATAAACATTTATAATATTTAATATACTTATTAAATAATAATTATTTTAATTGTATTTTTAGAAATATTAACACTTTTTATTTTATTTATTTTTATTTTTATTTTTTATTTTTAACTTAAAAACTAAAGACTTTGGATACACAATTTAAACTAACCTCAATTATTTTTAATAAACAAAAATACAGCTGCTAAGTAAACCACATATTTTTATAACTCCATCAAACATTTGTTTCCCTTTCTCGTTTTTCTATCCCCTCTTCAACACAGGTTTAATTTGTTCCGAAGGTCCTCTATGGAGAGATCAACGACGTCATACAATTGATTGGCTCAAAGCATTGGGTATGACGAAACAATTTGCCGAACTGCGTAGTGGCTTGGAACAGCGCATCCTCAAAGGAGTTCAGGAATGTGTACAGGTAAGTGATACGAAAAAGATATTAAGAACAAAAAAATCATCGCAAAGAAAGAGCAGCATTATACAATGTTGCAGAGACAAGTTATAGTCCTAAATGGTTTCGTTTTTTATCTTTGCTGATTTTTTGCGGTATATCCTGTCTGTCAGTTTGACTGAGTCATAAAAATGAATGAATGAGGGTCTTTTTCGGTTCTTCTTAATGCTGTTGTGTTGTAGACATATTACTAAGAATAACGAGGGTAGTTTTCTAAATTGGGGAAACATATAATGGCCAGCTTTAAGTGCTTAGAGGACTATAGAATACAAATTGTGTGGTGACAGGTGCAGTGTCTATTTTACCCCTATTTACTCCTGAAGGACCTAAATCGGTGAAGTTGACAGTATATCAAAGAGGAGTGGCTGACCTTTAAATTGACACCAATTATATAGTTGTATGTAATCGGATGTGGGAGTTTTATTTATATACTTACCGCAGCTCCTCTGCGGCATCTTTGACGTCTAATCGAGCAAAAGACAGCAAACACCGCGAAATATTACCCAGGCTCGGAATACGATATAGACTCGCACAAACTCAGGGATCAGTGGTAGTTGTGTAGGGTGTCCTATGTTCGGCCCCATTCGACCATACTTATCCGCTCACTGGTTTCAGCTCTCATTGGATAATCTTTCTACCAAAGGTTAAAAATATCGGTGGATTTAAGGGTATATCCCCCATATGGGTCTAGCTTCATTTTCACCCCACATTTTCAGTGAAAGTTTACATTACTATAATTTTTTTTCACTCCGATTAGGACACCTCGAAATCTTGGGTTTCGAACGCATCTTCTGACGCCATCCATTATTTCGTGTTGTGCATGAATAAAGTAAAGTCATTGTGCGCCAGGTTGGGTATGAATTGATCGCCCTACGGTGTTCAAGCGGAACAGTTGCCCCATGACCAGTTTTGTCAAACAAAGAGACGATAATTTGCTCCAAAATGTTTTGGCTCATATACTATAAACTCACAGGGTCAATTTTTGTTTTGTTTGAATATTTTATGCATAGATTTAAAAATCAATGTTCTAAAGAATATTTTTTTTTTCAAGAATATGTGCGTACTTTCAAGGATACGCCTACCTATAATCGTAGGTTTTCAAAGAATATTTTTTCAAGGCCCAGTTTAGCTATAGGCTTGCATTTTCTAAAAATATTTTTCAATGGCCAGCTGTGGTTGCGGAATTTAAAAAAAAAAAAAATATATTAATTTCTATGGCGGATTAAAAAAAAAAAAAACAATTCTATGACGGATTTAAAAAAATAGTCTTTTTAAATGGGCAACTGTGGATGTGGGTTTTTGAAGAATGTTTTTTTTTTTTCAAAGTTCATCCTAGCCAGCTGTGGTCGAGGATTTAAAAAAAAAATTGTTTTCAATACCTTTCACTAAACTGTGCTACAGGGTATTATGTCTCCGTACTTATGCTTGCAACAGACAAAAGTAATCGAGATAGATACATGGTTACTTTTGAGGTAAAGCATATAATCGCTTTCTGAGTCGATTAATTCATGACCTTCCGTCTGTCCAAGTTAAATTTTAAAAAATTTACAGATCGAATTTATGATCGGAATTGGATGAAATTTGTCAAACGTCACTTACTTGGTCTAAGGACGAACCCAATTGAAATTGGAGTAAATCGGTTCAGATTTATATAAAGCTCCCATATAACAAAGTATGTTAGGGTTTAAATGGGAAAAAGGAAAGTCCAATTAATATCCACAGAGTGGACCCTTCGGTATAATATTACTAAGCGGATATAAATCTGCAAACAAAAGAGCATAAATCACAACCAGTTTTGATAGAGTATCCGGAGGAAGCGGTTTAGTACTTGTTTAATGTCCAAAATTAATTTTTCATGTCCAGATCTTGCAGTTTTTTAAATATTTTACATTATTACTTTTAGTGCTTAAAATTGATATATTTGCAATGTTAGATATTAGGTTCGTATACCGAACTTTAATATTATTATTTATATATCTTTGTAATGATTTATATTTGATTCTAAAAAATATTTAACAAAAGTGGTGTTTTAAAATCACCATTTCATTTCTTATGAACACACATATTTACCTTTTTCCTAAAAAGCTCATCGTAATTCATTCACTGAATTTGGCTGTTGGGTCAAGATAACGAAGTTAGAGCATTCGACAAACAACGAAGATAATCATCATCATGATTGAAATTACGTATAAATATTTATGTGTATGCATGTTTGACCACCTCCAATATAACATTATATTGGCATTTGTTACGAAGTGAAGGTTAACTTTCCGGTATAACAGTCCGTCCGACTGTTGTCTGGCAATATATGTATGCAGCTTGCCTCCTGCTATCCATTTGCCAGGCTGATTCATTGATCAGTGTATTTTTTTTTTATTTTGGTTGGTAGTTTGACGGACTGTCGTATGGTCAGTCGTTTGGACGATTTGTCTCCCTGCTTGATTTAAGGCATTGTTTGACTCTTCATTTCGTTTTTTTCCTTTCCATTTTAATTTTGCTTTTACTGCAAAAATACAGAAATGTCCATTGCCTTAGGAATTTTGAGCAGAAAAAATGTAGCCTAGAAGGGAGTGATGGGTTTTGGAAGTTTTCCATAGAGATCAGCTATAAGAATATCTCTTTTGTCTTTTATAAGATGGCCTCTTTGGTCTTCAATAAGATGGCCTATGTTGTCCTCTATTAGAAGGCATTTGTGGTCATATATAAGAAGACTTCTGTGGGTTTCTATAGGAAGACCTATATGGTCGGTCTAGTATAAGATGATTTCTAAAATCTTCGATAAGAAAAACTCTATGGTCTTCTATAAGAAGACGTTTATGGTCTTCTATAAGAAGACATCCAAGGTTTTCTATGAAAAGATATCTGTGGTTTTCTATAGGAAAATATCACGGATCTATTAAAAGAAACATTGTAGGGTTTTTTAAAGGAAGACCTCTGTAGTGTATATGGTCTTCTATAATAAGACATGTATGGTCTTTTTAAAGAAGATATCTACGGTCTTCTGTAGAAGACCTCTAGACGAGAACCTCTAGAAGAAAATTGTTATCTTCTTCTATCAGAATAACTTTATGGTCTTCTGTGGTTTTCTATAGGAAGACTTCTATGGTATACTATACCCTGATCTCTAAAAGATTCGAAAAAAAAACATCCTTGGCCTTCTATAAGAAGACATCTATGGTTTCCTATATGGTCTACTGTAAGAAGACATCAGTGGGTTTTCTATAGGAAGATCTCTAGGATCTATTATAGGAAAAACGTTGGGGTTTTTTACCTCTACAATCTATAGTCTTCTATAAGAACTGTATTGTGTTTGTTAAGAAAACATCTACGGTCTTCTGTAAGAGTACATCTATGAAATTTTTTAACAAGACCTCTAGAAGAAAACCTTTTTCTTACTCTATCTGAAGAACTCTATGATTTTTGATAAGAAGACCCCTATTGTCTTCTATAAAAACACCTCTACTGTCTTCCCTATAAAGGGTTCTATGGGATTCCATAAAAATACCTCTATGGTCTTCTGTAAAAAGAAAATCAGCAAGGAAAGTAGTAAAGTCGGAATGGGCCGAATAATTGATACACTTCACCACATTGGGTGTATTGTACATAAGTATCCTAAGAATTGCAATAAATCTGAACCGATTTTCTCGAAACTTAACACACATCATTGAAGACTTAATTTACTATACTATGCCAAATTTCATGCAAATCGAAGGATATATAGGTTCATAGGTGTACCATTAACAATAAATCGGACGAAATAATATATATGGGAGCTGTATGTAAATCCGAAACGAGTTTCTCGAAACTTAACACACATCATTCAATACTTAATTCAGTATGCTATGACAAATTTCATGCAAATCGAAGGATATATAGGTTCTTAGGTGTACCATTTACAATAAATCGGACGAAAATATATATGGGAGCTATATATAAATCAGAACCGATTTTATTTATATTAGAAGACCTATGTGGTCTTCTCTATTGTCTTCCGTTTAATATTTACCTTTTGTACTTATACCATTTTCCATATCAACGGTTCATTTTCTCTGTATTTCCATTATTTGTGTGTTCTCAACTTCATCTACATTAATGCATTTGTATTCATGTGTTTTTTTTTGTGTTTTGTTCCTCTTCTTTCTTTATTGCAGTGTCTTCAAAGCGATTCTAAGAATTTATCAATGGCCGTGAATCCACTGCCAGCACTTCAGCACACATTGGGCAACATAATGAACGACTTGGTGTTTGGCATCACATATGCACGCGATGATGTCACTTGGCGTTATTTGCAGGAGTTGCAGGAAACGGGCGTTAAACTAATCGGTGTTTCGGGGGTAGTCAATTTTCTGCCATTCTTAAGGTGAGTCAGCCAAATATCAACAAACTGTAAAATTAAAAAAGCGAAAGTGATGCATTGCACTGCAGCAGCAGACAATCGCTGGCAGGTAGTTGGGTAGAAATAAACAGAACAATAAGTCATGACACACAACAAGGTACAAGGACAAAGAAAAATTGACTTATCATCTTCTACACACAATTTTTTTATTTAAAGTTAAGGAAATAACAAAATTGTTTTTTCCTTCCTCTAATTTTCTTTTTCACCGATGCAGATTTTTACCTTCCAATCGTCGTAACATTAAATTTTTACTCGATGGCAAAACAAGAACCCATCAAATCTACGATGATATTGTACGAAAATGTGAAGAGAAACTGCAAAAGAGAAAATTCAATCCCACCAAAGAATCTTTGAAGAATACCTGTATTTTGGAATTCTTCTTGGAACAGCGAGAAGAATTGAAAAATCATGTTGATCTCTATCATCGTTCGAAATATGATGAATATTTTTGTGCTCCCCAACTGCGCCACCTGTTGGCCGATTTATTTGGTGCTGGTGTTGATACAACATTGTCAACACTGAGATGGTTTATTCTGTATATGGCTAAGGAGCAAGAAATTCAAAGGGCGTTGAGAGAGGTAAGTTCCGTCAAAAATTAATTAAAAATTTCATAACAAAATCATTTAAATTTTAAATTATTTTCATTATTTTATTTTCATTTCCATTCATCTTTTAATTTCAGCATTTACAAAAACTACCCAAAGACAATGTAACACTAAGCGATTTGGAAGAAATCGCCTATTTGCGTGCTTGTATATCCGAAGTGCAACGTATACGATCGGTGGTCCCTCTAGGCATACCACATGGTACCAAATGGAATGTCCATGTCAATGGTTATGGTATACCAAAAGATTCGATGGTTTTACCCCTGCAATGGGCAATACATATGGATCCGAAAGTATGGCCTGAACCTGAAAAATTCAATCCACAACGATTCCTCAACGAAGATGGCAGCTATCAAACATCTCCAAATTTCATACCATTTCAGACAGGCAAACGTATGTGTCTGGGTGAAGATTTGGCACGAATGTTGTTGTTGCTATACACCGGTCTTCTTATGAGAAATTTCGAATTCCATTTATGCCAGGAAGATGAACCAAATGTTGATCAAATTTTTGAAGGTGAATGTGGTATTACATTGACACCGAAATCATATCGTGTTGTATTAAAAGAAATTCAATAAAAATGCAATATTTATATATTATTGTTTAATGTAATGGAATGCTTAATTTCAAAAAAGAAACCAGTAAGGAAAGTAGTATAGTCGGAATGGGCCGACTATATGATATTGTACATATGTACCTTTACACTTGCATTTTAATGTTCCATCGGAGGAACATACTCATGCCTTTCTGCAACCTATGCTAAATTTAATTTAATTCGGGCAGATTTAGAGTCGTCTGCGTACCATGGGACAAATTTATGGAAAACGATGCATAGCAAAATCGATACACGATATTCGGTACATGGAAGCTATCTGCACCAATTTCAACAAAACGCAATACAGTCATTCAAGGCTCCATTTGAAATTTTGGCAAAATTTCGTTTTAATCGGACAAACATTAGGTGTTTGGTGCACCATATATGTATATGGGTGCTATAGCTAAATCTGAACCGATTTTCGCGAATCTTAAACTCATCGTTCTAGACTCAGTACACTATGCCAAATTTAGTGCGAATCGAAGGACATATTGGGACTTTGGTGCACTATTTACATAAAATCGGACGAAAATATATGTGGGAGCTATATCTAAATCTGAACCGATTTTCACGAAAATTGACACACATCGAAATTTCCGGCAAATCGAAGGATATATAGGGACTTTGGCGCACCATTTACCTAAAATCGGATGAACATATATATGGTAGGAGCTATATCTAAATCTGAACCGAATTTCAGAAAACTTTACACACATCATTCTAGACTGAATTTAGTATGTCATGCCAAATTACGTGGAAATCGAAGGATATATAGGGACGTTGGTGCACAATATACATAAAATCGGACGAAATTATATATGGGAGCTATATCTAAATCTGAACCGATTTTCGCGAAACAAGCCACTCATCATTCTAGACTTAATTCAGTATGCTATGCCCAATTTCGGGCAAATTGATTGATATAAAGGGACTTTGGTGCACTATTTACATAAAATGGGACGAAAATATACATGGGATCTATATCCTTGGGCCAAATAAGTGACCTATGTCAAATTTCATACAATTCGGAGCATAAATACGACCCGTACTTTGTTTACAATTTAACATGGACAGGGGGACGGACATGCATAAATCGACTTAAAAAGTCGACCAAATTGTACCAAATTTAGTGTCATTTCCAAAACTTTCCACATACCCCAATCCTACACACAACAGTGATCCTAACTTCACATGTCAATATTCCAGCGATATCGGTTTACCTAAATCCTTATTTGGTACCATTTTGTACACATTGGTACAAATTTCCAAAAACTTTCTACATATCCCAATCCTATACCCTAACAGTAACCATATCTCCAAATTTCAGGATTCCAGCTGTATTGGTTCACCCAAAATTTAAATTGTACAAAATTTAGTACACATTAGTATGAATTTCCAGAACTTCCTACAAAGCCCAATGATCCTAACACCAATTCACACAAAATGTTAAATTGTACCAAATTGAGTACAATTTAGTACCCATAAGTATGAATTTCATACCCCAATCCTCCAATCAAGGTTTCCAGCTCAGTTGGTGCACTTAAAAGTTAAATTGTACCAAATTTAGTACACATTATTACGAATTTCCCCAAAAGTGATCCGAACGTCAAATTTCAGAATTCCAGCTCAATCGGTTCACTCAAACCCGCATTTAGTACCATTTAGTACAAATTTGTAAAACGTCATCGCATCGGATCACCCAAAATTTAAATTGTACAAAATTTAGTTAACATCAGTAGGAATTTCCAAAATTTCCTAAATAGCTCAATTCTACCCCAACAATGATCCTAACTCCAAATGTAAAGCTTCCCGCTCCAGCTCTTCCAGCCGGTTCACCCAAATCCAAATTTGGTACCATATAGTACACATTAGTACGAATTTTCAGAATTCTCTACATACTATAATCCTACACCCCAACAATGATCCTGACTCCAAATAGCATTGTTCCAGCTCTATCGGTTCACCCAAATCCAAATTGTACTAATTATAGTACGATCAAATTTCCGTATGATGACAATCGAAAACGATATACAAATTATTTGATAATATGGCAGGTCCCCGATAACGATCAATATATATTTTGGAATTATCCTCATCCCTCAATCATAAAATTCCACAAGGAAGGATTACAATAGAATATAGGTCAAATAAGTGGAGAAAATTATTTCTTAAAATTTATTTTTAATATATTTTGTAAATGTATGTTTATACTTTTTACAAAGAATATTTAATAAAAAATAAAGAATAATGAATTTACTAAAAATACTATTTGTCCCTACGCAGGCGACATAATTTGTGTGATGACGTCACAATTTTTCATTCACCTGGTTCTATGAATTTTTTGCGCAAATTTCACAAAAATACCAGGCGCCCAGAAGAAAATAGAAAGTAGTCCGCCAAAAAAAATGTAAAAAAATTGCATCTGGCAATGCCGTACAAAGAAATTACAAAATTTTAGCATACTTTTAGGCGCTCGAATTTTTCGCGGGTAGGTTGTTGCCAGACCAAAATTTTTCGAAATTTTTATTTTTTGGCGGGCAACTTGCTACATCATTCTGGGCGCCTGGCATTTTTGTGAAATTTGCCCTAAATTGCACCAAATTCCTGGGATTTTTTTTTTCAAATTCATTGCGAGCCATTATTGTGACATTGGGCGTTATTTTTACTAAGGTATTAATATTGTGAACCCCCACTAAGAGCTTTTATTAGACGTCCATAAAAATATAGACACACATTTTTAGTATTTTTTTTAAATCAGTTTATTTGTTTTATTTCAATAAACGAAGAAGTTACATAAAGAAATAACTCAACTACATACACTATTTACTTAATAGTACTTAATACAATGGTAGTGTAGAGGAATAAATTGATGAACGATGTCAGGCTCAGCGGGATATTTTCTTTCAGAAATTGCTCAAACCTACCAGGCATCCAGAACTGGTAGATAAAAAATTTAACTAATTGGCAAACTGCGACCTTTTAGCTCCGTAACATGTACCAGGTTTGATATACGGAAAAACATTTTTGGGCTCATATCAGGAAATAGATTTCAAAAAATTCAACATAAGTGATTTGGTAGTCCTTAAAGATGGACTCTATAAAAATACACTATGGCTGCTTATTTAATATTTAAAGAAATGTAAAAAAAGGTGATGGTTCCCATTTTCATCGATAATCTTACCTCGGTTCAATGTTTTCTGAAATAGCCGCATGAAGCAAACATGTTTAAAAAATCCGCAAAAATCCATCACCAAAAGTTATATGCGTTGTCCTTGATCATAACTAGAACCACATGGAAAATGTCAAAGCGATCAGCGCTATATTTCCGCCCTCTAATGTGGTAATGGGTTGCTAAATAATATCTGAATACGTAAGCACCTGTAAATATTTACGTGTAAGTCCCACATCTGAGTACGCACGACAATATAATTGGTATCAATTTAAAGGTCAACTTCTCGGGTCTATGTCCTGCAAGGGTAAATATATATACCATACAATACAAATTTTGTAATTTTTCACACAAAAGTCAGGGTCCATTTCACCCGCTAAATATATTGACCGATCTTTATCAAAACAGACATGCTTATTCTTTAGCCCTATTCCCTTCTCCATGTAAATAAATAAAAACAAATAATTTGAAAGGGCTGTTTGTTTGTATGACTATTCATCGTTAAATTTTAGCCCGAACTGAAGATGTTTGGCAGTGGAACCATACACGAAATATATGTAAACTGTTAAAAACGGTGTTTCCAAAAAGCTAATAGCCAAAAGATCACCCTTTTTAATTGTAAAAATATGAAATGGCAGTGTGTAATAAATCTTCAGAATTTCCTCTAACCATATCTGGAAACTTTATAAAAATCGGTTTAATAGTTGCCGAGATATTTGCATTTCAATTCAACGATGGTACGAAATACACCTCCTGCTCGATTCTGGTCGCCTATTACATGAAAATAGAAAACCACACAAAAATCGATCTTTTAAAAAAGACAAAAAAATTGTTTTCATAATGTCTGCTGTTGTATGAAAATTATAGCATACTTGTAGGGGCAAAGGGCGAGGTTTGAGGTGTAATTTCTTGTTGCTTGATATGTAGGTGTGGTTGTATATCACTATTGTATGCACATATGCCATGTAAAATATATTTACCTACACATACACACACTGTAGCTGTATGAAAAAAAAATCTATTTTTTGCAAGATCGATTTTTGTGGTGTTTTTCATTTTTTGGTAATAGGCGCCCAGCATCGAACAGAAAGTATATTTCGGAGCATGGTAGAATTGAAATTCAAATAACTCTGGAAATACTTAACCGATTTTTATGAATTTTGCAGCAATGGTTAGAGGGAATTCTGCAGTTTTATTACACAATGACATTATTTATTTATTACACATATGACGGTGATTTTCTAGCTATTATCTTTTTGGCAACACACAAAACATCTCGTGTTTTGTTTTTCTGTCATACATCTTCAGTTTGGTCCATAATTTAACGATGAATCGTCATACAAACGATCAACGCTATCAAATCATTGAATTTCATAACTAAAATGCGTGCTTTGTTAAGAAAGTTCATTGCGCGTTTCTTTCATTTTAAGGCTGTATAATCGATCCATTGAAGCGGATATTTTTTACTCCATTTCATATAGATATATACCGATTTCAATTTTCTTTACGAGCATATAATTTGGCGAACAATGCATTTAATGTCCTGGTTTTTGTCTCATAATTTTGGAACTACTGGAGGTATTGTAATAAAATTGATGTCATATGAAAGGTAGGAAGTGTGACTATTTCGTGATCTATTTAAAATTTAAAAAAATGTAAAATGTTTTTTTGAAAATTTATGTAGGAAGATAAATTTGTATGTTAGCGCCTTACAAAATTTTTCAAAATGCAATTTGCCGATTCTATGTCAAAGACCAATATTTATCCTTTTATTTGTGTTAATACAGTCCATGAAAGACATTTCTGAAGCAAAATATTTTGCTGTTACCGACCATCCCTTTCAATAGATGGCGTTCATGTATGGTGATGAGCAACGTCTTACAGACATCAATAGATTGCGCGGACGATGGATTTATAAAAATTGCATACCTCGTTTAATTTTGTTATAACTTTTTTCGTATTGCAGATATAAAAATAAAAGTGGTGTCATGTGGAAGGTATAATCGTATAATTTCTTGTTAAAATAAATAAAATTTCAAAATTAGTTGAATATTAATATGAAATTGGAGTTTCAAAGTTGGGTTCAAAATAAGGAGAAGGAGGAAACCGATATTCCCCATCTTCCTTTAATATGACACACGCATAATGTAAATATATTTTATAGTTCAAAAGTGATGGCAAAAATAAATAGCATTACATTTCTGCATTTGCATTTTTTAATCATGCTCATCAAATAGTTGGCCCTGATGATGAAATCATAGGTTGGGGAAAAATAAATCCATTATTTTTATATGAACTATAGGACTTTATTGTAACTTCATAATGCCTCTCTATTAGAAGTCCGGTTCTCTATTTGTAAAAAAAACAGTAGTCGATTTTCACAATCCACATTAGATACCAATTTTTTATTATTAAAGAAATTTTGTAATGCAAGAAAAATATGATAATTGCTTGGTGCCAAGTCCGGACTGTATGGCGGATGCATTCAAACTTCCCAACCAAGCTCCCGAAGTTTCTGGCGAGTATCAGTAGATGTGTGTGGCCTATCGTTGTCCTAGTGGAACACGACACCTCTCCTATTGACAAATTCTGGCCGTTTCTGGTCAATTGCTATTTTCAAACCGTCCAGTAGATATCAGAATTTATCGTTAGGCCATATGGAAGCAACTCATAATAAATAATCTCCTTCCAGTCCCACCAAATGCATAGCGGAACCTTCCTGGACGTTAGTCCTGTTTTGTGCACCGTTTAAGGTGCTTCACAGCTCTTTGACCATGATCATTTTCGCACAGTGTTATCGTATTTGATCCATTTCTCATTTCTAGCCACCATTCGTTTAAGAAATGGGTCTATCTCATTCCGGCAGTTGAATCCTAACAGATGTCACATTTTTAAAGGACCAGTAAGATGCAATTGGATCCATATACATGCCATTCTGCAACCGATACTAAATTTTTCATTTCGTCAGATATAGAAGCTATATCTAAATCTGAACCGATTTCAGGAAACTTAACACACAGCATTCTAGACCTAATTCATTACGCAATGCTAAATTTCGTGGAATTCGAAAAATATATAGGGACTATGGTGGACCATTTACATTAAATCGGACGAAAATATATATGGGAGCTATATCTAAATCTAAACCGATTTTCACGGAACTTAACACACATCATTCTATACCTAATTCATTACGCTGTGCCAAATTTCGAGAAAATCGAAAGATATATAGGGGCTTAGGTGCACCATTAACATTAAATCGGACGAAAATATATATGGGAGCTATATCTAAATCTGAACCGATTTTCACAAAACTTGGTACACGTCTTTCTAGACTTAATTCAGTACGCTATGCCAAAATTCGTGCAAATCGAAAAATTTTCAGGGACTAAAATCCGTAAATCGGACAAAAATATATATGGGAGCCCATTTCAATAGGGTTCGTCCTTGGGCCAAATAAGTGAGCTTTACCAAGTTTCAGCCAAATCGGATTATAAATGTGACCTGTACTTTGTTTACAACTTAACATCAACAGACAGGCGGACGGACATGCATAAATCGACTCAGAAAGTGATTCTATGCATATTCTCAAAAGGATCCATGGGTCTATCTCGATTCCTTTTGCCTGTTACAAACATATGCACAAAGACATAATACTTTGTACCACAGTGTGGTGAAGGGTATAAATAGAATAACATTAATGTAACTATTACGTAATTACAAACCTCTGAATATATTCTCGATGGCCAAATTGGAAGCGAACATATACCAATGTTATTAAAAATCTAAAAAATGTCTGAGTTTTTTGCAGATTGGTAACCTTGGCAAATGTCCAATGCCAGCTGCATCTATTGATGGACATGATTCAGAATTGGTAATGCAAATTTTTAAGTTGATTTCATTTCACCATTAGGGTATATAACCGACTGACACTTTTTAACCTCTTTCTACCCAAAAAATAAAAATCAATGTTTTTAAATATATTTTTAGAAAATATTATTATTATTTTTTAGATTTTTTTGTTTTTTTGCTTAGGACAATTTTTATATAACTTATTAGCTAAATAATATAAAAAAATATTTAATAAAAATAATAATTAATTACTATTTAACAATCATAAAAAACAACATAGACTTATTAATTATTATGATATGTGGGATAAATGGGTGGGAAAAGTGATGGAATGTGGGTTGGGGGTTTTTTCTTGGTTTAATAAAATTATATTTACAAAAGGAAATTTTAAAATCGACTATTTGGGGGATAATAGGGTCTTGGCGTC
The DNA here is from genome assembly GCF_032173495.1 of Musca vetustissima. Classification (NCBI taxonomy): domain Eukaryota; kingdom Metazoa; phylum Arthropoda; class Insecta; order Diptera; family Muscidae; genus Musca; species Musca vetustissima. The sequence continues at coordinate 191,648 of NW_026881560.1, read as the reverse complement.
CCATTTAAGAAGAAATGTTGTCATTAAATATTTCCATATGATTGAATGGTGGCACTATGAATCTTATAGATTTATATGTGTGTGTGTGTGTTATTTTATGTACATTTTTTGTTTTATTTTGTTTTAATTTATATTTCATTGTGGACTCTTATGAAAACTTAGAAAACTAAATAATATGCATTTTCATGATATCTATATACAATACAAAAACAAAAAGAAAGTCTCGTGAAAAATAGAGAGAGAGTGGGAGATAGTTTTGTTTGTGGTAACCACAAAAAGATGAGATTTTTTTGTTCGAAAGAGATAGAGAAGCTTTGAGCTTTATCACTTTAATGCTGTTCTAAAATATAAAAAATTATAAAACTTGACTTAAAGCCTCACTGGTTCTTTTAACAACAAAAAAAAAAAAACTCACAGGTTTGATCAACAAAATATTTTGAGAGAGAGAGAGAAAATTTTGAAAACTACTGTTCTTTTTACCTCATGAAGGAAAGCATATTTGTTCGCTAATTTAAAATCCCTTTAAAGCTTTTTTGTTCGTTTTAGCGAATTTTGAATTTACTCTCTCTCTCTCTGTTATTTTTAGTGAATTTCTTTTCAACTTTTTGTGGTTCTGAGCTGCCTTTTCTCACTTCTCTGTGCTACTCTTCCGTAACGACTTTCTCTTTGTTTTTGTTCGAAGAGGTGGGGGGAGGTGGGGAAGATGTTATCTATACTAAACCACAGATTTTTGTTTTAATTCGTTTGTTTTATAAATATGTTTGTTTTTGTTTTTTTTTTTATAGCTATTTTGTTTTTGTTGTTGTTGTAAATCTATAATATAAAATACATGTTGTTATTGAACACAGCTTCTAGGGGGTAAAAGAATAGAATTTGTTCTTTTTTGTTGTTTAACGATTTCTCTTTTGATCTGATTTCTTTTTAGGTTGTTTTTGTTGTTGTTGGTTTTTAACTAACAAATTGAACTATTTTTGTTGTTGTTTTGATGTTTCATATGCGATTTCAAGGCTAATACAAATTTACGTATACTTAATTTCTTTGGAAATTTGTTTTTTTTGCGGAGAGAGTATCTTTTTTTGAAAGAGATTTAAAAGCTTTTTTCAGATTGTTTTGATGTGAGAGAGAGTGTTTTCAGCTTGTCTTTACACTTTCTTATTGAACTTTCATTAAAGACGTTCTTTTAAAATGCTTCTTCAAGATACGTCATTCAGGAACTTAACCGTGCTCTGCAAAGTTTTGCAAAATTATTCCTCTCATTTGTTTGTTAAGGAACACACGAATTTTTCTAGCTTGCAACACTCATCTCTCATATTCTCCGTTTTTGAAAAAAAGCTTTGCCCGTATTCTCTCTCTCAAAAGCTTGACTCCTCTCCTTGTTGATTCCAAAAAGAAATTCCGCTCGCATAATCGCCTGTTTTTTTGCTGATACATACACCTTACGAACAATTCCATTGTTCTCTAGTTGTTGTCTCCCTTTTGGGCTTAATTTGAGCCAACATTACGCATATGATGTGGATCCACTGTTGTTGTGTTCAATTGCAACGGTCTTGGTGTTAGACACACTTTAAAAGCTTCGGGGGTAATTGTTGCACCTACATTGCCCTTTAAACTCGGCAATGGCTGTCCTTCGGGTAGTGTAATATGAAAGGAGTGCATAAACGATGCAAAGAACAAGAACAGTTCCATTCGAGCCAATACATCACCCAAACACATACGACGACCCACACCGAATGGTATAAAGTACTCGGGCTTATGTACTTTACCTTCGGAATCGAGAAAACGACGAGGATTAAATTCTTCGGGTTTCTCCCATAAATTGGGATCCATATGGACGCTGTTGATGAGTGGGATGACATGTGAGCCGGCTGGGATTTTGTAGCCATTCACTTCGACATCTCTGTAAAGAGAAAGGAGAAAAAGAAAGGGGGAAATAAGTAAAATTGGTTAAATTTGTATAAAATTAAAAAAAAATTAGAAATGGTTTTCACTTTGTTTGTGTTATTTTGTATAAAATACGAAGAGAGAGCTTTTCAAATTATCTCTCTCCCACCTTGTCTCCTCTCGCCATTCTTTGTTATATCTCTTTCTAAATTTAGAAAATGCCCAAGACCCTGTGAGAAAGTTCTTCAAATTGTATCTCTCTTGATCTTAACCTCTTCTCACCCTTATTTATTTGTTGTTTTCCCACCAAGTGATTGAGAATTATTGTTAATGAAATTTCATAAACTAACTAACTAAATCACTGTGTGACACAGTTTCTATTATTGTTTATCTAACAAAGTGTTTGGGTTCAGTGAACTCAGAAAAACACACACAAATGCAGCGGCACACAATAATAACAATTGAGGCAATTTAGAAGACAACACTTTGAGAAAATACCCACAAAAAAGCCGGCCGGTATATCGAGATATTGTGCACAGACACACAAGTTGCATTGCCACGGAAACAATATTAGCATTGTTGTTGTTGTTGTGATATCTTTAACAAGTGCAGATTGGAAAATTACAAATAAGAAACCACAAACCAAACAACAATAAGCTCACGTGTTACACGATGGCCAGGGGGCCAAGACACATCAAGAAGCAGAGAGGAGAAGAAAAACAAAAAACAAAAACAAAGAGATCTGAAGTAAATTTTCCATTTTTACTATTACTTGGCGAAACAATTGCACTTCATTGCCTACAAATCAAGTGCAATTTGCAACAACAACCACAGCGACAATAACAATAAAGCAGCCGAGCACTATCGCTGTAAGGTCCGTCCGTCCGGCCGCCCGCCCATCCGTCATATGCGGTGCATATACAACATACTTGGCGAGTGGTGTGTGAAAAAATTGGCTCTGTAATCTTTTTTTGTTTTTGTTTATGAACCACCAGCAGCATGGCGCATTGGATGGCTGGTTGGCTTGCTTGCTGACTGACTGACTGAATGACTATAAGATGCCGAGTTTTAAAGGAAAGACCAACAACAACAACAAAACACGCGTTTTTTTAATGGTCGAGCTTACAAAAGTGGGACAAATTACGACGCATCTTGCGCCATGTGCTATTGAATGCATGCCAGAGTGACTGGACAAAGTGTAATGAATTAAAACGAAATAATCAAGAAGCTGCAGCAACGACTGCAACAACAACAGCAACGAAAAAAAATTCTACAAGTTTTTTTCTTACGTATGTTAAGCACACACATCAAAAGAAAGAACGTAGTTGAAGAAGAAGAAAAAAATTAGTTGCTGATATTTAAACGCATTTTTGTTCACAGCAACATCGTCACCACTATCATCCGCATGATGCTCATCATTACCTTCACAGTCCCCAGACCCTCTGCCTCTCTCTCTCTCTCTCTCTAACTTCCATGCTTTTCACATTTAACAATGAATTTCTTGATATTAATAAAACAAAAAATCCAATCCAATAACAATTGATAAAGAATTTAGAAGCTAAGCCTGGCGTGGCGTGGCGTGGCCTAAGTTTAATGAACTGCACCACAAAGCCATCGAACACAAACAAAGTGAAGGCAATCTAGTCAGTGATTAGAATACTATACACATACATATTTAATATATAAATATAGTTTTTTATTTAAATATTACCTTGTGGGTGAATGTGTGGTGGCCAATGGTACAATACTGGAACGACGCATCGATTCCAAAATGGTACTCTCTGTAATGGGTAAATACTGCAAATCTTCAATAGAAGGCAAACGATGACGTCCCACCACCTGATCCAATTCATCCTGGACACGTTTCATGGCCTCGGGGTTGCGTAACATAAACACATTGATCCACAGCAAAGTGGTCTTAATTGTTTCCATGCCGGCTGAGAATAAATCAATGATCACCTGGACAATTTGTTCCTCTGCAAAAAATTAAACAAAAAAACAAATTAGTTATCTTTCCCAAAAAGGTCCCTCTTTTATTTATTTCAACTTACCATGATTTTTACCCTCAAACAAATCCTGATCCCGACCCTCCAATTTGGCCTTTTCAATTTCAGCCAAATAGAAATCAACCAAATCCCGAATATTACTGGGATCATAGGTTTTCTTGTGTTCATCAATGACATCCTGATAGAAACGTTGCATTTCTTCACGATTTTTGGCTATCTTATTTTTGGCAGTTAAAATACTTGGGAAATATTGCACAGTGGGTATATAGTCGACAGTGTGTATTTCACCAAATAAACGCATACCCTCTTCAATGAGGAAATTGAAACGTCTAAATTTCGGATCATCAATGCTAAAGCGTACCGACATCAAAATGCTGCAGATGACATTGCTAACGGCCACCGAAATGGCAGGAGCCATATCCATGGGTTGGCCGTCCGATATGCGTAAATTGTGCATATATTCATGGACTTCAATCTGCAAGGGGAGGGAGAGAGAGGGGGAAAGAGGGATATTTAAATTAGTTTAGGGTTCATTTGAGATGAACATGTTTTGAACAGTTCTCTCCAGTGTGGAGTTTGAAAACTTACCATAATACGTTTTTCCATGATATGCTTGCCATTGCCCATATAGGTCATGCCAAATTGACGCAATTTCTCGTGCAAGAAACGTCTTTGATCCTTCCACAATTTACCGGTACTGTTGACAATGCCTGCAAAGAAAACAAATCGAAAGAATATGATTAGAAAGATTCCTCAGGGCATTCTTAATATTTAAAGGAAGATTAACTGCTGCTAACCACTAAGCCTTAATGGCGCCCAACCTTGATATATTAGGAAGTATGGAAAGGCGGTTTCAATATTGTTTCATAGATAGCATACTTAAATAAATGATTTTTTTTTTTTTGGTAGATTTCACTGTTATAGGTTTTCAATTTACTAAAATTAGGCCATTAAAAGCTGGCGCCCAATAGTTTTTAAAATATATAAAATAGCTAATGGCTAATTGTTGTGTTATGTTAGACGGTCTAAATTATATTTGTTTCTTTCGAATATGTTTATAAGGTAAAAATGGCGCCCAACGTTTTTTTTATTGAAACATTCTCTAGTTTTTGATATGCGTTTTCAAAAGACATGAAAGAGCTGATGATTAACTGTTGTGTTATTTTTGACGAGCTAAGTTATATATATATATATATATATATATATTTTTTTTTTTTTGAAAATGTTTATAAGGTAAAATGGCGCCCAACGTTTTTTTATTGAAACATTCTCTAGTTTTTGATATGCGTTTTCAAAACACATGAAAGAGCTGATGATTAACTGTTGTGTTATTCCTGACGAGCTAAGTTATAATTTTTTTCGGAAATGTTTATAAGGTAAAAATGGCGCCCAACGTTTTTTGTTGCGATAAATGTAAATAGGTTTTTATATGGTTTATCTTCTGGAAATCATATCAAAAACTATTTACATTTATCCCAATGAAAAACGTTGGGCGCCATTTTTAACTTATACAAATTTTCGAAAAAAAAATTGCCGATTGTGTGGTGATTGTGTTATTTTTGAGGAGCTAAATTATCATTTTTTCGACAATGGCGCCCAACGTTTTTTAATTGGGAAAATGTTAATAGTGTTATAAAAATGGCGCCCAACGGTTCTACCTAAACTAGACTAAAGCCACTTTTTTATACAATTTTTTAATAAAAAATGACTTTTTATGGCCAAATTCACGTTTCTCTTTAACCTCCTCTTCTCCCCGTCCCTTCCCCTCGCCTTTGAAATAAGCAGCACCAGCAGCTGAAAAATTAATGATGTTTTACAATACAAAAAAATCACGTTTTTCCATGTCTTTCAGAGCATTGCATATTCTGGCATAAATTGCTTGTCAACAAATTGCAGCTGTTACAATAATTTTAATTGGTTTTTGTGTTTTGTTCATCATTAAAATGCAGTAAATTATTAAGAAAAAGAAAAACAACAACAACAAAGATTTTGGGTGAACAGGTTTTGGTGAGGGATTTTTTGAAATGAAGTAAAAAAAAAACGATTTCCGAGCAATAAAAAATTAATCTCTCTGCCTTTTTTTGCTTGTATTAAATCCTATTTCCTTTTTAGTCAGATCCCACTGTATTTTTTTTGGTATATAAATTTATATAAATTTGTTTGCATCATCTTCCAATAACTTTGCCATGACCATCATTATCATCATCGGTAACATGGTGTTATTTTTGTTGGTACATCAAGCTTTACTATCACCAGTCGCAGCAGCATCAGCATTGTTTAACTTCAACTTGGCTCTGGTGGTTAGCCAGCCAGGCAGGCAGTCACTCAACATTGTTTTTTTTTTCATACAACAATTCCAACAAAATGATCGTAGTGTTGTTACTTTAATTGTTTGCAATTTCAAAGTAGGTTAATTCCACCTTCATATAACAGCAAAGAAACAAAACACAAAAAAATCCGAAAAAAATGAAAGGAAAAAAAGACTTTGTCTTTGCTGCTGATGATGATGGCGGTTGTGGTGATTTTGGCCTTTATCAGTAGTTGAATTTTTTTTGTTTTCATTACTTTATTTTGTTTATTTTTTTTCGTTTCATTTCATTTCTTTTTGTTTGAGAAAATTGCATAAAAAAATGTAAGTCATTTACCGCAAAAGGAATTTCTTTTGTTTTGCTTTTGCAATGGAAACTCTCCACAAGAAAAAAAATGACAACAACAAAAATTGATGGAATTTTTTTTACGTATTTTCATACGCACTATGGCCTACCTCAATTCCTCAAAGGCGGTCTGAAGAAAGTCACAATTCTTTTCGACAACAACAACAACAATGGCGTCAACACAAAAAGTTGCAATAAAATCCCATTAAACACTGTAGTAAAAGTCACAAAAAAAGCAAATATTAAGATAGAGAAAGGTAATGGGTATGGAAATTCAATAATTAATTGGACTTTCTTTTGGAAGTCCGAATTTTGGGGGAAATTGTTGTTTTTGTTGTTTTTTTAAGACAACACATTAATTTTCCATTAAAGAATGTACAAAGAATTGAATGTCTGTTTGTGCAGAAAATAAATCAGTAATTGTTGGATATAATGGGAAATGAGTCAGTTTTGTTTGGAGCGGTTTTTTACTTTTAGAATAGTTAGGAAAAATATGGGGAGTAATTTTTAGGAAATTTTAAAATTGGGAAATTAGGTGTTTTCAAAAAAAAAAAAAAAAAAAAGATATGTTAATTTATATAAAAAATTCACTACACTTAATTTAATTAAATAAATATTTAATTAATTTTATCCACCACTTTTATTTAATTTTAACAAACTTTTTCTTCAAAGGCAGATATAAATCATCGTTCCACTACAAACTATTAATTATTATTTATTTCACAGTACATTTACATTTCTGAACAAAAATATTGAATTATTTTTTAATGAGGATTAAAAAAATTAAAAAACTATTGAAAAGGGTGATATTAGAGGCTTACATTTATTTTAATGATATCTGAGAGGATAATTTTTAACCAAGAGAATGTGTTTATCTAAGAGCACTTTCCAAATTTTATTTCAGAGTCAAATATTTCGAGGTGGTGAGACAAAAATGTTTAATTAATTTTCTTATGAATATTAAAAAAAATTTTAAAAAAAACTATCAATTTTAAAATAGTTGTTTTAAAAGGTTGCTATTAGAGGCCAATGAAAATATGTTTTTTCTAAAAATCTCTTTAATTTTTAGTGGCTTTGCGCCGAATTTTCAATTGTGTTGTGAAAGGTAATAATTATTGTTTTTTTTTTTGCTATTATTCAGATCTAAGCAATTTAGTTGGGTCATAGTTTTCTTTGGCAAAAATATACCATAAAAGTAATTCTTATTTTTTTAAAATCTGGCTTCACTATGTAAACATTTTTAAAATTTTTTTATTTTAACTGATAAAAAATATAAAAAAGTGAAAATGTAATGCAATTGAAAACAAAAATTGTCTTTCGTAATTACTTCTTGCTTTTCAAAACTCACTTTTTCTAAACACATGTATTTTATAAAATTCAGCCTTCATAGCATCAATAAGATTTTTTTTGTTTTTTTTGTTTTAATTAAAAAATATGTCTAAATGAAAAATATTTTCAAATATATATATATATATATATATATATTTTTAATGTTTAAAAAATATATTTTATATATTTTTATTATCGCACTTTTTTGTAGTTATAATTTTTTATTTTCAAAATTACGAGATTTTTTGAATAAAATATATTTTTTTTATATTATAAAAAAAATATTTAAAATAATGTGCTTATAATATATCAAAATATTTTCTTATATGATTAAATTCTATTTGCTTTTAAAATGAATAATTTTTTGACAGTTTAAAATATATATATATATATATATATTTAACATCCACGATATATTCTTTTACTTTTTATTATTTTTTTTTGCTTTTTTTCCAGAAAATATTTTTTTAAACACCAGTTAGAAGTTTCTATTTCATAATATTTTTTATTCTGAAATTCCTGACTTTTTTGTCTTCCATTCCGTATTTATATTATTTTCCTTATAAATATTTATTTTTTTAGATTCCTAAAATTTTCACTTTTAAAATTAAATACATTTTTTCAATAATTCCTCTTTTGAAGCTACTACGAATACTTCTAATTAGAACTACTTATTTATCTAAACCCAAATGTCTATTTTGAAAAATATCTGAAAATAATATATTTCAAAGCCTAGTCCTTTTTTCAAAATCTCTTTAAATTTTACCCACACCCTTCCTTATAAAAATGTTTGACACAGAAAACATACCAAAACCATTCAATGTCTGCATAAATGGTGTATCCGGCCGGCCCGTAAACTCTTCCCGTCGGAAACATTCACGTATCATTTTATAATCACTCATTACCACGGTCAATTGGCTACCCAATCGCGTTGAGAATAAGGAACCATACTTCTTGGCCAATTCCATGAAACGGGTATGTTTTTCACTGCCCATAAACAATAGATAACCGATAACGGGTAGACCCCAGGGTCCTGGCGGCAGACGTCTGAGTTCACGATATAAATTCACTACCCATTGCAGGAAACTGATGATGGTCAGTATAGAGATGAAGACGAGGAGTAAATGTTGCATATCATTGATTTTGAATTGGCGAACCATAAATTTAATAAAATATGAATCGGTGAGCAACATTTTGAAGGATTTGTAATTTTTTTAACTAATGCTGTTCTTAGCGTTTTTTTTTAATTATTTTAATATTTGTGTTTGGGTTTTTTGCTGCTTTGCTTTTGCTACTTAAACTTTGTTTTTAGTTTTGTAAAATTTTATTAGCAAAAGTTCTCATGCTTTTTTCAACTTTAATTAAAACTTTATAATTTTTTTATAAAATTTCTTTTGCTTTGTTGTAAATATTTTTTTAAAAATATTTCTTGCACTTATTTTTACACTTGTATTGCCCTCATAATCAGTTTTAGATTTTGGTACTTTTTATATATTTTTATAAAATATATTTCTTTATTGTTTCATATAACACAAAATTCCATTATTTATTTTGTTTTTATTTCATAAAAAACGCGTTTATTTATTTTTTAAAAAATCTATCTTTATTTTATTATTTTTTTTAAATTTTCTGTATGTGTCTTATAGAGAGTAGACGACTTCGCGCGTTGCGTTTATAGATTTCGACTAATGTCTCGTCGTTATGTCCTTGCGACTTTTATAACAACCGATCATGCGATCGATGTTGTACGCGCTGATCGTGCGAAGTGTTCGATCTAAGCCCAAGTTATTCTTAGCAAACCTTAAAGCAAAGATCCATATGAGTTTATTTTTTTTTCGAAGCCAGAAACAAGAGCGCTACAGCCAGAACAACAACAAATTGCCCCCAACCGAACTACAGAGCGAATGAGTGAAAGAGTAAATTGTGGGGGGCCACACTCACTGCTCGTATGCTTTGTTGGGCAGGTGAGTGAAAGAGCACACAACCGTTGGCTCAATCTAGTTTTAATTGTGAAGCTTAACGTTTAACCCCGAATTAAGTTCGTTTCAAACATGTATGATAGTTGCATTATAACATGTTGTAGTTTTTTTGTGTTCGATCATTATTTGTTTACACAAATTATTACTCAATTTAATAATGTTAGGCTCCTCTCTGTTTATGTTCTGTTGTGGTTTGAGTTGGAGCTGCTCTCTCTCTCCCTCTCTTTGTGTGTTTCATTTTTTGGGGGGCCTGTGTTATCAGCGTCATATGTGATGGACAATATTTCACTCAGTTGTTTACTGCCCGCCCTCTTCCCCTCTTCATAATGATCGTGTAATGAGAGGGGAGCTCTTTCGTGTGTGCGTTCATACGCCCCTCTTAGGAAGTATTTCCTCGCTCTTTATGCACTTCATGGGTTTCACGTTCAAATAGCCTATCATTGTTGTTATTGTTTTGCTTTTCCATTTGATTTTTTGTCGACTCGTGCGTAAATAGAAACAATAAGAATACTACAATGTGTGTATGTTATCAATAATATAATTGTTCACAAGTTTTATGTATAAAATGGTTCTTAGCATTATTATTTGAATTATGTTATTGCGCTACAGTAGGGAGTTAAGGTATTATGGTTTTATTCGTTGTTTTGCAATCATTTTCCGCCTTCTAATAAAATGTTCTTAAAATTTTTGGGGAGGGTCTGTCTTGGTCCAAAGGCGTCACATAAGCCCGGGTTTTTGGAAATTCGTACTAGAACGGCACGAAAAGCGCTAAAAAGTACTAAATATGGTACCACTTGTATTTGGCGAAACTGTGTGCTAAGATGTACTAAATTCGGTACAATTTCGTAGCATGTGAACGGATAGAGCTAAAAACTTGAAAATTGGAATGCTAATCAAGGATGAGAAGTAGGGTCGATATAAGGAGATAGTTATGAAAGCGTGTACTCATGTATACGAAAAGTACTAAAATGTACTAAATGTGGTACAATTTGTATTTGGAGAAGCGAATGGAGCTGGAAGCGTTAAATTTGAAATCGTTATTAACGTCGGAGTGTAGGATTGGGATATGTAGGTAATTTTCGAATTTTTTACTCATGTGTACGAAAAGTACTAATTCCTACTATATTTGGTACACTTTGGATTTGCTTGAACCGAACACTGGAACATGAAATTTGGAAATAAAATTACTTTTGGGGTATAGGATTGGGGTATGGATTTAGTTTAGGAAATTTGTACTTATGGGAACTAAAGGGTACTAAATTTGGTACAATTTAAATTTTATGTGAACCGGTAGACCTGGAATTCTGAAATTTGTAGTTATAATCATTGTACGGGGTACATAGAAAGTTTTGGATATTTGTACTAATGTGTACTAAATTTGGTACAAATTGGATTTGGGTGAATAGCTCTATCGATTAATAAAATGTGAATATATTCTCGCTGCTGGGGTAGGGCTACGTAGGAAGTTTTAGAAATTCATACTAATGTGAACTAAATGGTACAAAGGTCATCAATAAGGCGTGGATTTTTTAAAGAATATTTTTCAAAGGTCATCAATAAGGCGTGGATTTTTTAAAGAATATTTTTCAAAGGTCATCAATAAGGCGTGGATTTTTTAAAGAATATTTTTCAAAGGTCATCAATAAGGCGTGGATTTTTTAAAGAATATTTTTCAAAGGTCATCAATAAGGCGTGGATTTTTTAAAGAATATTTTTCAAAGGTCATCAATAAGGCGTGGATTTTTTAAAGAATATTTTTCAAAGGTCATCAATAAGGCGTGGATTTTTTAAAGAATATTTTTCAAAGGTCATCAATAAGGCGTGGATTTTTTAAAGAATATTTTTCAAAGGTCATCAATAAGGCGTGGATTTTTTAAAGAATATTTTTCAAAGGTCATCAATAAGGCGTGGATTTTTTAAAGAATATTTTTCAAAGGTCATCAATAAGGCGTGGATTTTTTAAAGAATATTTTTCAAAGGTCATCAATAAGGCGTGGATTTTTTAAAGAATTTTTTAAAGAATATTTTTCAAAGGTCATCAATAAGGCGTGGATTTTTTAAAGAATATTTTTCAAAGGTCATCAATAAGGCGTGGATTTTTTAAAGAATATTTTTCAAAGGTCATCAATAAGGCGTGGATTTTTTAAAGAATATTTTTCAAAGGTCATCAATAAGGCGTGGATTTTTTAAAGAATATTTTTCAAAGGTCATCAATAAGGCGTGGTTTTTTTTAAAAGAATATTTTTCAAAGGTCATCAATAAGGCGTGGATTTTTTAAAGAATATTTTTCAAAGGTCATCAATAAGGCGTGGATTTTTTAAAGAATATTTTTCAAAGGTCATCAATAAGGCGTGGATTTTTTAAAGAATATTTTTCAAAGGTCATCAATAAGGCGTGGATTTTTTAAAGAATATTTTTCAAAGGTCATCAATAAGCTAATCTAGCTGTTCAAATACGGAGGCTCGCGCCACTTTCTTCATCATTTACAACAATAAACACAAACACACAAACTTTGGAAAATATTAAAACAAAATATTTGTTTTACATGGAGAGAGAAAAAAGTAGGTGAACTTATTTCTTTTTTAAACATCAACTGATAAAACTTTCCAAATAAACAAAATAATAATAAATTTGAAAGTGTAATCGTGATACCCTATATACAATAAATTAGACAATATGAAGTGACTTAGAACCACTGTGGTTTGGTGGGTATAAAAAGATGTAAACTATGGGATATGGAATTGTAGAAATTCTGAAAATGCAGCTACTTAGCTATGTCAGTGGGATTTAGAGTTGCTAGTCGTTAAGTTTAAACAAATATTTTGGGCATACAAAACCATATTATTTCGCAAGATAATCTTAACAAGATATATTTTCCTAATCAAAATTTTATAGCCTAAGTCGCCATGTGCATCAGGGTACTAAATATTTCTGTATATGTCAGTAGCGTACAAAAAAGGTAAGGTTGCATTTATTTTCCGAATGAGATGAAATTTGGAATCAGATCAGATTTAGATATAACTACCATTTATATTTATGACTGATTTCACATAAATATTCAATGCTTGTCCGAATAAGACAACATTTAATGATATCGAAATAGGTGCAGAATTTTGCGTGTTATGTTTTGTAGAAGTCGATTCAGATTTCTACATATATTTCGACCGATTGCATGCAACTTGTGCACCAAAAATCCATCCGAGAGGAGTGGTTGACATTTAAATTGATATCAATTTTATTCTTGTATATACTGGGAAGATTAAATATTTACAGGCGTCTACGTATTCGGATATTATTTAGAAACATATTACCCCATAAGAGGGCGGAAATGTCTCGCTGATCGTTTTGAAATTTTACATGAAATTCCGGTTATGACGACTATTATTTTCGTTGATGTTGAGATTATATTTAGGGGGTGCATTGAACCAAAAGCTTTTTTGTCAGATTTTTTAGTCGCTATATAGGCTATTATATGCAGATCATCACATATTTTATACGTTGAAGGGAATCTGACCAAAAACTTAGAACAGATAATGAACGGGCAATATTCCGATGGCCAAATCAAGCATTCACCAAAATATTCCCCTCGCGAAAACAAGATTTGGAAAATATGCCAGGGTTAGAATATGGAGCTATTGACTTAAAATCCTGGCCGTTAGTCCTGGTTTGGCAACCGTTAGAGATGCTTCATCGCTCTTTGACCACGATCGTTATGCACAGGGTTATCGTATGTGAACCATTTCTCATCTTCAGTCATCATCCGTTTAAGAAATTGGTCTATCTCATTCCGTTTGACCAAGGCTTCGCATATGGAAATACGATCCATCCTATTTTTCTGTTAATTGGTGTTTCACCCAATCATCGAGCTTTTTTTTTGAATTCAGTTTTATGTAAATGGTTCAAAACAGTTGTATGGTCGATTTTTAGCTCCTAGCAACTTCGAAAATTTCTCCGATTTTATCGACAATTTCGACACAATTATACACTTCACCACACTGTTGTACTGTTGTTGGTTCAAAACAGTTGTATGGTCGATTTTTTAGCACCTAGCAACTTCGAAAATTTCTCCGATTTTATCGACATTTTCGACATAATTATACCCTTCACCACACTGTTGTACAGTGTATTATGTCTTTGTGCAATGTTTGTAACAGGCAAAAGGAAACGAGATAGACCCATAGAATATGCATAGAATCACTTTCTGCGTCGATGAATGCATGTCCGTCCGTCGTCTGCCCGCCTGTTGGTGTTAAATTGTAAACAAAGTACAGGTCGCATTTATTATCCGAATTGGATGAAATTTGGCACAGCTCTATTGTTTGGCCCAAGGAAAAATCGGTTCAGATTTAGATATAGCTCCCATATATATCTTCGTACGATTTCATGTAAATGGTGCACCAAAGTCCCTATATATCCTTCGATTTGCACGAAATTTAGCATAACGTACTGAATTGTGCCTAGAGTGATGTGTGCCAAGTTTCGTGAAAATCGGTTCAGATTTAGATATAGCTCCCATATATCTTCGTCCAATTTAAAGTAAATAGTGCACCAAAGTCCCTATATATCATTCGATTTGCACGAAATTCGGCATATCATATTGAATTAAGCCTGCAGTGATGTTTGCCAAGTTTCGTGAAAATCGGTTCAGATTTACATATAGCTCCCATATAAATCTTTGTCCGATTTAATGTCCCTATATATCATTCGATTTGCACGAAATTCGGCATAGCGTACTGAATTAAGCCTGTTGTGATGTGTGCCAAGTTTCAAGAAAATCGGTTTATATTTACATATATCTCTAATATTTATTTTCGTCCGATTTTATGTAAATGGCGCACTAAAGTCCCTAAATATATTTCGATTTGAACGAAATTTGGCACATCGTACTGAATTAAGCCTAGAATGATGTGTGCTAAGTTTTGTGAAAATCGGTTCAGATTTGGATAAAACTCCCACCAAAGACTCTATATATTCTTCGATTTGCACGAAATTTGGCATAGCGTTCTGAATAGAGTCTAGAATGATATGTGCTATGTTTTGTGAAAATAGAAATGATGTGTGCTACGTTTCGGTTCAGATCTTGACATATATATATAACTTACAAAATTGAGCATAGAATAACGTAGTTGGGTTTTCTAGAAGTACAGACATAGCCCAACAGATGTCTTATTGATATTTGTTTGAAGTCGATTTACATACTTTTGTCCCATTGTAATAAACGAATGACATGTTTGTGGATTGATCTAAGTCGATTCACATTTAGATAAATATCACATATTTATCTAAACCCATAGTGGTGAAGGGTATCATATAGTCGGTCCCGTCCGACTTTACTACTTTCCTTACTGATTAAAATCCTCCCCTTTTTCCCTATATACGTAGACAATAACTTTCCCACCCATGGTAACAACGTGAAATTTCCAAAATAAATTGTTCCCTTTTTATTGTATCCACCCATAAATTGTTAACGTTTGTTGTTATGCGTCATATGTTGTTGTCTTAACTTTAAAATGTGCAATGAATCTTCATAGCCAAACTTGAAGGCTAGGATGTCATTGACCCCAAATGCAAATTTTCGTTAATAGTTGGATACGATTTGGTTCGAAACTGCTGCTGCTGGCTACGTGCAAATATTCCTCCATACCGCCAGCGTCGCCGATGAAGATTATATGCAGTTTGGCATGCGGCGGTAGCAGCCTGCTAGCCACTTCGATGTTTTATTCATTTCATTTCAGTTGGTGATATGAAAATGTCTTTGTTCTGATCACATTTCTAGTTGTGGAGGGAGGTATATCTCAAAAAAATATAGTTTTTTTATTTTAAATAAATATTTTAGTTAATTTAATTTGTTGCTGTTTAATCTAAATGTCATTGACTTCCTCGTGCAGTTGTTGGCGTGTTTTTTGTTGTTATTTGTCAACTCATTCGTTGTTGATAATCTAAATGCTACTATTGCCTGGGCTTGCTAGCTTTTGGTGCTATTTAACTACTATTTGTTTGTTTGTTTAAAACATGTTTTAAAGTTTATGCATATGAACAGTAAGAACTGATTAAGTGATGTTGTCTTGATGTTTATGAGTCATTGTTTAGAATATTTAGTATATATTAGCCTGCACCTATGTGTTTCTAGAAGACATTGAACTTATGCGACTAACACCTGGAAATTAATGGATATTTGTCGCATATCAGTAGAGTACCAGGCTTTTTGCATCCTTTGACCCTTTTTTACTGCGTTTTTATAACATATTTTTTTCTTAACATGGTAAATAAACAATGTAATGAGCTACGTGCCATTAAGCCAAATTACAGTTAAAATATTTTAAATTTTGTAGACAGCCAGTTATGTGGTTCTTTAAACATGTCAACATTTCCGTAGTTAGATATCACAAATTATGTGATTTTTAAAGAAATTTTAAAGCCAAAGAATGAAAGATATTTCCTCAAAACTGCAATACAAAATACAAGAGTCACGTAAGCAAAAATTATTTACAACAACACAGTGCAACACAGGAAATTGGGTTCATTAATTATTTTAAATTATAACAGTAAAATTTAGAAATAAACATCAACTTGAGTGTTTTTATGTTACATGCGGTCGATCGTTTTTTAATAGAATATTTCAATATATATTGATGGAAGATTTAGAAGTGGTAATCTAGCACCTGTCTCCTCCAAAACTCCTTCTGGATTCGAACTCCCCCTATGTGTTATAAACATATGTTATATATATATATATATTACGTCACTTTTATTTTCAATTTTTGTTGAATGAATAAAATAATCATTAACATTTTTTAAAATTCTATGCATTTATTTTAAGATTGAATTGCTTATTTTTTTGAAAATATACGTGAATATTCAATAAATTGCAATTATTTATTGGTTTCAATCAATAACTTCACGAAAAAATGCACAAATTAAATAAAACGTGACATGAATACAAATCGCTTTATGACTTTGCACGAGTTGTTATTATTCTAATTTATTTAGAACAATTTGGAAATCCGAAATTTGGATTTGAAAAACATACATCATTCAAGAAAGAAACAAAAAATTTTGATGGCGCCATGGCAGTGAAATGCAAATTTCAGGACACTTAAGGGGACCCCCCATTCTCGGTGTCAAAAAATTTAATTTATTTTTTATGTAATTCGAATCTAAAATCTCAAGCATCAAGTGACGGCAAGAGTGATTCTCAAACTTTAAACGGATTTTTCTCGAAGCCGTGTTTTTTTCGAATGGCGGGCACGATAATCAAAAACTAATAATCCAATCGGTTCCAAACAGGGACCGTAACGGTTATAACTTATATCAAATCAGGTATAAAATAACTGTTATTATGTGACCTAAATAAAAAAAATCCACTTTAATTATTTATTTTTTAACGGAAAAAATAAACGTTGATTTTTAACTGTTAAAAATGATTTTTATTTTTTCCGTCAAAAATAAAAGTCTTTTTGGGATTTTTATTTTTTCCGTCAAAAATTAAAGTCTTTTTGGGACTTTTATTTTTTCCGTCAAAAATAACAGTCTTTTTGGGACTTTTATTTTTTCCGTCAAAAATAAAAGTCTTTTTGGGACTTTTATTTTTTCCGTCAGTAATAAAAGTCTTTTTGTGATTTTTATTTTTTCCGTCAGAAAATAAAAGTCTTTTTACGTAAATAAACATATAGAGTTTGGTACCAGTTATATAACCTTTGACCTAATAGTCAGGGGAATGATTCTTTAACTTATATTCATGATTTGGTACACTAGACTATTTTTTAAAAATTTATAACAAATATTTTTTACCTTTGATCTTGATTACTTATGTGTACACTTATTGTAATAAGGACAGAGATTTATAAATTGTAATTTTATAACTGATTACAAGTTGTATAAACTTCTTTACATAAAAAGAGTTTTATTTCCTGACGGAAAAAATAAAAATCCCAAAAAGACTTTTATTTTCTGACGGAAAAAATAAAAATCCCAAAAAGACTTTTATTTTTGACGGAAAAAATAAAGGTCCCAAAAAGACTGTTATTTTTGACGGAAAAAATAAAAGTCCCAAAAAGACTTTTATTTTTGACGGAAAAAATAAAAATCGCAAAAAGACTTTTATTTTTGACGGAAAAAATAATCCTTAACATGGGAACTGAGAGTGTTTTCTCAAGATCACTCAATATCCTTAATGGGTTCCTCAGTACGAATCTATTGGTATATGACACTATTGGTGTCCCATGTCTCTAACATGAAGATTTTTTTGTTCGCATTTTAAAAAATAACTGTTATTTTCGGTCCCTGGTTCCAAATGTTGACACGCCTCGCTGGGAGTATATAGATGAATTTCAATAAAAAAAGGAAAGTACAAAAGTCGGTCGGAACCAACTATATGATACCGTTCACCACTTTGGATACATACAAGAGATGCTCATACGTACAATATCCTTTCGACAGAATATACATGTCATTGTTGGAGGACCATTGAAATGGAATCGGAAGAAATTAACAACGTGAAGATATTTGAACTAAATTAAAACAACCCATGTACATACTGACCTGTAGTAACTTCAATACGGTGTGCAAAATTTTGTTTCAATTGGAGAACATTGACTGCATATTGCTCCATTTACAAAAAATCGGAAGAATATATGTATTCCAAAAAAAACAAAAAAAACTTCGCATACATCAATCTGGACCTAATTCAGTACTCTGTGCAAAATCTTGTGTTAATCGGACAGGTAGGTGCTCCATTTACATAAAATCGGGTGAAACTATATATGAGAGCTATATCTAAATCTGAACTGATTTCAACAAAACTTCTCATATATCAATCTAGACCTAATTCAGTACTCTGTGCAAAATTTTGTCTCCATCGGACCAATTTTGGGAGTTTGGTGCACAATTTGCAAAAAATCGGACGAAACTATATATGGGATCTATATCTAAATCTAAAGTGATTTCAACAAAACTTCGGATACATTAATCATGACGTAATTCAGTACTCTGTGTAAAATTTTGTCTCAAACGGACCAATATTTGCAGTACAAAAAAATCGGACGAAACTATATATGGGAGCTTTATCTAAATCTGAACCGATATTCACGAAACTTAGCACACATAATTCTGGACCAAATTCAGTACCCTATGCCAAATTTTGTGCAAATCGAAAGATATATGGGGTCTTTGTTGGCCCATTTTCCTTAAATCGGACGAAAATATATATGGGAACTGACCCGGGTTTCTCGAAACTTAACACACATCATTCCAGGTTTATTTCAGTACGACATGCCAAATTTGCAAATCGAAAGATATATAGGGACTTTGTTGCACCATTTACATAAAATCGGACGAAAATAGATATGGGAGCTATATCTATATCTGAACCGATTTTCACGATACGGAGCACACATCATTTCGTACAAATCAAAAGATATTTAGGGACTTTGGTGCACCATTTACATAAAATCGGACAAAACTAAACTTTCACGAAATCTGGACCTAATTCAGTACGCCATGTCAAATTTCGCACAAATCGAAAGATATATGGGGCCTTTGGTGGCCCAATTTCCTAAAATCGCACGAAAATATATATCTAAATCTGACCCAATTTTCTCGAAACTCTATGCCAAATTTCGTGCAAATCGAAAGATATATGAGGCTTTTGGTGGCCCATTTTCCTTACATCGGACGAAAATATATATGGGAGCTATATCTAAATCTGACCCAATTTTCTCGAAACTTCGCACACATCATTCTGGACCTAATGAAGTAGCCTATGGAAAATTTCGTACAAATCAAAAGATATATAGGAACTTTGGTGCAACATTTACATTAAATCGGGCAAAACTATATATGGGAGCTATATCTAAATCTGAACCGATTTAATTAACCGACCTAATTCAGTACGCTATGCCAAATTTCGCACAAATCGAAAGATATATAGGGATTTGGTGTTTATATCGGTTAAAACAATGGGGGCTATATCTAAATCTGAACCAATTTTCACCAATTTTAAATAGGGTTCGTTCTTGGGCCAAAAAGTCGATTGTGCCAAATTTAATCCCAATCGGAATATAAATGCGACCTGTACTTTGTTTACAATTTAACATCTACAGACGGACGGACATGCATAAATCGACTCAGAAAGTGATTCTTTGCATATTCTCAAAAGGAACCATGTATCTATCTCGTTTCCTTTTGCCTGTTACATACGCACAAAGACATAAAACCCTGTACCACAGTGTGGCGAAGAGTATAAAAATAAATCTTTAATATGATTCTTAGTGTTATAACCCAATAAAATCAATTGAAAGTCTCGAGAACAATTGATGACATAATGGGAATAAAAACTGATCGTCTAGCATCTCAATATATCTTTGGACCAAAAACAAGTTTTCTAATATTATTTCAATGAAATGATGGAGCAGGATACACACTCTGGCTTTGTGGTTTTATCGATGAACAAATTAATAATTACGGATTCTAGCTGAATAATATTACAAATAAAATAAATAAATTGCTTTTAATGTGTTTCATTTATTTTTTGTATTCAATAGAATCAAATCAAATCGAGCTTTGAATAATCAATACCTTATTTTTAGATGCTACTACGGCTAAAATAGCAACAACATGTACAGAAATATGACTGCTTTACACGCGCACTCTGAAATCGGATTTGTTGTTGTTATTGTTGTCTTTGGTCGTATTTTGGGGAATTTTTATCAAAAATGTGCATTGTTTATAAAGTAATAATAATAATATGATTTTGTGCAAATCATGGCGATGATGTTTTGCATTTGTGTCTGGACCATCATAATTTTAATATTCTGCAGATCAGTGGCGTAGAATGCTTTTGATGATAAGAGCGTGGGTACACTAGTGAAATTATGTTATATTATATAATGAATGACCATAAGATTAATTTGCAATGCATCCCTTTTAATTTAATAATGGATCATTTTTATACGTATTGGGTCCACACTTTTTAGTTGTTAGCCTCCCCGTTGTTCCCCTCCGCCTCCGCCAGAATGACATTTACACTTGTCAAACTTAATTCAAATGTTATTATGCATACAAGTAATGTGATTATGGCTGCGGGCGTATGTCTGTCTGCCGGTAATAACAACAAAATGTGACTGCTCAGCAGATTTAGAGCTGCACGAGAGACATAAATCTGTCAACGTTTTTTTTTTTGCGAAATGACAATGATAACATTTCTCTTTGTCAAGGTCGCAATTGCCATAGATTGCTATCGCCAAAAATTCATTATGAGTAACAACATCATAATCACATTCACAACACGATCATGATGCGAACATAATAATTATAATGAATATTATGATTGTTGTTATTGGTGCCGCGCCGTCATTATTAATTAACAAATTGTGTTTTTTTGATTATTTATAAATATAACAAAAAATTTTAAATGAAGAATTTCATTAGATCTTAAGTAATTGATGAAATTGCTAGATAAGAATAGGTACCCTACAAAACTATACATGGACTTGATCATTGCCAAGTAAAAAAGTGTCAGTCGGTGTTGCCGACAGATATATACCCTCAGCCTATTGTTTACATACAAGTTTTTTTATTCGCTACATAAGCTATAAGTTGTTATCAGAGAGTTCGGACGTTTCTTAACAGGCCCCATCTTCGGAGTTAATGTAGGTTTGGTAAAATACCAAGAAGTGCAAACAATGAATGAAATCGGTTATTTAGTTCACTTCAAAATTAAATTTACATGTTTTTAAAAATGTTGACCATTTTGTGGGGGAGGTACAATAACGAATGAATCGATGGGTTCCATCTTCGAAATTAATTAATAATTTTACAGTAGTTGTAACATTTTGTTGCACAGTGTTTATATTAAATAAATATATTACCATTTTAGAGCTATAAACTAATTAAAAGTCTAGCATATTCGTTATCCTATAATTAAAGGTGTTCAACCGGTTTAAAATTATTTCACTCTTTATTAGAGATTTGGACTTCCGACCCATTGTATGAAATATGTATCTAATTACCAAAACAAATAAATGTATTGTTCAATAACGTATTCATAGAATTAACTGAATTGGTTCCAAGGCTGAATATTTCTAAAGATAAGTTGTTATACCGTATAGGTATATATAGAGGTATATTAAGTTTGTTTATATACCCTTCACCACACTATGGTACAGGGTATTACGTCTTTGTGTATATGTTTGTAACAGGTAAAAGGAATTGGATGAAATTTGGCGTAGGTCATTTATTTGGCCCAAGGACGAACCCTATTGAAATTGGGAAAAATCGATTCAGATTTCAGATATATATTTTCGTCCGATTTAAAGTAAACGGCCCCTATCTGTCGTTCGATTTGCACGAAATTTGGTACAGCGTAATGAATTAGGTCTAGAATGATGTGTGCCAAGTTTCCTGAAAATCGGTTCGGATTTGGATATAGCTCCCATATATATTTTCGTCTGATTTAAGGTAAACGGTGTACGAAAGTCCCTATGTATTATTCAATTTGCACGAAATTTGGCATAGTGTACTGAATAAAGTATAGAATGATGTGTGTTAAGTTTCGTGGAAATCGGTTCAGATATAGATATATCTCCCATATACATTTTCGCCCTTTTTATACCCTCCACCATAGTATGGAGGGTATATTAGTTTTGTTTTTCCGTTTGTAACGCATCGAAATAATCATTTCCGACCCTATAAAGTATATATATTCTTGATCAGCGTAAAATTCTAAGACGATCTAAGCATGTCCGTCTGTCTGTTGTAATCACTCTAGCGTCTAAACGAATTGAGATAGAGCCCCAAAATTTTGCATAGAGTCGTCTTTTGTCTGCAGGCAGGTCAAGTTCGATGATGGGCTATATCGGTCCACGTTTAGGCATAGCTCCCATATAAGGGTACCTCCCATTTTTCGGTATTTTGAAATTCTTAAGCGTGTTTTTCAACCGAACTCGCTGAAATTTGGTACATTGGGTTCTTATTGGGTACTATATGCCTCCACAAAAAATTATTAGTATAGGTCCACTTTTTCTGGTAGCCCCCATATAACGGTACCTCCTACTTTTCAGTATTTTGAGGTTCATGAGCGCGTTTTTCAACCGAATACGCTGAAATTTGGTACATTGGGTTCTTATTGGGTACCAAATGTCCCTACTAAAAATTATATATATAGGTCCACTTTTTCTGGTAGCCCCCATTTAAGGGTACCTCCCCATAACCAGTTTTTGGGGGGTTTTGACCGTATTTTTTCACCGAATTGGCTGAAATTCGGTACTTTGAGTTCTTATTGGAAAGCAAATCTTTGTACTAAAAATTATAAATATAGGTCAATTTTTTCGGGTAGCTCCCATATAAGGGTACCCCCAATATTCGGTATTTTAGGGTTCTTGAGCGCGGTTTTCAATCGAATTCGCTGAAATTTGGTACATGGGGTTCTTATTGGGTACCAAATTTCCCCTCTAAAAATTATAAATATAGGTCCACTTTTTCTGGTAGCCCCCATATAAGGGTACCTCCCCATAACCAGTTTTTGGGGGGTTTTGACCGTATTTTTCCACCGAATTGGCTGAAATTCGGTACTTTGAGTTCTTATTGGACAGCAAATCTTTGTACTAAAAATTATAAATATAGGTCAATTTTTTCGGGTAGCCCCCATATAAGGGTACCCCCAATATTCGGTATTTTAGGGTTCTTGAGCGCGTTTTTCAACCGAATTCGCTGAAATTTGGTATTTTGTAGTCGTATATGGTAACAAATCTCCCCACCAAAAATTATTAATATTCACAGCTTTTTAGGGGTAGTCCCCATATAACCCCCTTTTTATATTAAAATAGTTATCTGATTTGTTCCGTGTGTTGCGGTTGGGTAGTCGTTACGGGGAATAGTCAATGTTTACCCTACAAAGAATATTTAGCCATAAGCATTCCGCCTTCTAAAGATATTGTGATAAAAGAACTCAAACATGATGATAATGAAATATATCGGCAGACATTTAAGCATATCCTCAATATAGTGATACCTCCTGAAGGAAAGAATTGAGATAAACAATTAAAATATTTGGTTCAAAATTGGCATATACCGGTCATTAATTAGGCATACCCTCATATGATGATATCCCCAAATATTCACTATTTCCTACACTATGTAATCAATATTGGTCCCTCTTTAGGCATAGCCTCATATAACTTTGTAATCTAAATTACAGTAGTTTGAGGATTTTATACTCTACAATGCGTTATCAATATCAGTCCACTTTTTGGATCTTACAGATTTTAGGAAAAATCCCCATTAAAAATTGCCGAAGTTTGTATTTGTTGTACATAATGGTTTACATAAATCGGTTTGTATTATCGGTATATGCCCACTTTTTGGTATGTTCCCTATATTTTCATTGCATGTATCTGTCAGTATAACTATGGTGGAGGGTATCCAAAGTTCGGCCCGGCCGAACTTAACGCTTTTTCACTTGTTGTCTTTCAATTTGCACGAAATGTTGCATGGGGTTCTGAATTAAGTCTAGTAAGATGTGTGCTAAGTTCCGAGAAAATCGGTTCAGATTTATATATAGCTCCCATATATATTTTCGTCCGATTTAAGGTAAATATTGGTACAACATTTATTTTATATATTTGTGGATTTGCACGAAATGTAGCATAGCGTACTTAATTAAGTCTAGAACGATGTGTGTTATATTTCGTGAAAATCGGTTCAGATTTAGATATAGCTGTCATATATATTTTCGTCCAACTTTAGGTAAATAGTGCACCAAAGCCCTTGGTATCCTTCGGATTGCACGAAATTCGGCATAGCGTAATGAATTGAGTCTGAAATGATGCGTAGTAAGTTTCGGGAAAATCGGTTTAGATTTAGATATAGCTCCCATATATATTTTCGTCCGAAGTCACTACATAACTTGCGATCTGCACGAAATTTGGCACAGCGTACTTAATTAAGTCTAGAAAGGTGTGTGTTACGATATGTGAAAATCAGTTCAGATTTAGATATAGGTCCCATATATAGTTTCGTCCGATTTTATGTAAATGTTGCACCAAAGTCCCTATATATCCTTCGATTTGCACGAAACTTGGCAGTGCGCACTGAGTTGGATCTAGAATGATGTGTGGTAAGTTTTGGAAAAATCGGTTCAGATTACGATATATACATATATACATTCGTCCGATTTTACCTAAATGTTGAACCAAACGTCTAATGTTTGTCCGATTAACACGAAATTTTGCACAACTTATCAAATTGAGACTTGAATGACGTTATTGCGTTTTGTTGAAATTGGTACAAATGCTGTCATAGCTTCCGTATGTATGTATTTCGAATCGGTCTCTGAATAATGTGTATCAATTTTGCTTTAAGTTGTTTCCATAAATTTGTTCCATGGTACGCAGCCTACTCTAAATCTGCCCGAAGGAAATTAAATTTATCATAGATTGCAGAAAGACTGCAATTGTAAGGATACATATATGAACAATGGTAAAGGGTATCATATAGTCGGCCCAGTCGGACTTTACTACTTTCCTTACTGGTTTCCTTTTAATTGGTGTGGCGCCCAATCGGTGTGTAAATGGTTTAAAACTGTTATATGGTCGGTTATTAGCCCCTGTGCGACATGACGATCAACATCGATCATTTCTCCGATTTTATCGACATTTTCGACGACCGGCCTAATTGATTATTTTTCCCCAAACTAATACTTTAGTCTCATTTTATGTAAATGGTGCACCATAGATCCGGTTCTATTTGCACGATATTTTGGTTCAAATGGATGTGCCTATGTCTGTTCAATTTACCTCAAATATTTCATAGCGTATTGGATTGAAGTAGTTTCAGGATTAAATATAGCTACCATATATATTTTTATCCGATTTCACCTAATGTTGTACCGAATAACTAAAGTTTGTTCGATTAAGACAAATTAGAGCGCAACGTACCAAATGAAACTTAAAATATCGGATATGGATTTTGTGTTGAGATACATTTTGGATGACGCACTGTGCTGCAGCATATGGTTGCTCTATTCCATTTCAATGTTCCCCCAAAGATCCTATGTCTATTCTATCTATAGGATATTGTTCATATGACCATCTCTTGTATGCACCCAAAGTGGTGTAGAGTCCGACTTTTGAACTTTCCTTACAGGTTTTATATATTCAATGAATTTTTTAGTTTGCTGAGATCAAAATAGTAATAGCTCATTAGTATATGAAGAAGTGATTCACATCGTATCCCCTTTCAAACAAGTTCTTCGCTTCTTCGCTCATTAGTATATGAAGAAGTGATTCACATCGTATCCCCCTCCTCAATCCCCATAAAAATAATAACAATAATAATTTTTAATACATACCTAAATATACAAATGTAGGCAAACAGTGATATCCACTTAATATAAAAACAACAATTTAACAAGAAGCTAACCCAAACAAATGCCTCTTGATCCCCACCATCATAACAACAACAACAATAAATATCTACTTAGGTGCACTACCTCTCTTAATTTGGTGTCGCGGAATTTAATTTATCTGCGCTGTCGCAAAACTTATTGTTATTGTTATATTTTTGTTGTTGTTGCAAAAATATTATTTTCAATATCCAAAAAAACATTCTCCAAAGAGGGGGGACAGAATGATGCAACTGCTGACGCGCTGCCGGCAAAATTTTTGCGAGTGGCCTTGAAAATATTTGTCTGTTTTTTTAATAGAAGTATTTATTATTATTTTTTCACTTTTTTCATTTGTTCGTTCTTCTTCTCCATTTGATGAATTGAAAATTCTAAGCATACTTTCATTGTCAATAACAATAAATGTGACAGACAGTGAGCGTGTGTGTCGGACTGGTGCAAATGCGTTTTTTCTTTTTAAATATTGTCGCCTTTTTATTATTTTTTGCAATACTTCAATTGAACGCAAAAAAAGAAATGAATTGTTTTCAATATTTGCCAAATGTTGCTGTTGGTCTTGGAAGCGTGTGGTGTGTGTTTGTGTGCATTTATGTTATTGCGGGTAATGCGTTTAGCCTTGATCTAGCTCTCACTCGCGCCATCTATCTAAGCTAAGACCCTGAATGTGCCCCAGAGCATTTATCATCATCATCATTATCATCGCCATAGAAATTTGTCTATTTGATCTGAATTTATTATTGTTGCGTGATGTTGTTAAAGATTTTGGCCGCACTTATTTTTGCCAAAATGAAAGCCATTGTTGGTGAACAATGCGAAATTAATTTAATTTTTTAATATATTTCGGGTTTTTTAATTTACTGGGTTAAGGTCATCGGAAATAATAAATATAAATTTTCCCCCAAATAAATGTGCATGGCTGCAATAAAAGAGAGTGACATTTCAAGGCTATTTGATGATAATAAATATAAAAAAATTAAAAATCGCAATCAACAGAGTTGTCCTTGTTTTGGGGACATTTAAGCCATCATACAAAAAGTAAGGAAAAGCCCAAAATCGGATGTGAACATTACTATCACACGTCATACTATGTGCTGGAAAACGTCGAATATTTGGTGCACCATTTAGTTAAAATCGGTGGAAATTATATTGGGGAGCTATTTCTAATTTCGTTGTGCAAATTTCGAATCATTCGTATAATCGTTGGATCTTTCGTGAACGCAGTGCAGAGTACATTAGAGCACCATGGGCCTCACATAAAGGTAGCGCCCCATTATCAGTATAATGAAGGTATTAGTCTTATTTTCCCATTGTAGTGGCTATAATTCGGCATTCCGGTGTATTTGAAGGTCGAATCCCCTTCCAAACAAGTTCTTCCTCAATCCCCATAAATATAATGACAATAATATTTTTTAATATATATTTACATACCTAAACATACAAATTTATACAAACAGTGATACCCTCTTAATATAAAAACAACAATTTAACAAGAAGCTAACCCAAACAAATACCTCTTTATCCCCACCATTATAACAACAACAACATCAACAAGCCCCATGGGCCTCACATAAAGGTTGCGCCCCATTATCAGTATAATGAAGGTATTAGTCTTATTTTCCCATTGTAGTGGCTATAATTCGCCATTCTGGTGTATTTGAAGGTAAAACTAATTTTCTTCCGAAATTTTTCATATAGATCCAAATTTAAGTCGGGGCTATATCAACCTCCTCTTAAATTTATTGATCCATCGATTTTCATATCCTACACAACTTTGTTGTCAGGGTATTATTGCATTGTGCAGAGTTTCTAACGCCGCGAAATATTGGTCAAAGACCTAACATTAAGTATACCGATTGTCATATCTCGACTAGCTAAGTCGATATAGACATGTGTGCCCTTCCGTCTGTAGATTATAATTTGTTCTGGCCAATGAAGTCCCTATTGTTTTTGGTAAAGATCGGTTAATATTCTGGTCGCACCAGAAGCCACAATTATGGCCACAACATCGCGAAATTACATGGAGAATGGGCATCGGGACAAGTAATAAACATGCCTTTTTTGATAAAGATCGGCCAATATTTAGCGGGCCAAATGGAACCTGACTTTTGTGTGAAAAATTACAAAATTTTGTATTCTATGGACCATATAAGGTTATAGTATATCCAAGAAGAGTGCATGACCTTTAAATTGATACCAATCATATTATTGTAGTTACACAGATGTGGGAGTTACACTTAAATATTTACACGTGTCTACGTATTCAGATATTATTTTGTAACCCATTACCAAACAAGAGGGCGCTGATAGCTTTGAAATTTTCCATGATGTTCCAGGATATATGCCACAATTATGAGTCGAACATCACAACACAATTGAAGGTAAATAGAATCTGGACAAGTAATTAGAAGGGTTGTACTGAATATTAGTAATATTCGGAAAATATGTCAGTGTAAGGAAGAGGTACTGTTGACCATTAATCTGGCAAGTGGGTTCAAAAAAGGTTCCTGTGTTCACATAACCTCCATAGTGTTTACTTCAATATTCCACTGAAATTGCTGTAATTTTGCAACACAAATTCTTGGAGAGCATAAAAAATATGTTTAAACCAGTGAGCGGAGCAGTATAGGCGGACGGGGCCGACCATATGATACCCTACACAACTACCACGGAACTCTAACTTTCTGAGGTTGTATATTCTGAAACTGGGCAATATTTCGTGATATTTGCACCTTCTTGATCGATTATAGGTCAACAGCTCCACTTTCTAACACTGGCATATTTTAAATTTTTTTCTTCAAGTGAATTTTTACGCCATAAAATAAAAAAAAAACTGGTCACTTTAGGTTTTGGTTGGTTTGACCCTTGGAATATTGACCGATCATCATCTAAAAAGCCGCTCTAAGTATTTGGTCACATCCCCTTCACCTTGTGTGCGATGTTCTGCATATAATAATTGTCTCTAGAGCGACTAGAAAATCTGATAAAATTAAAGTTTTCCAGGGACGTACGCAGGGGGGCGGTCCGGGGGGGCCGAAATGCATTTTTTTCACAGTAAAACTATGTTTGCAACATATGAAATGAAATCCTGTGTACGTTGCTGCATAACTCCCATATCTGAACATATCCGACAATATAATTGGTATCAATTTAAAGGTCAACCAATCCTCTAGGATATACTATCAACTTCTCGGGTCTATGTCCTTCAGGAGTAAATATATATGCTATAGAATACAATTTTTGTCATTTCTCACACAAAAGTAAGGGTCTATTTGACCAGCTAAATATTGACCGATCTTTATCAAAACAGGCATGCATGTTCTTTGCCCTGATCACCTTCTCCATGTGAAAATTCCGATGTTTGGGCCATAATTGCCGACTCTGAAGCGACCAGAAAAACCAACAAAAATTAAGTATCTGACCCATTTATATACCCTAAATATTAACCGATTTTCACCAAAATCAATGGGGATCTTCATTGTCCAGAACCCATCCTACATGCAAAATTTCGTGAAGATTGGTCCATAACTGAGACCTGTATCGTGCTTACAATTTATAATGGACAGACGGACGGACACACATGTCTAGATCGATTCAGCTAGTCGAGATATGACGATCGGTATACTTAAAGGTGGGTCTGGGACCAATATTTCGCGACGTTACAAACTCTTTGGGCTACACAAAGCTATAATACCCTGACAAGATAGTTGTGTAGGGTATAAAAATTATCCATATCAGTAGATGTATTCACCCCTGAACGATTCCTGTCGAATAAAAAACTTCTTTCCAGAAATAATAGAAGCTAATGTTTTAAAATAAACCCCGTTTCCCATTTTACATGAACTATTAGTACTTTATTTAACATGCTTCGGATAGCCATCGTTTTGTTGTACGATTTGTTGCCTTTTGAAAGGTAACTTCAAAATGCCTCTCTCATAGAAGTAAATTATAAAAAAAAACTCTAGTAGTCGATTTTCACAATACTTTATTGGTATCTAATTTTTTATAATCACTTGGAGCCAAGTGCGGACGGTATTGTGGATACATTGAAACTTCCCAACCATGCTTCTGAAGTTTCGGGCGAGTCACTGTAGATGTGTGTGGCCTAGCGTTGTCCTGGTGGAACACGACTGTTGACAAATTCAGAATTTTAGTCCCACCAAATGCATGGCAGAACCTTCTTGGTAGTTAGTCCTGATTTGGCCACCGTTCGAGGTGCTTCACCGCTCTTTGACCACGATCGTTTTCACCCAGCGTTATCGTATGTGATTCATTTTTCATCTCCAGTCACCATCCGTTTGGCCAAGACTTCTCAGATGGAAATTCGATCCATCCCATTTTGTCTTTTAATTGGTGTGACACCCT
Source organism: Musca vetustissima (assembly GCF_032173495.1). NCBI lineage: Eukaryota > Metazoa > Arthropoda > Insecta > Diptera > Muscidae > Musca > Musca vetustissima. Next base: position 161,038 of record NW_026881560.1, on the reverse strand, counting down.
ACCATCGAACTTCTTTTTGAATCGAGCTTTGTGTCAATGGTTTAAAACAGTTTTATGGTCGATTTTTTTACGACTGCTAACATGCCGGTCAACATCGATAATTTCTCCGATTTTATCGACATTTTCGACTCGAATGGCATTCTTTCCCCAACTTAATATATTACATATTTTTGATTCAAAATACTTTTTCAGTTATGATACCCTGTGGTACAGTGAGACCCATCGAAAGATTCGTCGGTGATCCTTCAAAGTATATATATAAATATATATAAGAATACAATTTTATTTCGATCCAGCCGTGTCCGTCTTTCTTGCAATATTTAAAGTACAGTATAAGATAATGTTTTAAAATATACCCCGTTTCTCGTTCAATATTCGGTATGATAAAGTTCCTACCCCTGTTTTCTAACCAGAGTGCCTGTAATTTGGAACATTTTTTTGAGAGCATGAACAAGTTACTACCCAATAATTAAATAGCCCCCATATAATTTATTTTGGGATTTTGAATGCACACCATGTATAAAAAGTTCGGCAATGCCCACAACGGCAGTGAAATTCCTACATTATTGATTAACAATACATTAGCCTACAACTTTATAAGAAACAAAGTTGGGGTGTTGCCTTAACTCGGTTCAATTACAGTTTGCCCTGGTTCAATATTGCCTATCATAATTTCACATAATCGTTGACCGAAATATTTAAAGACGCAAAAATAAAATAAAGTATGTTAACAGGTCATGAGATAAGAAACCATTCACAATCTGCAAATGTCTTCTTGTCTTGTTTACAAATATTTTGTAACCTTGAACATTGATTTTGTACTTTTTTTTTGTTATTTTACAAGACGATTTGTTGTTGTTATTTTACAGGATGATGTAAAAGAACTGACAGCCAGTTGATATTCATAATACACGTTTTGCAGCAGCAGTTCAAAGATTACAATGTGGTTATAAAAAATATATTGAAATGTAAACGAGTAATTCTCGAGAATTTGAAATGTAAATAACGACATATTCTTCTCTGCAGCTACTAGAAATCTCCATTTCTTTCTAAGAAAATTTCAAAATTCCCATTATTCTCGATGTTGCATTTACTACTGCTACTCCCAGTAACAACTATCACCAAGTACATAGTCGTAATGCAACTTGAACTCATCGCTACGTGGTTTCTACCATGTCGACGTCGTCTTAACCCGAAGTTTCTCTCATTTCGCATTGCAAATGAACTCAAGGCCGGCAGATGTTGGACAGGGATTTCGAACACCACCAGCAACAACAACAACAAATACACTAACAATAAAATTCGTAACCGCTAAACATGACAAGTTTAACATTAAACTACATGCAATAATTAATGTAGTTTGTACTTGATTTGATACGAACGAATACGAGAGCATGTTAACAATATTATAAATTTTTGCACACAAAAAAAGCCAAAAACAAAAAATAAAATTACACCTTACAGACACGTGTCTCCGAGGTCCCTGAAGGCACCTCGCCGTCAAAGTGATTCATACAGAGATATTTGCATTGTAATAGCTTAGCAACAAAACATACAATTTATAAAAAAACGAAAACAAACAAATCGTTCAATGATTTGTCAGCTATTGGCGGAATTTCGGAACAAATATTTGATGTGAAAAAATGTATGCGTGCATTTTTTGGTCACGTAATTATCACAACCCATATGGTTGAAATTTTTTTATTAATCCTGGGTATATTTTGAAATATTTTAAATAATTTCTGATTCCAAATACTTTTTTCTGTCAGAATAATTTTTCAGTAACAGTGTGTATTATCCACAAAGATGAGTGTATATTACATTTGGCATTCCGTTTGCAACCCCTCCAATGATCCGTCGAAGACCGCATATATTCTTGATCAGAATAAATGTATACTTCGATCCGTCTGCCTCGTAATATTTAAAAGAAAGCTTTGGAAATTTGCACATATTTTGTTATAATTCCTAGGATGTTTGGTATTGAAAATGGCATATATCGGTCAAATTTTTAATAGACCACATATAACGGTATTTTGGATTTTCATAGGGTACAAAATCTTCCTAATGAAATTATCAACATTGGTCCTCTGTGGTGGTATTTTGGGGAGACTGGGCTCGTGTATTATTTTGGGAGTTTGGGCTCGTATAGCCAAATTGGCTACATTATAACCTACACAGCTATGTTGTCAGGGTATTATAGCTTTGCGAAGTCCTATGAGTTTTTAACGCCTTGAAATAATGATCATATAGCCACTTTTAGTTATATATCTTTCGACTATCTTAGTCGATCTAGACATGTGTGTGCGTCCACAGGCCACAGTTATGGACAAATCGTCACGAAATTTTGCATGCAGGATGGGTTGTGGTAAAAGAAGACGCCTATTATTTTTGGCAATGTTCCGTAAATATTAAAAAGCCGAAATGGACCAACAACTTTTTTTGTCTGTCGCTTTATGCAGACAAAATATGACCCGAACACCAGGAAATTTGACACCAGGAAGGGCATCTGTCCAAAGAATAAGCATGACTGTTTACAAGATAATCAGTCAATATTTTGGGGATTAATATATATATATATATATATATATATACTATCAACTTCTGAGATCTATATCTGTATCCAAGAGTGATGTTGAGATGATATTTATGGGTGCAATGAACCCAAAACTTTTTTTTGTCAGATTTTTAGTTGCTCTAGAGGCCATTATGAAGTGACCAAATTTTGTTAACCTATAATCGGTCAAGAGGTTGCATATATCGCGAAATTGTGCCCAGGCTTAGAATGTAGAACCACAGAAAATTTCGTGGTAGTTGTGTAGGGTATCATATGGTCGGAGCCGTCCGACTATACTGCTATACTCTTATGATACAGCCCCCCACAAAAGTTCTGCCCTATTTCCAGTATTATTATTAGGTTTTTCACGGAATATCACAATATTTATTGGAAAAAAAAGCGTGTGTTGAAGTTCCTACCCTAGGTTTCCCACATTATTGTCTATAATTTGGAAACGAGACAGACACATGGTTCCGTTTGAGAATGTAAAACACTTTGTAAGTCGATTTTCGTCCATCTGTCTGCCCATGTTAAATTGTAAAAAAAGTAAAGTTCATATTTATGATCCGAATATGAGGATGACACAGCCTACTTATTCCACCCAAGGGCGAACCCTATTGAATTTGAAGAAAATCGGTTCAGATTTGTATGTAGCTCCCATACATATATTTACGTCCGATTTTATGTAAATGGTTCACCAAACTGCCTAGATTTGCCCGATTAAGACAAAATTTTGCACAGTGTACTGACTTATGTACTGATTGACGTATGATAAGTTTTGTTGAAATCGGTTCAGATTTATATATAGCTAATGTAAATGGTGTACCAAAGTCCCTATATATATATATTCGATTTGCACGAAATTTGTCATAGCATAATGAATAAGGTCAAGAATGATGTGTTTTAAGTTTCATGAAAATCGGTTCAGATTTAGGTAGAGCTCCCATATATATGTTCGTCCGATTTAAGGTAAATGGTGTACTAAAGTCCCCACATATCTTTCGATTTTCATCCGATTTAAGGTAATTGGTGCACCAAAGACCCTATATATTTTCGATTTTCACGAAATTTGGCATAGCGTACTGAATTGCGTCTATTATGTGCTAAGTTTCATGAAAATCGGTTCAGATTTAGATATATCTATCGATTTGCACGAATTTTGGCATAGCGTACTGAATTAAGTCTAGAGTGATGTGTGCAAAGTTTCGTGAAAATCGGTTTAGATTTAGATATAGCTCCCATATATATTTTCATCCGATTTTAGGCAATTGGTGCACCAAAGTCCCTATATATCTTTCGATTTGCACAAACGTACTGAAATAATAAAACGTAGACTCTGGGAAGTTTCTCTGGAATCGGTTCAGTTATAGATATATAACAAAAACGCGACGTCTGTTAGGTAGAATATACCCGAAGTGGGTATAGAATAACGAAAAGAATAACTTTTGTTTTATCAAATACCAGTGAGCGGAGCAGTATAGTCGGACGGGGCCGACCATATGATACCCTACCCAACTTTCACGAAAATCTAACTTTCTGTGGTACTACATTCTGAGATTGGGCAATACTTCGCGATATTTACACCCTCTTGACGACTAGAGGTCAACAAATATTATTATTACTAATATTCAGTACAGCCCTTCTTATTACTTGTTCAGATTTCCTTCACCGTGGGTTGTGTTGTGATGTTTGGCTATCAAAACAGGCATGCTTATTCTTTGGCCTGATCCCCTTCTCCATGTAAAATTTCTCGATGTTCGCGCCGTAATTGCTGCCTCTGGAGCGACCAGAGGCATTGGTCCATTTCATCCCCTAATTATTAACCGATCTTTACCAAAAACAATAGGGGTCTTCATTGCCAGAATCCATCCTACATGCAAACTTTCGTGAAGATTGGTCCATAACTGTGGCCTGTATCAAATTATTATGGACGGACGGACACACATGTCTAGATCAACTTAGCTAGTCGAGATATGACGATCGGTATACTTAAAAGGTGGGTCTAGGACCAACTTTTGGGGCTGCACAAAGCTATAATACCCTGACAACATAGTTGTGTAGGGTATACAAATTCAAAAAAAAAAATATATATATCAAGATCTGACAAATATATTTTATGTATTCATTTGTGCGTACTTGCACTTTCATTAAGATTAAAAACTTATATTTAACCAAACACCAATTCCCTGAGTAATAAGCAAACAAATATTTACTCCTATGCATGCGTTTCATATTACCCCTGTCACTTTATCAATGGGACTTTCGATTATTTCCCAATGGGCATCGCTTACATCATTCAACGAATGCGTGGTCAATATCAATTACATACATCGTAATGTTGTTGGTAGCTCCTGTAAAATGAACTGTTGGACTGACAAACGGTGGGCCAACCAGCCAGCCAGCCAGCAAAACAAAATCATATCGTATCCGAAAAGTTTATTAACACCTTCCGTTGATCGTGATAATGAAACAAAACGGAAATTCAGCAAAACACAACAAACTGAAACAATCAAAAAATGTGCAACAAACAAAAGGCTAAAATTAACAACAAAATGCAAATGTTGCCTAAAATGTGTAATTAAATTTAACGCCTCGACTACAGCAAAAACAACAAAGTCTGAGGGCAAACAATAAATTATAACCGTTGAAAATAAAAATGTTAAAAGCAGTTATATTAACAAAAAAAATCACACACCTTTTTCGTGTGAGAAAACTGTCAAATAACTCCGCCAACATGCAATGAACTTTTACAGCGTGACAGACAGTTGGACAAAAGTATTACATAATTTACAATCGGAATTAATGAAAAAAAAAAAATTAAATTTATTGGTTTTTAATATTCGCATAAATAATATACTTACTGCGTTAATTTCAGTCAGAAATTTGAAATCCAATTGTCGTTTCTGCAAAAATAAATAAATAATAATAAAATAAAAACTTGATGGGAAATCCTTATTGGAATTAAATTATCAGAAGAAAAAACCAGATTTTTGGATCAAGCTCAACAATAACGAAATATTGCTAAACATATGTTTCATCCTGGGAATTGAAAGACAAATTTCAATCTAAAGGGCTTCGGCGTTACAAGATTGGGTTCCCTATGCTATTGTACAGGAAATTTAAAAGAAAAGTATTTCCCTATGATAATTGCCATTTCACTGGGAACCTGCGGATCACATTGAGCTACACGTGCCTTTAAACGCTTCTTCCGGCTACATTTTATTTACAGACTTTTTTATTGTATTCCTCACATCGAATATATATTTTTTGTCATTGTTCTTAAAAATTTCGGGAATTTTTAAGAATTTTTTTTTTTTTTTTTTGCAAAAAAAAAATCATGGTTAGATTGCATTTTTCATTATCACCAAAAAATAAATAAATTACCAACAATAACATTAATTGACAGGTTGTTTATTGTTTACAGTCGAGTTAAATATATATAAATTTGCTGTCATTCAGGAATAAATCGGTTCAATTGCCTCAAATGTTAGATGACTATAAATGTTACGTTCCGTATCGCAAAATATATGAGATATTGATAAATAGATAAATTGAAATGTTATCTGTCAAAGAAGAAGACGTTGCAAGGTTCAGGTTAGGGATAAGTAAATTGACTTTTTGTGTTGAAAAGTCGAAATGTCGAAGTCGACTTTTGATCTTTTAGGAAATCGCAAAATCGACTTTTCAAAAATGACTTTCGACTTTTTCATTAAAACTTGGCTTATTATCCAAAGCCCCAAATTGCCAAAAAAATTCACATTCCTGAACTTTATTTTATCGGTTGATAACGATTTTGCATTAGTCAGTAAAAGTCGAAAATCTATTTTGAACAGATTCGACGTCGGTCGTATGAGCAGCTCTTCCAATTTGAAGAATTATGTTCCGAAATTTTGTCTTCCACTTGATCTTTCCATCGAATTCGCAGCCTTTCCCTTCTACGTGAACCATCAATTGCCTAGCTTTTATATACCTTTTGAACTGGCGAATCCTCATCCATTCTCACAACATGCCACAATAGTCGCTGCAGCTCGTTACGTCTGACTATGGCGATGTCTGACAGTAGATGGTTCATTCGACGGCGATATTCACCGTCGACGCAGATCGGTCCATGGTTGCCTCATCTGCTTGCGCAAGTACCCATGCTTAAGCACGGGTAGTATCATCGTCTTGTAGAGTGTGAATTTGTCCTGGCGATAGGTGGTCTTGTTTTTGAATTGCTTACTCACACCATAGTAACATTTGTTGGCCAAAGCTATTCTCCTTCGGATTTCAAAGCGGGTGTTATTAGTTTTGCTTATGGCGGTATCCAAGTATATAAAATCGTTTACTACCTCGAAGCAGTAGTTTTCCAGGTCCACAGTGGGTCCGAGTCTACTGGACGTATTGCGCGTTGTTATCAATAGCTTGGCCTTCGTGCCTTTTTCTGCCAGAAAATTCCATAAGCTTGATCTCCTCGCCATTCACGGCAGATTCGTTCATAGATGACTATTACCGCTCGCAATGTTTGACCCATTATATTGATGTAGGCGAGTAGCATATGCTGTTTGGTGCCATTTTTGTTCATCTTTGCATCTGGTATGCCCTTTTGCAGCAGGATGTTAAAAAGGTCACACGACAAACGGTCACTTTGTCTGAATTCTCGTTAGTCTAAATTCTGCTGATTTGTGCCAGCTCAAGTTGTACTGCATAGCCATAGCCCCTCTGAGCGGATTTGGCTGTCGAATGCGGCTTTCTTGTCGACGAAAAGCTGGAATGTGTCTTTTCCAGGATTTGGCGCAGTGTGAAAATCTGGTTTATGGTAGATTTGCCAGGTATGAAGCCGCATTGGTATGGTCCAATAATATCATTCACCATTGGCTTCAGTCGTTCACACAGCACGCTGGATAGCACTTTATATGCGATTTGAAGGAGACAAATTCACAGGATACACAGAATGCTGAGGTTCCAATCATTGGGCATGTATTCCTGTAGCCGAATTGTGCTAATCAGTTGGTCAATGGTGGATTTGTTAGGTCTGAAGCCCCATAGCTGGATAGTACTTTATATGCGATGGGAAGGAGACTAATTCATCAATAGTTGGTACATATCATCTTGTATCCTTTGTTGTGGACGTAATACAAAATTCTGAGGTTGGGCATGCATTCCGTCATCGGAATTGTGCTAATCAGTTGACACATGCCCCTAATCAGCGTCTGACCACCGGTCTTGAATAGTTTGGCTGGCAATTATTCTTCAGTCGATTGATTGATATTCTGATCTCATCTTGGCCAGGTGGTATTCAATCTACGCCGTCATCCCTCATTGGCTCTGGGGTATCTTCTTCACCGTTACTATCTGATATCTGATCTGTCACCTGGGTTCCTTCTTCATATCTAGATGAGGTTTGGTGTTTTACGTGTTGGTAAGTCTCCTGAATTCATTCTGACCAGATTTCATTCTTCATTCTTATAGGGGAATATGCCAAGATCAAAGTCATCGGTATGGTGTTTTACTCGTTGATAAAATTTCCGCACTTCATTCTGACTCCTGTAAATTTCGATTTGCTCACTTTCACGTTATTCTTGACCTATTTTCTTTTCTTCCTTCCTTTTCTCTCGATAATTCTCTCTCGCATTTCGTGTTCCTACTGTTTGCAGGGTTGTCCTATACGATGCGTTTTTCACCTCAGTAGCATTACGACACACCTGATCGTACCATAGTTTTCTTTATGGTGGTACAATTGGGTACCAATTATTGCTGAAGTTTGTAGGGAGTGTGAATTCTTTGTCATTGTGCTTCTATATTACACTGTGCAACACAAAAAATAATTACCGGGAAATTCCAACAGATTATGAAAGAGGGGCTAAAAAAAGAAGACACGTGTATCGGCGTTTTAAAAGTTTACGTCGGGATGTAACCTAAAAAGGCGGGGCAATATTCCCCTTTTTCAAGAATTTTGATAATTTTCGAATTATTATTTCTTGAAATCCTTGTATTTTAGGTATATAGTGTCTTTGGCAATATTACTGACAAAATATCGAGGAATATTTTGGTATGCAACTTTAACCCTCAACCGTTTCATTAATGCAGCCTAAACGTCAAAAATTTAAAAAAAACAAAAACTCATTTAAGGGTTTTTATCGTACTTATTACTTGGGTTTACCCATTTTACCCACAAGATTTTTTAGGAGTGATTGAAAACTCCTAGACCTATTGATATTTGTTTGAAGTCGAATTACATACTTTAGTCCCATTGTAACAAACGAATGACATGTTTATGGATAGATCTAGGTCGTTTCACATTTTGATAAATATCACATTTTTTATTTCATACAATTTCATGATAATAGTCCTGTTTAATATACCCATAGTAGTGAAGGGTATCATATAGTCGGCCCCCTCTGACTGTACTACTTTCCTTACTGGTTATATAATATTGATATATGGCCATATAATATTGAAAATGAGTTCATAAACATTAAGAAATGTAATACGAAACGAATCATAATTTTGTTATTTCTTTACCATTCGAAATTTTGGACCGAGCTAATTGAATCTTAATTATTAAATTTCGAGAAATTCTTAAATAGTTTATATTAAATGATTAAATTGTCTATCTATTGCCAAACTCGAATACGATTACAACAGATGTGTTTCTAAACACGTCCAAATGAACCAATTTGGTTTGTTTACATGTTTTGTTTGTAAACAAACAGGTTGTTGTTGTAAGAACTGGGTCGTTTGTTTATTTGTTTTAAGATTGCGACAATTTATTAGTCGTTATGTGACTTTTATTACAAATATATAAAAAGTCAACTTTTGATTTCAGTTAACGATGTCTTTGCCCTTTTTTCTCTAGGTATCAATGAACTCTTAAAAAACTACATTGACATTTTTTGTATAAGTTGTCATTGTTGTTTTTGCTATTTTGTTAAAAACCGTAGTCATCATTGACAAATTAATTTTGGGCATTTGTTTTGATCGCAGCTTACTACCGACGACAGGTTATGAAAGTTGGCTATGACGAAATACCAAACAATTTTTTTCTGTTGACCTTAAGGTTGTTTTTGTCACATCGCACGACCGTAATGTGATTGGCCTCTGGTATATTTACACCACGGTGTAACCAGTTCCCATATGGGGTTTCAATCGAGTCAGGTAAATGTAAATACGTCATCATGGCGGGGGGAATTACATATGTTAGTTGTATAGCAAATTAGACGATGATAGACAAATGGTAGCCTAAAATAATTTTCCGTATTGTTTGTTTATTTATGTGAACAACATTTTGACTAAAGTGTTGTTATTGTAATATGGTATGGAAATTTTTGGTATCTTGAGCAAAAAATGCATTTTGTATAATATTTAGGGGAATGGGCAAATGTGGACAGTTAGGAATACCAAGATAACAATATATATTATAATGTCAATATCCATTTAGGACCCTTATATGTTAATTGTCTACATGTGATTATATATGCCCTCTGAAAACGAAATAGCAAATTGCAGACACTTAGCCTGGAAAATTCTGCTAAGATATTATGGGTGTATTGACAGTTTGTGATCATATAAAGTGGTTTAATAATTAAGAATTTTCTGCGGAAATGTTTTTATCCTACATGAATTCGTAATATAAAACAGCAGCCACAAATTACAGCCACGTCAAAATACCAACAAGTGAAAATGTCATAAAGTTTGGCCGTTCCGAAGTCATAAATTTCTGGCCGGAGAAATACCACATTAAGACACACAATTTGGAATATTGGGCCAGGACCCATTAAATGCATCGAAAATGGCGTATGTAAAACATGGGCCTATATTAAAAATATTCTGTGAAGATGATGTAATGCTACTGAGTTGAAAAACGCACGTACGGGGCAACCCAAACAGTAGCCGCACACAATGCAAGAGAGAATTATCGTGAAAAACGTAAGCGTCAGCAAATCGAGATGTACAGGAGTCAGAATGGAGTCTGGAAATTTTATCAATGAGTAAAACACCAACAGAGATGAAGAAGGAAACCTGGTGATAGATACAGATAGCGTATTGATGATCTGGAAATAGCATTTGCAAAGCTTCTGGTATCAAATTGTAACGGTGAAGAAGATACCCCAGAGCCAATAAGAGATGGCGGCATATATTGTAGCCACCCAGCCAAGATAAGGTCAGAGTAACAATTAATCGGCTGGAAAATAATAAAGCAGCAGGTGCCGATGTATTACCAGCAGAGCTATTCAAGGCCGGTGGTCAGACGCTGACCAGGAGCATGCACCAAATGATTAGTACAATTTGGCTAGAGGAATGCATGCACAATGATTGGAACCTCAGCATCCTGTGTCAAAAGGAGACAAGACAATATGTGCCAACTATAAAGGAATTAATCTCCTTCCCATCGCACATAAAGTGCTACCCAGCGTTCTGTATGAACGACTAAAGCCAAGGGTCAATGTCATTATTGGACCATACTAATGCGGCTTCAGGTTTGGCAAATCCACCATAGACCAGATTTTCACATTGCGCCAAATCCTGGAAAAGTCCCACGAAAAATGTATAGACATACTTCACCTATTCGACCACAAAGCCGCATTCGACAGCCCAATCCGCTCAGAGGTGTTTAAAACCATGTTTGAATTTGGCATTCCTGCAACATTAATACGGCTATGTAGGATAACTTTAACTGGTACAAGGTTAGCAGTTAAAGTCGGAAAGGACCTCTCGGAGCCCTTTAATACCGAACGAGGATTCAAACAAAGTGACAGTTTGTCGTGTGACCTATTTAACATCCTGCTGGAATAGATCATACGAGATGTAAATGTGAACAGAAATGGCACTTTGCACACCAAACAGCATATGTTACTCGCCTACGCTGACGACATCGACATAATGGGTCGAACATTGCGAGCGGTTACAGCCACCTTTGAACAAAGTGTCAAGGAGTCTGCCAAAGTGGGACTGGCAGTAAATGGCGAGAAGACCAAACTGATGGTATCAACGACCAAGACGTTCAGTAGATTCGGACCAACTGTGGAACTCGAAAACAACAGCTTCGAGGTGGTGAACGATTTTATATACCTCGGTGCCTCGGAGAATAGTGATGACCAACAAATGCTACTATGGTCTGAGTAAGCAACCCAAAAGCAAACCTCTCACCAGACCAAACTCATACTGTACAAAATGCTGATATTACCCGCGTTGTTGTATGGATCTGAAGCATGGGTACTTGTGCAAGCAGATCATGCAACTCGTGGAGTGTTTGAGAGAAAAATTCTCCAGAAGATCTATGATCCGATCTGCGTTGACGGTGAATATAGCAGAGGAATGTACCATGAGATATACCATATATTTTCGGACATCAATATAGTCAGGCATATGAAGGCTAGCCAATTGATGGCTCACTCAAAAGGGGGAGACCACGAATTCGATGGAAAGATCAAGCGAAAGGCAACATATCGGAACATGGTCTTTCAAATTGGATGAGATGCGAACAAGATCGACGCGCTTGAAATACCCGCAGGCGTGGATTTTTTGAAGAACTTTTATCAACGTCGGTAGACCCATAGGCGTGGGTTTTTAAAGAATTTTTCTCAACCACCTGTAGATCCATAGGCATGGATTTTTTAAGAATTTGTATCAATCTTCTATAGACCCATAGGCCTGGATTTTTTAAGAATTTTTATCAGCCATCTATAAACCCATAGGCGTGATTTTTTTAAGCCTTTTATCAGCTTGAAATACCCGCAGGCGTGGATTTTTTTGAAGAACTTTTATCAACGTCGGTAGACCCATAGGCGTGGGTTTTTAAAGAATGTTTCTCAACCACCTGTAGATCCATAGGCATGGATTTTTTAAGAATTTGTATCAATCTTCTATAGACCCATAGGCCTGGATTTTTTAAGAATTTTTATCAGCCATCTATAAACCCATAGGCGTGATTTCTTTAAGCCTTTTATCAGCTTGAAATACCCGCAGGCGTGGATTTTTGAAGAACTTTTATCAACGTCGGTAGACCCATAGGCGTGGGTTTGTGAAGAATTGTTCTCAACCACCTGTAGACCCATAGGCATGGATTTTTTAAGAATTTGTATCAACCTTCTATAGACCCATAGGCGTGGATTTTTTAAGAATTTTTATCAGCCATCTATAAACCCATAGGCGTGATTTTTTTAAGCCTTTTTATCAGCCTTCTATAAACCCATAGGCGTGTAAATCCATTTGCGTGGAGGTTTTGAAGGATTTTTCTCAACCCATAGGCTTGGATTTCTTTACATTTTTATCAGCAATCTATAGAACCATAGGCGTGGACTTTTTATCAACTATCTATAGACCCATAGGCGAGGGCGATCTCTAGGCTTGAATTTTTTAAAGAATTTTTATCAGCCTTCTTTAGACCCAAAGGCATGGATTTTTATCAACTATATGTAGACAGTGAATGTTTTGAAGGATTTTTCCCAACCATTTGTAGACGCATTCGCAATTTTTTACAATTTCTAATTGTAAAAATTGTGGATGCGTCTTTTTTAAACACCTGTTTCTATGTGAAGGAGTTGCCAAATCGAAACAAAATTTAACATGTGTTCTGTTTATACCACGCTTTTTGTGCTAGGTTAAGAACTTTCCGAACTGCCTTCGTATGTATATATATTATTATCTTGCTTCCCACCTTTTGTCGAACATCCATTTCAGCACATGTTTATTAGTTTCAGCATTGGTCGATTTTTTTCCGAATAACACATATCATAATTATTTATTCTTTCTATAAGATCGAACAATGCTGAAAAAATAATCTTTATTCTAGATTTTTATCACTAAAGGTATAACGCACAAAATTATTGTGACATAACTATGTTTTGTTTTCAATCTTGTGATTTCAGGTAGTTGTTAGATGTTTACAAGTTCAATCACCTGGTGAACATAGTTTCTACTCTAAAGATTCTATGAAATTCTTTTATAGATCGTATGCCACACGCTTCGTTCTATTCTATGAAATTCGATTATGGAATACTATAATGAACTTATGTCATTCATTTGTATGATTTTAATTCATAACAATATGGGTGATACCCTACAATGGTAATATATGTTTAGTAATTAGAATGAATTTGTAAATATTTTACTGATTCCAAAAGAGCCTAAATATTCTCTATAGTGTCCACATGAAATATTGTTTACCACAAATCAAAATTTGCAAATCTACCATCGAATTGGATAGGTCAATGGACAATTAAAAATGAGAGTAACCTTCAAAATTCCACGAGCTTTAGGCTTATTTTAATGATATTTACGTCAATTCATGCTGATGTTAATATATGTCCCCATAGATATATATATATATATATATGTGTATGTCTGTCTGACGAATTCTTCTCGTAAGGCATAATTTAAAAAATTGTCATTTAACATCGTAACATCACATCAAAGATCAATAATAATTTGCCGAACAAAACAACAATCAAAAGAATGGTCTATGACCCCGACACAACAACAAATATTCTGCCAAAATCATATAATCAAACATTTCGATTTCCTCAAACAACAACAACAACTACAAAGTGCTTAATCAAAAGATTCCATAGACTTCCCGCCTTGCTGCTAATATTCATTCATTGAAAGTGAGACTGGCCATCAGTTTCGGTTTCATTAATCGCACCATCATAGCTTTGTTTACTATTTCTCAAATATATTCAAAATTTTGCAGACTGTTCTCCATCTTCAGGAGATAATACAAACAGCAGAAGTATTTAAATTAATTTGTCACATCGTAACGTATTTGAAAAACGATTCGTTTTTTATTTATCACTAATGTAGGGAAATCACCATTTTAGCGAGGGGATGTCCCGCAAGTTAGTTGGTCTTTACCAGATGCAGGTTTTTCGGTTTCCTTAAGCTTTAATAAGCTCCTTAAGCTTTAAATAAATTCAAACCTCTGTAGATAAAGAACCATCGATTTATTAAAAAACGCAAGAATCTATAGATCTATGGATTTTTGAAGAATTTTTTAAGCGTGGACGAGCCTGGATTTTTAATATTTTTAAAGTATATATAGATCAAGAAGCGTAGATTTTTAGAGGTTGTTTAAAGCTTATATATATCAACAAATTTGATTTTTAAATATTTTTTTCAAGCATCTATAGATCAGCAATCTTGGATTTTTTAAAGATTTTTTTATGATTTTTTATTAACAATCTGTAGACCCATTGGCGTGGAGTTTTTTACAGATTTTTCCTAACCATCTGTAGACCCACAGGCGTAAAGTTTTTTAAGATTTTTCCAACCATCTGAAGACCTTTATGCGTGATTTTTTTGAAGAATTTTTATCATCCGTCTGTAGACGGATCAACCATCTGTAGGCCCAGAGTCGTGCAGTATTGTTTTTATGATTTTTTACCAACCATCTGTAGACTTATAGGTGTGGATTTTTTTAAAGAATTTTTCAGCCTTCTGTAGACCCATTAGAGAGGATTTTTAAAGAATTTTTTTAACCATCAGCAAACCCATAGGCTTGGATTTTTTGAAGGATTTTTTCAGCCTTCTGTAGACCCATTCGCGTGATTTTTTGAATGATTTTTCACAACCATCTGTAGACCCATGTAGATTTTTTAAGGAGTTTTATCAACCATCATTAGACCCATAGGCGTGGATTTTTAAAGGATTATTGTAAACCTTCTGTAGACCCATAGGCGTGGATTTTTATAGGATTGTTGTAAACCTTCTGTAGACCCATAGGCGTGGATTTTTAAAGGATTATTTTAAATCTTCTGTAGACCCATAGGCGTGGATTTTTAAAGGATTATTTTAAACCTTCTGTAGACCCATAGGCGTGGATTTTTAAAGGATTATTGTAAACCTTCTGTAGACCCATAGGCGTGGATTTTTAAAGGATTATTGTAAACCTTCTGTAGACCCATAGGCGTGGATTTTTAAAGGATTATTGTAAACCTTCTGTAGACCCATAGGCGTGGATTTTTAAAGGCTTATTCTAAACCTTCTGTAGACCCATAGGCGTGGATTTTTATAGGATTATTCTAAACCTTCTGTAGACCCATAGATGTGGATTTTTTAAAGGATTATTTTAAACCTTCTGTAGACCCATAGGCGTGGATTTTTAAAGGATTATTCTAAACCTTCTGTAGACCCATAGGCGTAGATTTTTTATAGGATTATTCTAAACCTTCTGTATACCCATAGGCGTGGATTTTTTAAAGGCTTATTCTAAACCTTCTGTATACCCATAGGTGTGGATTTTTTAAAGGCTTATTCTAAACCTTCTGTATACCCATAGGCGTGGATTTTTTAAAGGCTTATTCTAAACCTTCTGTAGACCCATAGGCGTAGATTTTTTATAGGATTATTCTAAACCTTCTGTATTCCCATAGGCGTGGATTTTTTAAAGGCTTATTCTAAACCTTCTGTATACCCATAGGTGTGGATTTTTTAAAGGCTTATTCTAAACCTTCTGTATACCCATAGGCGTGGATTTTTTAAAGGCTTATTCTAAACCTTCTGTAGACCCATAGGCGTGGATTTTTGAAGGATTATTCTAAACCTTCTGTTTGAATTTAAGATCTGTTGACTCATTGGCTTGAATTTTTGAAGAATTTTTCTCAACCATCTGTAGACCTATAGGCGTGGATTATTTTGAAGAATTTTTATCAACCAACTGTAGACCTATAGGCGTGGATTATTTTGAACGATTTTTCTCAACCATCTGTAGACCCATAGGCGTGGATTATTTTGAAGAATTTTTCTCAACCATCTGTAGACCTATAGGCGTGGATTATTTTGAAGGATGTTTCTCAACCACCCATAGACCCATAGGCGTGGAGATTTTTGATGGATGTTTCTCAACCATCTGTAGACCCATAGGCGTTGATTTTTTAAAGAATTCAGCTCAACCATATGTAGAACCAGAGGCGTTGTTTTTTGAAGAATTTTTTTCAACCAACTGTAGACCCATAGGCGTGGAATTTGTTAAGAATTTTTATCAATTATCTGCAGACTCATAGGAGTGGATTTTTTGAAGAATTTGTATCAACCATTTGAAGACCCATGGTCGTGGATTTTTTTAAGAATTTTTATCAAGCATCTATAGACCCATAGGCATGTTTTTTAACGGATTTTTCTCAACCATCTGTGTACCCTTAAGCGCGAATTTTTTAAGAATTTGTATCAACCATCTTTAGGCTAATAGGCGTGGATTTTTTAATTTTTTTTTTTTTTCAACCATCTGTAAAACCATAAGCGTGGATTTTTTAAAAGATTATTCTAAACCTTCTGTAGAGCCATAGGCGTGGATTTTTTATAGGATTATTCTAAACCTTCTGTATACCCATAGGCGTGGATTTTTTAAAGGCTTATTCTAAATCTTCTGTAAACCCAAAGGCGTGGATTTTTTGAAGGATTATTCTAAACCTTCTGTAGATACATAGGCTTGAATTTAAGATCTGTAGACACATTGGCGTGAATTTTTGAAGAATTTTTCTCAACCATCTGTAGACCTATAGGCGTGGATTATTTTGAAGGATTTTTCTCAACCATCTGTAGATCTATAGGCGTGGATTATTTTGAAGGATTTTTCTCAACCATCTGTAGATTTTTGTGGATTTTTGAAGGATATTTCGCAACCATCAGTAGACCCATAGGTGTGGAGTTTTTAAAGGTTTTTTCTCAAACATCTGTAGACCCATATGCGTGGATTTTTTGATGGATGTTTCTCGACCACCCATAGACCCATAGGCGTGGAGATTTTTGAAGGATGTTTTCTCAACCCATAGGCGTTGATTTGTTGAAGCATTTAGCTCAACCATATGCAGACCCAGAGAAGTGGAATTTGTTAAGAATTTTTATCAATCATCTGCAGACTCATAGGAGAGGATTTTTTGAAGAATTTGTATGAACCATCTATAGACCCATAGACGTAGATTTTTTAAAGAATTTGTATCAACCATTTGAAGACTTATAGTCGTGAATTTTTTTAAGAATTGTTATCGAGCATCTATAGTCCCATAGGCGTGTATTTTTTGAAGGATTTTTTCAACCATCTTTAGGCCAATAGGCGTGGATTTTTTAGAGGATTTTTCTCAACCATTTGTGTACCCTTAACCGTGATTTTTTTAAGAATTTTTATCAACCATATTTAGGCCAATAAGCGTGGATTTTTAAAATGATTTTTCTCAACCATATGTGTACCCTTAAGCGTGATTTTTTTTAAGATTTTTTATAAACCATATTTAGGCCAATAGGCGTAGATTTTTTTAATTTTTTCTAACCATCTGTGTATCCCTGAGCGTGGATTTTTTAAGAATTTTCCTCAACCATCTGTATACCCTCTCATGGGTATACAAATACTCTATTGTGTCTTCCATATTCTCAACGGTGTTTTTTCAGGATCCATATCAGTCTTATTTCTTTCAACCCAAGGTATACCTTCCAAAGTCCGTTCCCATATAGGAGATTATCTCTTTGTCTTCCATAGCTAGGGGAGTCAATTTAAATACCTGAGAGGTTGATAACCCTAAATAAATGTTGTTTTTTTGTTTTGGTTAGACGACCTTCAATAAATCTGAAGGTTTTTTCTCTTCATTGTATATTGACACATTAAACCACATTTTTTGATCTTGTTTTTTTTATTTCTGATCTAAATCCTTCAAGCTTTGTTTTAAATATTTCTCAATTTTTTTATAGACACCAAAAAATCATAAACAAAAAAAGTAAAAGTGCCATTGAACTGCCATGACTTCCCCACGTCGTTCAAGATATCAGTCATTGACCTAAAATCAGCAATGATCAGCGTCAGCTTCATTAAAAAAAGCAAAACCGATTCTTCAAATACTAAAACAGCAGCAATGGTAGCAGCGTTCGTTCACATCAGCAGCCAAAACCTATTCTCCGGTTATGTTTTGTTTTATTCTGGTCTAGAGATTCCACCAACAGACTGGACAGTCTAAGTGTTGTTTTTGGGCATAGTAAACGTAGTAGTAATTGGCCAGTGATTATCATATGGAGATGGTAGACCAGCCTTGTTGTCGTAGTAGTAAAACTTAGTGATTATTTACGCATGAATAAATTGTGGTATCAGTTTTTTTTCTGTTTTGAACCTGTTATTTGTCGTCGTTTTATTGACTTTACGATACGCATTTTTTTGGTGTTGTTT
Source organism: Musca vetustissima (assembly GCF_032173495.1). Taxonomy (NCBI): domain Eukaryota; kingdom Metazoa; phylum Arthropoda; class Insecta; order Diptera; family Muscidae; genus Musca; species Musca vetustissima. The sequence goes on along the minus strand of NW_026881560.1, from coordinate 142,355 downwards.
TTTTCTTCATCTTCGATTCTTCTCGTACTATATAGGCACACGCAAAAAACACCAACAAATTAGACCTAAACGTGAATATTTCGCATAGTTCAATGCTGAGACCAATCCAAGTAAAGTTCAATGAAATTGAGATTATTTGTCTGCGAAAAAATATGATTTTGTTTTCAATCGATTCGTTCACATGTATGTATGTATATACAAATGTTTGAAACATGTGCTACCATAAATATTTCACAAACATTTTGCAAAACATTTAAATATACACATGTCGTTGATTATTGGCAATAAAATAAATTTTGTGGTTATTATTTAGTGGTAATTTATTATTCGTGAAAATATCGAAACATTTATTCATATTGTTTTAATAAATAATTAATTGATAATTTATAGTAAGCGGATAGCTTCCTAAACGCGATGGAAGAAATTCTGACGATTTAGAATAGCTCATATATCCGATTCATCCGATTTAATTTAAAGGGTGTATCAAAACCCTCGTATTAAAATTTAGTCTAGAATGACGTGTGTTAAAATTGGTTAAAATCGGTTCAGATTTACATGTCGTATATATAATATTTTCGTCCGATTGCATCTTATCAAATATCCCAATGTTATCCGATAGCGTACCGTAAGGAGTATGACGAATGAACCAATGCCTGATGGGTGGAGAGTTTTTTTGTGGAATGGGACCAATAATTAAATTGTATGTCTCCCCTTCTAATTATGTGAAACATGGGTATTGTGGCATAGGATTGAAATTTACTATTCATCGTAATGCCAGAATTCAGCTTATGATAATCCATGGAGTCATTCCTATAGCAGTATTAGTAGATTCAGCCATACATATTGCCACTGAATACAATTTCTATTTGAAATTATCATTTTTATGCAGTATCAGCAAAAAAAGGCATCTTATGAATAAAATTGCACAAAAGTCATTTAGAATTCATATAAAAAATAAGAAGACCAGGCGTCAACTGATATTCAAATTTCGTCTGGGAACCATGTTTTTTTTTATTGCGCCTTTTTCCAAATGTTTAATTTCATTGACTTTAAAATTTAGACCCATTGCACTTCCTTTCCATGCTGACATCAGCCATCTCTGGTCTTTCTTTGTGCGAAATTTCAAGATAATGACAAAAAGGCGACAACAACAACAAATTCAGATGTATGTTTTCGTTCTCTACATCTTTCATTTTTTGCAAAATTGAAATTGTATACTAAGCACCAATTGCCTGATGGATGATGCTGATGGAATTGCAAATGATGTCCAACGTGTACGTGGATATTTTATTTTGCATAGCTGAGGTTGGGTTGGGGTTTGTTTGTTTTTGGTTTTCTACTTCCTGCGGGACAGGAGATGTGAAGTGGTAAGGGTTTTGATTTCTTGGCATATTTATTGGAATTGCATATTGATTGATTCACATTCACAAATGGCAGCGAAGTTATATATTTTTGTTTAAGATTGAGTCTTCTTTACATTGACCCAAATCCCCGGTATAGGAGATGCAACCCAAAAACCCCAAAAAGACAGCAGAGAAACGGGAGCAAATTTTTTATCAGTCCTCTTTTTGTTTTTGGTACATTTCGAATGAATATTCAAGTGCAATAATACCATATATTATGAAATGTTTTCGTTTCAATTTAAATACACACACCAATACCACGAATTGGTGAAGGTGCTTGTAATGCTTGACAACGGCCTGAAATCGCTTCAAAGTTCAATTGATAATACAATTCATCGGAGTTTCATTGATGTTGGAACGAAATTGTCTTTTCGTTAGACAAAATGTCATATATTTGGGCAATATATTTCACATATTAAGCACGATTAACACAGATAATTCTCAGAGGCAGGAAGGCATACACACATCACATTTTCGCTTGCCCTAGAGATATATACACAAATTTATTTATATAGTATTAAGTGGAGGAAATCCCTAAGCTAAAGTATGACATAACAAACTTCCGTTTGCAACACCTCGAAATATTCACCTGAGACCCCATAAAGTATATATGTTCTTGTCTGTCTGTGAAATCACGATAGAGCTCGCAATATTAAAGTTAGAACTTTGAGAACATCAAATTGGCTGGAATTTGGTAGGGCGGTTGGATCCAACCGAATTGACTCAATTCTGATATTTTTGATTCTCATTGGGTAGAAAATCTCCCTAACTAAAATATCAATTCAATCAATTTCGCTGTAGTTTGCAGTTTTTTGCAGGGTAGAAAACTGGAATTTGGTATTTTGGTAACAAATCTCTCTACCGAAAATGATCGATAATGAGCCACGTTTTAGGAAGTCTCCATATTACGATATGGGTAGTTTCGTGACTTTAGGAACGTTTTCCAACCGGATTGGCTCCAATTTAATATTTTGTATTCCTATTGGATACAAAATCTCGCAATTAAACAGGAAACTTGAGATTGGATCAGCCGAATCCAAATTCAAGAGTTTTCAAATTTCATGCTATGGGATGGCTTTCACTTGTGGAGCTTGGACCGACGCAAACAATTAATAATATACTTAAGAAAGAAATATATTGAGTGCTTTTTAGAGTCATATAATAGTTTTTGTAGATAAGGTTATCCTGTAGAAGATGCAATTTTGAGAAAAAATGCTTCTTCTACAGGATAACACGCCCGAATCGTGAGAGAATATCTATACGGGCAGCCGAATGGTGAATGGAGGAATATTCGAAATGAACGTATACTGGAATTAGTTAGAAGTATGGCAAATTGCATAAATGGCACCTTAAATGAATGGCACCTTTATACCCTACACAACTTTGTTGTCAGGGTATTGCAGCTTTGTGCAGGCCCAAAAGTTTGTAACGGCGCGAAATATTGGTCCTAGACCCATCTTTAAGTATACCGATCGTCATATCTCGACTAGCTGATTCGATCTAGACATGTGTGTCCGTTCGTCCGTCCGTCTGTCCATTATAATTTGTAAACGCGATGCAGGCCACAGTTATGGACCAATCTTCACGAAATTTTGCACGTAGGATGGGTTCTGACCCCTATTGTTTTTGGTAAAGATATTTAGGGGATGAAATAGACCAAATATACTTTTTGGTTTTTTGTCGGTTTTCTGATCGCTCCACAGCCCGCATTTATGTTCTGAACATCGCGAATTTTACATGGATAAGCATGTCTGTTTTGATAAAGATGGATCAATATTTAGCTGGTCAAATGGACCCTGACTTTTGTGTGAAAAAAATAAAAAAAAATTGTATTCTATAACCTATATATTGACCCCTGAAAGACGTAGACTCAAGAAGAGGAGTGGTTGACCTTTAAATTGATATCATTTATATTGTCGTATGTACTCGGATGTGGGAGTTACACTTAAATATTTACAGGTGCTTACGTATTCAAATACACTGTGCAGCACTAAAATCTTGAACCAATCGAGACCCCCAAAATCTTGAAGCTTGTTATGGTGGAAGAAAATCCCTAGCTGGGTTTTGCATTATTAGCTAAGGTTTTCTTTTAAATTAATTTTTAAAATATTCGACTAGGGGTGGATTTTAGAACAATTTTCGAATAATACGTACTTATTATTGAGTCTATATCTCGTGAACTATTCGAAATATTGTTTTTCTCTCTTAATCAATATTTTTCCTCTTAATTAGATCATATATCGCTGCGACATGCCTTCGAAAAAAAAAAAACAAAGGGCCCAAACATTTTAATTTTTACTTCAATTTTTTACCTATTTATTGAAAAAAGCATAGCAATTTTTATTTCTATAAACATACAATTGGGAATAAATTTCTTTGGTTCATTTTGATGAATTTGTGAGGCTATAACTATGTGAAGGAGTCAACCAATGAAATCGGGGTTTTAAGAAGAGTTGTTTGATTTGCTATTGGCTATCTTCTTGTCATATATTGTTTGGTCGAGTCAGTAGCAGTTTCTGAAATAAGTGTGAAAAAACATGGAAAAAGTATGTCGAAATTTTAATTTTTTTACAGTTGTGATATTTTCAGTATGATGGTGTTGTTTTATTGATTTTATCTCAAGAGAATTTTTTAGATCTAATTAAGAGGAAAAATATTGCTTAAGAGAGAAAAGCAATATTTCGAATAGTTCACGAGATATAGACTTAATAATAGGTACGTATTATTCGAAAATTGTGCTAAAATCCACCCCTAGTCGAATATTTTAAAAATTAATTTAAAAGAAAACCTTAGCTAATAATGCAAAACCCAGCTAGGGATTTTCTTCCACCATCACAAGCTTCAAGATTTTGGGGGTCTCGATTGGTTCAAGATTTTAAAGTTGAAAAATGTGTCACTGTGATATTATTTAGCCACATTTGAAAGCCGAACATAACAACCCAATCCACGGTGAAGGAATCTGAACAAGTAATTAGAAGGGCTGTACTGAATATTAGTAATATTTATTGTCCTCTAGTCTGTCTGTCATATCGCGAAATATTGTCCATGCCCAGAATATAGAACCACAGAAAATTAGATTTTCCTGAAAGTTGTGTAGGGTATCTTATGGTCGGCCCGTCTGACTATACTGCTCCGCTCACTGGTTTACTTTTATTCTTATTTCGGCCAGGCCAAATTGAACGACTTTTTTACTTGTACTCAATACATTTCACTGTGGTCCTATGATACGGATTCACTGTTCTATGACTCACTAGCAATAATACATGTGCATACATATATACATAGTTTCTACATTATCCATGTGACAAATTGCTGATTTAAGAAATAACTATGGCATGATAGTTGGGTCATTGCCATTGGCATTATGACACTGTAACATGCTTGCAAACGTAATGGGTTTTTATTTTTATATAAACTATAAATAATAGTAAAATGTATGTAGTACTATACTGCACTCCAGCACATAGTGAGAAATATGGTCCTATCTCGTTTCCTTTTTCAAGTTTAAAGCTCGTTTAATGCTCAAATACATAATACCCTGTACCACAGGGTAGTGATGGTTACAAAAAGTATCAGGCAACAGATCGGGAAAATACCGTTCTTGTGACATCAAAAATTTTTAAATTTACAAACAATGTCAATATTTGGTTGTATAAATTTGTTGATTCCAATATCCTCATAACCGAATTTTCTCGTAGGCTAATAAACCAATGTTAAACAGTTAATACAGCCAAGTTCACGTTTTTCCATTGACATCACGAAATTGGGGAAATTACATACATACATATATGTATGTTTAAACAGCCAATGTCAAACACCTTGGACTTAATGTGAGTATATAAAATTACGTTTTTATAGAAATTCTTTTGCTATTGACAGAAGAAAAAACCAATTTCGTCAAGAAAAACAGTCATTCACATTTGGTGTGATTGTCCGTCTAGAAATGTTTTTTTTCTCCATTTTTCGTAGGCTCTGCAGTAACCGCGGTTATTGCTGCTGCTCTACTGACTTAAAAAATGCATACCAAGCTAAAAAAACATATTCGCCTCCCAAAAACAACAACATTTCAAGTTCTCTACAATTACTTCATAAGAAATACGCAATATTGTGTGTGGGAAAAACAGTTTCGTTTCTTTTCAGAATTCACAATGTAATTGGAGTTATTTGTTTTGATGAAAATTTTGTGTATTTTTTCGAAATTTGAGAATGCCTAAAAAACAACAACCGCTACATAGGCTAGGTGGAGGACCTTCCGATGTTTAGTGTTCGAAAAAAAATGTATATCAGTCTTAAGCATGAATGAATATGTGAGAAAATGTTGTTGTGTCTCATAGTAAATTGCGTCTTTTTTTTCGGAGAGGTTTTTGAACTATTGCAATATGATATGTATATTTGCAGTGTTATGGCGCTCAGGGATTTTGTTGTCCGCTAGTTCGCAATAGGGTGTTAACATTGGTAATATAGTCACTGATTAATTATACTATTAAAACTATATATTTTATAGCCCATAAAAATGATCCTTATAATAGCAAGACCTTCCATTACATCGAAGTGAAATATGATGTCGATGTAACCATGTCCGTCTGTATTCTACAATCACGATGGAATTCACAATATTTTAATATAGAGCTTTGAAATTCGGCATATACACTCATAATACATCTAAGATGTTTGGCTTTGCTGCATGTCGTGGAATAAAAAAAAATGACACAAATAAGTCTGGAAAGCAAATCAGAATTAGGCATGGCAAATGTTATTTTTATTAATGAATTATAATTCTCTAATAAGAATTTCATCATACGAAATTTTACCTGCAGATACGTTATATAATAAATTATTCAGTCTGAATATGAATAATATTGCCTGATACATTGTTATCAACATAATAACGAAAATAAATTGCCTATCTAGAAATAGCCAAAAATACTGAATGTGCCATATCAAGAAGCCTACTAAAATTTTGTATTGTTGTACTTTGTTTTTTGTTTATATTAAAAATAATTTCTTATAATTTAATATTTAAGACTTTTATGAGTGTATTGCACCATTCGCAAAATTGATTAGAAATTGTTGAATGCATCGCATCATATGTGTTGATACCAAATACGAGGAAATGAGTTGTGGTCTCATGAATTGTCGTAATCGAACATCCTGTAGGAAATTTTCGGGTAGTACTTGGGGATGATACTTTTTATCCAAAAGACCAGGGGTGGCTGATATCAGCAAGGGAAGGAAGTGGAGCGGGTCAAAATTTTAAAGTCAATGAAATTATATGTCTGGAAAAAGGCACAATAAAAACCCAGTAAGGAAAATTCAAAAGTCGGTACCCTTTACCACTTTGAGTACACACAATATCCCGTAGATAGAACAGCCATAGCATCTTTGGAGGACCATTGAAATGGAATCAGGCGAAAAAATTTGTGATCTACGTAGATATTTGAACCAATAAAAAAACATACCCGTACCATTCTGGAATTTACGAAAAGTGCTTATCAACCGGGCAGTCTTGGATTCTTTGGTGTACCATTTGTATGAAATCGAGCAATATTATGTATGGCAGCTATATGTAAAACTGGACCTAATTGAGCAAACGTGGCATAACCATTGGTGTACAAATTGCATGATCTCAGACGAAAATATTTAGGGGTTACATCAACATCAGAATATGTGTAACAAAATCCAATAAGCGTTATTGAGGAAATTCGTCCCAAACGGAAAAACTTTAGTTATTTGGTACACCATTTAGATGAAATCGGATGGAAATATATATGAAAGCTATATCTAAAACTGAACCGCTTTCAACAAATTTCTATTTCAGTCCAATACTCTCTGTAATATTTCATGTAAAGCGAACAAACATAAGCTCATCGAGAACGAGAATTTATTTGGAAACTATGTCTAAATCAGAACCAATTTCAGCAAAATTAACACAATTGTTTCAATATGCTCGATTCAATATGCATAACATAATATCGTGCAAATGAAACAGGATATATGGTGTACAATTAATATAAAATCGAACTAAAGTATTTATGGGAGCTATATTTAAATCTGAACCGATTTTAACAAAACTTCGCGGGCATATTGGGAGTTTGTTGCACCATTTTAATAAAATAAGGCCAAAATATATATGGGAGCTATATCTAAATTTGAACCGATTTCAACAAAACTTCGTCTCAGTCGGACAAATATTTGGAGTTTAGTGAACCATTTAGATATAATCCACACTTTCACCACACTGTGGTACAGGGTATTATGTCTTTGTGCATATGTTTGTAACAGGGAAATGAATCGAGATGGACCCATGGTTCCTTTTGAGAATATACATAGAATCACTTTCTCAGTCGATTTACGCATGTCCGTCTGTCCGTCCGTCCATGTATTTTTGTGAACAGAGTACAGGTCGCATTTAAGGTTCGATTTGGATGAAACATGGCACAGTTCACTTATTTGGCCCAAGGACGATCCCTATTGAAATCGGTTCAGATCTAGATATAGCTACCATATGTAGTTTCGTCCTATTTTACGTAAATGATGCACCAAACTCGCAATATTTGTCCGATTGGGACAAAATTTTGCACAGCGTACTGAATAAAGACCAGTTTGATGTGTGTGAAGTTTTGTTGAAATTGGTTCAGATTTACATATATCTCCCATATACAATTTTCACCTACATTGCTACTACTCCTATTATTTTTGATACTGAAAAATTTTAGGATAGCCCCTTATAACGGTGGTCCCAATATTCTATATGCTTTAGGTTCTCCCTGGGTAGAAAATCTTCTGACTAAAACTCATTTTGAAATTTCGTGATGTTCGGGTCATAAGTATGGCTTTACAGCTACCGGAATAACAGACTAAACTTAAGCATTTGGTCCATTTCATTATCTAAACATTAACCGATTTTTACAAAAAAAGCAGGTCTTCTTTGAACAAGACCCGTCCTACATGCAAAATTTTGTAACTGTGGCAAATACACGCAACGTTATACAAATTATAATGGCCAGACGGACGGAGCTGAGACGATCTAGACATGTGTCTAGATCGTCTCAGCTAGTCGAGATATGACCGGTATATTGAAAGTGGTACTTGGTATATTAAAAGGTGGTCTCTAGGTGGGTGCCGTGACAACATTGTGTAGGGTAAAACAATTCAAAGTCGGTCCACTTTATCCGAAGTTGCTCAGTTATGACATTCGGTTCCATAAGTTAATTAGAGCCAATCTCTTTCAGATGCAAGTAGTCATATTTACATTTTCGCATTGTATAAGTCGGCATATTGGTTCAATTAAAAAAATATATTTAAAAAAATTGTAATTCTATATACCGATCTTAGATGTTCTTTAAACGCATTCACCCTAATATCAAATAATATTCTTAAAAAAAAAACAAAAATACATTTGAATAAATAAATATTAGAATGTGCCACATGTCACTCGCTGGTGCGATGCGATGTGCATTTTATAAATATTTATTGACGTGATGATAAGTTCTGGGTTCTGTGTTGTGGTCCAATATTTATTAGAATTCCATTTATTGTTATTCGTGCAATCTTTATATTTAATCTCACACACTGTTGCTATTTGTGTTGCTGCTGCTGCTGTTTGCATACATCATCGATACTATAAAATTTTGTGGAACACAACAACAAGCTGTAGTATTTTCTTATAGTAAATCGAAAATAAAAACAAAAAACTAGGAAGCGTTTTACTATTTATACTGCGATTAGAAAGCAAATTAAGTGCAATGAGCTCACGATTCGAAGCGTGGGATTTATTTACTTGTTAAATAATTATATGACACGAGGAAGAGGTGTGTGAGCAAGGGGAGTGGGGTAGTCTTGGGAACAATACATTTTAATAGTTGTATTTAAAATAACAAATGTTGATAGATTCTATAGTTTGTTTCTATTTAAGTTCGTTAACCGCAATCTTTTTGTATAAAAAAGATGTTAGCGTAAAATATTGCACGGCAAATAAATGAAGCGTTTACAATTCTTTAACAAGCAATCGAACGAAATTAAATATGCGATGTATATCTAAATATGGCATAAATATGTGAACATATTATTCAGTAGTCTATTCAAAATTTTATTTTAATCGGATAGACTTAAGTACTGTGGTGTACCCTGATATGAAATGCAAAAAAATGAGAACCCAAAAATACCTAATTACCGCCAATTTGATTGAAAAACATGTAAAAAATCCCCATATTGGGTATGGTGAGTACCAATAAATGTGGGTTAATATTAAACATTTTTAGTTCGGAAATGTGCTGTACAATGACAACCCAAAATACAAAATAAAACCTAGTTGGTTGGAAAACGTGTCCAAAATTGTCAAAATGCCGAATACTGGGAGTGCAGTTATACGGAGGTCTGAAATTTGGCAATTATTAAAAACTTGGTCAATTCGGGTGCCGTTATATAAAACTGGAGTCAATATGAATAATTTTTTGTAAGGATAACTGTTCTGTAATGAGAACCCAAAATACGAAGTTACACGTGTCCACAACCCCCAGAATACCGAATATTGAGAGTACCGTTATATGGAGGCTACCCTGAAACTTGGGACAAAATTAATGCTTTTCTGAACGGATATGTGTTATTCATATGCTGTTTGGTGTACAGATTGCCATTTCTGTTCACATTTGAATCTCGTATGACCTTTTCTTGCCGGATGTTGGCCAGCAGACCAGCATCTGAATAGTTCTGCAGCAGCTTTTTTGTTCTTCAGCCGTTTAATTGCTATTCTGACATAATATTGGCTAGGTGGTATACACTCTATACCGTCATCTCTTATTGGGGAATCTTCTTCGCCAGTAGCTTCGTTGATATCAGAAGGTTTCCATCTTCATCCCCACAGGAGAATGTGCCTGCGCCAAAGCCTACGGTTTGGTGTGTTACCCGTTGGTAAAATTTCCAGACTCCATTCTGAGTCCTGTACATATCGATTTGCTCAAGTTTTTCTTGTTATTTCTTCTTTTTTTCTGAAAATACGTTTCTCCTCTCCCCTTTATTCCGATAATTTCCCATCGCATTACGTGTTGTCCTATACGCTGCGTTTTTCGCCTCAGTAGCATTACGACACTCCTGATCGTACCACGGGTTTCTTGATGGTGGTTTTTAGTACCCAGGTGTGGCTTTTGCTGCAATTTGTTGGAACTGGGCAATTCTTTGCCATTGTGCTTCTATATTATTATCGGGGCAAGGAGTGCTTTCTCCAAGCAAGTGGGTAACCTGAGCGGAGTATGCTTCTGCTATTTGTTCTATTTGCAGCTTTTCGAAGTCTAGTTTCCGTGTTACATTAGATCGCATCTTTGCTGCTAGGATTCGGGCCATTACCTTGTGGTAATGATCCCAATCCATATTTGCACCTCGTATCGATCGAACGTTTTAAACACTAGGCGAATGTCTTCCGTCTATTACAACCTGATCGATTTGATTTCTGGTTGTTTGATCAGGAGAAATCCAGGTGGTCTTGTGTATTTCGATATGCTTGAATCTGGTGCTGCTAACTACCATACCAAGTCAATCAATCTCAGGACCAAAAATATTTTCCCTTCCGATTTTTGCATTAAAATCTCTTAGCAGAATTTTAATGTCATGGCCAGGGCAACGGTCATATGTAGTTTCTAGGCGCTCGTAGAAAATGTCTTTGGTCTGTTCATCTTTGTCTTCCGTCGCTCATCTACTGGAGTGAATCTGGAGACGAGGTTTTTTATTCTCCTATTAACCATAAATCCGCAGCCAAACGTCGCACAGTGTCACGACCGCGGGCAAAAATGGTCAAAACCAAGTACCACGGAGAACAAATTTTTTGATGAGGATTGATAGAAAATACTCCAATTAGAATAAATATGAAATTTTACATCGATATGTCGAGTAGTTTTGTCTCTACAAAGGTTCAAATCTGATAATTATTTATAAACTGATTTTTTACCATATTTTCGAAAAATGGGTGTGTTTTTCTGATGCTCAAATATTTGAATATTCAGATAAACGGTTATTATAAAAGTGTTTATTTTGGTTGCTGTGGATGTAAAGACTAGGAATCGCTTTAGTTTGTATGTATATAAATATCATATGGTGTATATACAGTCGTCCACACTTGTAGTACTTAGTTCATCAAATTTGTAAAACAAATTTTGAAATTAGTGGAGCAGAAAAAAAAGTTTAAAAAAGGTTAGCTCTAATTGTTTTTATATTTGAGTGGTGAAATTGTGTTTTTAAGGAATAAAAAAATTAGCTGCGGAGTCCTGCGGTCCTATGAGTTATTTAACTTTTTTGGTGACCACCTTATGAAAAAATATGGCATATTCACAAAATGATTAGAAGCGAATAGTCCAATATGTTATGTATACAATTAAATGAGTTATTGAGGGTCAAATGGGAAGGAGAAGATGGATTCAGAACATAGTAATAACATAGTAATAATTTTCAGTCAGTTTGAAGATTATACTTATTTATCAGATCATTTGAGACATAATCTTATAATCTAAATTTAGAGGTCGCACATGAATTACCTTTGTGAAAAGTTCATACAGAAAAATATTTGTTCATGGCATGGGATATGCAAAGTGCAGTACAATACCTTTTGAGCGACTTTCACAAGATGCTAACAAGTCATGCGAACAAATAATTAGTAGCAGCCCGAACTTTTGTTAAAGCCGAGTTAAATAAGGATTTTATTTAGTATTTTATATTACAATCCGACCTTGTAGTATCCTTAAACAGCCATAAAGTAAAGGCCCGAGATTATAATGTGGATGATACTAAATCGTACATTTGGGAAGACAATATATATATATATATATATATATATATATATATATATCTGATGTGTGTATTCAAAATGTTGTGAATGATAAAAAAGTAATTTATTAGTTATTAAAGGATATCAAATATTTGTTATATTATAATAAAAATAACAAAAATAAAACTACTATACTTAATTTAGCTGCATATAACGATTTTATAGTACAGAAAGTTAAATTTGTAGGGACATTTGGTATGGTAGGTACCTGTAATATGGGCCAACAACTAAATTACAACACCTATTACTGTCTTCGCCTAAATTAGATGTAATTTGGACGAAGACATGAAAATTTTCCTGGAATTTGGATGAATATAAACTATTTATAGGTCCAAAAATCGGATTTTTCAAGACCCTTTGTATGGGAGGTATATCAAATCTTGGTCCGATCTACCCAGTTTTTGGTCCGTTGCTTTATAGGCATAAGTAAATGTAAATTGTCAATTTTCATTGAATTTGGTTGAATATTATAGATTTTATAGCCCAAAATAATGAAATTTTCAAGACCCTTTGTATGGGAGGTATATCAAATCTTGGTCCGATCTACCCAGTTTTTGGTCTGTTGCTTTATAGGCCTAATTAAATGTAAATTGCCAATTTTCATTGAATTTGTTTGAATATTAAAGATTTTATAGGCCAAAAAGGGTGACATTCTCAAGACCCATTATATGGGAGGTATACCAAATCTTGGTCCGACCTATCCAATTTTTTGTCAGTTGCTCTTTAGGCCAATAATAAGCACATGTACCAAATTTCATTAACTTTCGGTAACTCCTTCTATTTTTGGCCGCTGTTTATATGAACTCGCGACATAGTGCGTCGTTTCACGTCTCATTTGGTGGCTAAAATACAGGGTGTAATGATTTACTTACGTCAGTCCCTTTCCATCGAATTTCCTGTAAGGCAATAATATCGGCTTTGTACATCTTGAGTATATCCGCCAAGGCAAAAACTGCGCCTGTTCTGTACATCGTGTGCACATTCCAAGTGCAGATTCGCAGATCGTGGTCCTTTATACGTTTTTAATTCGCTCATCTACTGGAGTGAATCTGGATGTGAGGTCTTTTATTCTTCTATTAACCAAAAATCCGCAGTCAAACGTCGTTTCGCTCATCTACTGGAGTAAATCTGGTGTCGATGTCTTTTATTCTCCTATTAACCATAAATCCGCAGCCAAACGTCGTTTCACGTCTCGTTTCATGTCAGCTATAATACAGGGTATAATGATACCTGATCCCTGTATCCCTTTCCATCGCATTTCCTGTAATGCACTTATTGAGTATATCCGCCAAGGCAAAAAGTGCGTCTGTTCTGTACAACGTGTTCACATTCCAAGTGCAGATTCGTGGTCCTTTATACGTTTGCGGGAGTCGTCAACATTAGGGGGTTTGGTTTTCTTTGCTTTTTCATAGTAGGGGGTTTTCCGAGTGTGGACAACTAACCCGACACCTAAGCCCATTTTTTATAGTTCAAATGGGTGAACACGCGGCACATATCAGCTCACTATATCAATGGATAATGAAAATGTTTACCCCAGGTGGCACAGTTGGGAGGTCAAAGTCCACAGTTGAGATGAAAGAGGGACCAAGATAGGACAGGACTTCGCCATGTTGAAGCCAATCAGAGCCGTTGCTTGGTATCTGTCATCCCCTACGTCAGGTAAGGATATGTGTTCTTTAATGAGAACCTAAAATACGAAATTACAGTCAATTCGGTTGGAAAATTTCCGAATATTGGGGGTACCGTTATATAGGGGCTACCCTGAAACTTGGGTCAATATTTATACTTTTTGGAATGTATATGTGTTATTCAATGAAAACCCAAAATACCAAATTACAGCCAATTCGATGGGAAAAGGGTGTACCAAATCGCAAAAAAAAACAAAAAAAAAAAACGGAATATTGGAGGGTCCTGTTATATGGGGGCTACACCGACACGTGGGCGGATATCCCATTTGCAATACCAAACGCCCTAGGGGTACTAACAATGTCAGTACAAAATTTCAGAGATTTATCTAAAATATTGCGATCTCTATCAGACGGATATGCGTAAATCGACATCGAATTCTATTCTGATGAAGAATTATATACTTTGTTGGGTATCCGGAGGATATTTCGAGGTGTTGCAAAAGGAATGACAAATTTAATATACCCACCACCTTTTGGGGGAGGGTATAAAAATGCCGTTCCTTTAAAAATACACGATTTTTCACATCGCCCTCTAGACACATTTACACTCAAGTATACACGAATCATTCACAATAACACACATTCTATATAGAATGGTTCTGTTCTATGCTAAGTGTGGACAATAATTACCATAAATTGACGTTAGAGGTCACCACAACCAAAAGAACAAACCCCAATTGAGAAATAATAATTCGAAACATTGTCTTGAGCGAAATGAAGACAAGGCTATTTCCGAAGAAATCGATTTGAAATTCAATCGATTATTTCGAATACCCCAAATACTAAAAATTTATCGAAAATGCATTTTTAATCAATTACTAAGAATTGTTTACATTTTGTTTATGTATTTTTTGTTTTCGTTGTTTGTTAAGGACAACTGTATAAACTAGGTAAACAAAAAAAAAAATGAAAACGAACACAAAAATTAAAACAAAACGCAAAAACAATCAAGGTTTACTTCTACGTAAATCAAAGAGCAGCCGTGCCTGTGCTACCTGACAACAACACGACGAAACTATTTCGAAAATTCCCAATGGTCGTAGTAGAATTCATGCTTTAGACGACGTCACAGGGTCTGGTTATTTCTGGTGAATTCAAAACAAATTAAAAGAACTGAGATTCCAATAACGTTGATGAGACACACACAATTAATTCTCGGCGATGATCGCATTCGCTGTTGAATGAAATCGACAAGTTGTCACGCGACAAATGCGGGTTTTATTGTTTATATTATTGGTAAACACACGCGCCTACATTTATATGCGTAGTAAATGCTGCATACTTTATCTCTTTATTTGTTCAGTAGAATTTCATCAGCGTAAATAAATTAAGTATGGTCAGTTCGGCGGCCATATGGGGGTAGTGAATTTCAATATGAATGAATTTTAATTGTTTGTAAATATTTTGATTATCATACGCATGCTCCAGCCGTCCATGCAAAATTTTTAATTTCGCAGAAATTTAGTTTATAATAAAGAATTATAATTTTTGGAGGTAATTTATGAAATTTTATTTGGAATTTGAGAGCATACTTAATGGGTGGCGTAGGGGATGACAGATACCAAGTAACGGCTCTGATTGGTTTTAACATGGTAAATCCCAGTCTATCTTGATCCCTCGTTCATCTCAATTGTGGACACTGACCTCCTCGCGGGGTCACCGGGGGTAGCTATTTTCATCACTCGTGGAAATATAAAACCAGTTCACCCATAAGACATATAAAACCAGTAAGGAAAGTGGTAAAGTCGCTACTTTGGGTATATTCTACATATGTATCCTAACAGACGTCGCCTGTTCGAAGGAACATTGACGTGAAATTGGACGAATTTAAATATGTGATGTATATGTAAACCGACTAAAACAAATCCCTATATATGTAAACTATGCTATATTTTCTAAATCGATTTAAAGTAAACTTGACACACGCTATTTGATGTGTTGAACTGTTTAAAATTTAATCTCAATCGGACCCATAGATTATTTGGTATACATTTAACATTAATAGGTCGAAATTATATACGGAGACTATGATATATGAACCGATTTCATGGAAACATGCCACAGATTAATTTATATTAACTCGTTGCGTCAATCCGGCTATCTATGAATCTTTAGTGCACCATTTACTTAAAATCGGATGAAAATATATATAGGAGGTACATGTAAATCGGAACTGATTTTCACGAGACTTAGCACATATCATTCTAGACGTAATTCATTACGCTAAGCCAAAATTCGTGAAAATCGGAAGATATATAGGGGCTTTGGTGCGCCATTTACCTAAAATCGGGCTAATCTATATATGGAATCTATTAGTAAATCTGAGCCGATTTTTACGAAACTTAGAACACATTATTCTAGACTTAATTCAGTACGTTATGCCAAAATTCGTGCCAATCGAAAGACATATAGGGACTTTGGTGCACCATTTCTATTAAATCGGACAAAAATATATATGGGAGCTATATCTAAATCTGGACCGATTTTCACGAAACTTAGCAGACATTATTCTAGTCTTTAGTCATTCTAGGCTTAATTCAGTACGCTGTGCCAAATTTCGTGCAAATCGAAAGATTCTCTGCATATTCTCAATAGGAACCATGTGTCTACCATGTGCCTGTTACAAATATATGCACAAAGAGGCATCCCCTACTATGAAAAAGCAAAGAAAAACCAAACCCCTCTAATGCTGCCATGAAACTAGATAAGAATATGACTCCGGATTTATGGTTAACAGAAGAATAAAAACCTCATCAGATTCACTCCAGTAGATGAGCGAATTGATATAATCCGTATAAAAGCAAAGTTCTTCCACATTAGCCCATGCGGAAAACAAAGATGAGCAGAACAAAGACATGATATTAAAATTCTGCTAGGACACTTTAAAAATCCGAAGGGAAAATGAAGAACCATCTGACAGCGGCATGAGGTTGATTGACTTCGCGGCAGCAAAAAACACGTTAGTTAGCAGCACAAGATTCCAGCATCTCGATATACATAAGGTCACCTGGATTTCTCCTGATCAAGCGACGAAAAATCAAATTGATCGTATGTTTTAGATGTTCGATCGATACGAGGAGCGAATATCGATTGGTACCATTACCTTGTGGCAGCCAAGGTTCGCACCCGTCTTAATGTAGCAGCAAAGGTGCAATCTCGAAACTCGATGTCGAAAAGCTGCAAACACAACAGAAAGCAGAAGCATAGACAGCTCAACTATCCCACTTGCTTGACGAAATCACTCCTTGTCCCGATAATAATATAGAAGCACAATGGCAAAGAATTGCCCACTCCCTGCAGAAAAAGCAACACTTGGGTACGAAAAACCACCATCAATAAACCCATGCCGTAATGCTACTGATGTGAAAAACGCAGCGTATAGGGCAACGATGGAGAATTATCGGGAGAAAAGGAGAAAAGTATTTCCAGAAAAAAGAACAAGAAAAACGTGAACAAATCGAGATGTACAGGAGTCAGAATGAAGTCCGGAAATGTTACCAACGAGTTAAACACCAAACTGAAGGCTTTGGTACAGGCACATCCTCCTGTAGAGATTAAAATGGAAATCTGGTGACAGATATAGATAGAGTGTTGAGGAGCTGGAAGGAGCATTTTGAAAAGCTTCTGAACTATTCCGAACTATTCAAGACCGGTGGTCAGGAGCATGCACCAGCTGATTAGAACTATTTGGCCAGAGGAATGCATGCCCAATGATTGGAACCTCAGCATTCTGTGTCCCGTGCACTAAAAAGGGAGACAGACGATATGTGCCAACTGTAGAGGAATAAGTGTCCTTCTCATCGTATATAAAGTGCTATCCAGCGTGCTATGTGAACGACTAAAGTCAATGGTCAGTGACATTATTAGACCATACCAATGCGGCTTCAGACCTGGCAAATCCACCATTGACCATATTTTCACTCTGTGCCAAATCCTGGAAAAGACCCACGTACAACACATCGATATATTCCATCTATTCGTCGACTATAAAACCGCATTCGACAGACCTATCCATTCAGAAGTGTTTAAAGCCATGTCTGCGTTCGGCATTCCTGCAAAATAGTACCGATATGCAGGACAACTTTAACTGACACAAGATCAGCAGTTAAAGTCGGAAAGGACCTATCGGAGCACTTCAACACTGAAGGAGGATTCAGACAGGTGACAGTTTGATGTGTAATCTTGTTAACACCCTTCTGGAAAAGGTCATACGAGAGGCACAGAAATTGCACTCTGTACACCAAATATCATATGTTACTCGCCTACGCCAATGACATCGACATAATCGGTTGAACATTGAGAGCGGTAACAGCCACCTTTGAATAAATTAAGTCTGTCAAGGTGGGTCTGGCAGTCAATTACGAGAAGACCAAGCTGATGGTATCAACGCGCAAGACGTCCAGCACACTCCGAACAACTATGGAACTTGAGAACTACAGCTCCGAAGTAGTCAAAGATTTTATATACATAAATAAAACTAATGACATTAGTTTTGAAATTCGGAGAAGGAATAGAAAAATCTCAGAAACATAATATGCGCTCAAATTAATGTCGACTTACTGTACATAAAATCGGTTTCTGAGTCGATTTATTTATGTCCTTATGTCCATGTATTCTTGTGAACATAGCTCAAGTCGCACCCTCTGGGGTTTTCATATACACACCAATATCTTTCATTCCAATAGGAATTTTCCACACCCTACACTATGATTTGTTGCACAGTGTTATTTCCACAATCCCTTTACAACTATTATACTTTTAGACTTCTGATTTGTGACATATTACTCCTTCACACTCTCAAATTGTTTTAGTTGCGATCACCATTTATTATTTTCTTTGGACAGTTTTTGCAAAACTCCCCAAAGATTTAGCCAAATTACAAACATAGCCCTTTTTGTTTTTTGTTTTACTTAAATGTCATTGTCATTTGTATAAACTTCAACACCTTCTGTGAGCGTATCCGCCGACGGCATCATTATCATCATCACCACCACCATTGTCAACGTCATTATAATCTGTTTTATGGATGCTGAAAATTGAAGAAGAAATAAGAGACAAAAAAACGAAAGGAAGGGAAACTGGCAAAAAATCTGATCAAGGACATTTTTATGCGAAATAATCCGAGATGATACACTCAGTCAGCCAGTCACTCACTTGCTTTGGTTTTTAGTTTCTCTTGTTTTTCGTTTTTGTTTGTCGTCGTTACAGACAGATTGAAAAATGACAACTGTAAATGTTTTGCTTGTTTTTTTTTCTTTTTTTTGTAAATTTTAAAACACATTTCCCAGAAACGAACTATGACATTTGATAGGGAATTGTGGTCTGCTTGATTTTTGAGGATTATGTTTGATAAGGATTAAATTGTCGGAGCCTTAAATGATAAAAAAATGGATTATGGTGGATTAGAGATTAAGGATTTGTTTTTTGTTCTCAAAATTGTTAGCTTTAATAAACTAGTTGTAGTATATTTAACATTATTTGGAGCCAGTTATCATAGTTTATATTGTACAGTTGTATAATCGATGGACAATGAAAGTAGAACTTTTAATGAATTTTCGTCAGTCGATAATAAAGAGGATATTACAAATTTGGAAAAAACTGAATATTTTGGATTCTTATTTTGTAACAAATCTCGCTACCAAAAGTTATATATATTCAGCTCTTTTGGCTGATATAATATTTTCGGTATTTTAAATTTTTATATTATACAATATTAAAAAGTTAGGTCCAAACATGAGCTATATCGGTCGACATTTAGATGATACCTCCTCTGTATTAAGTATAGCCTCATTTGATTCAAATTGATTCAGATTTACATATGGCTCTCATACATAGTTTTGCACGATTGAATGAATTTATAAAAAATATTCAATATTTTTTTTCTGTTTACCCTCCACGATGCGGTGAATATTGAAAATATCTAAAATCGATCGGAACTTTTATAAGGGGATATGCCATGGGTAAATAATGTCAGGATAAAACCAAATATCAAACATACACTTCGGTTAGAAAATTGGGCTAGGATCTTAAACGTCCTGAAAAAGTGTCATAAACATTGTATGGAAGCTGTGTAGAAACATGGCCAATGATTTGTGTAGAAGTAGTTTACGAACCAAAGTTTCGGAATGCTACATTGTAATGCAAACTTTCTAACCGAAGTTAAAAATTAACGTTCAAATAATTTGTATATGGGACAAATACGAATCATAGTGATAATCACTTTAGACCTTTAATGAATTGACATAAACAGACAGAAGGAAGCGAGATAGACACATGGAAATTTGGCATAGCGTACTGAATTAAGCCTAGAATGATGTGTGCTAAGCTTCGTGAAAATCGGTTCATATTTAGATATACATTTTCGTCCGATTTAAGATAAATGGTGCACTAAAGTCCCTATTTATCTTTCGATTTCCAAGAAATTTGCCATAGCGTACTGAATTGAGACTAGAATGTGTGTAAATTTTATTGAAAAATAGCATATACCCGCTACTTCGTTAGCGAATGTGGGATGTATTTAAAATCCTATACCGACCATTATTAAAATTTTAGAACCATTAGGACATATATTTTCTTTAGTACGTTTTTCAAATCTACCTCTATATCTCAACCTTACACACCCATTCCGACCGGAGCAGAAATCTACCTCTATACTAAATTTGGTGTCATTTTTTACCCTCTGTACATAATCAAATATAGCTTCACCCAAATCTAAATTGAGTATCATTTAGTGCACGATAATATAAATTTCCATAACTGCCTACTATAAAAATCATAAGTACGAATTCCCACATACCCCAATCTTAATTTCAACTTTCAGAATTCTATCGGTTCATCTAAATCCAATTTGTATCACATTTAGGAGTACTATTAAGAACCATTAAGTACGAAATTTCATGATTCGACCTCTAAAGGTTCACCTAAATCCGAATTTTACCAAATTTAGTTCCATTTAACACATATCCATAATTACCCATCTCAACCATCCAACAGAAATCTTATAACCGATTTCATTTTCATTGCTTTCCATTACTATATACTTCATATAATCCAATGAAAGACTTATTTCCCCAATTTCAGTATTCCAGACTTATCGGTTCAAACTAATCCAAATAGTATCAAATTTTGTACATCCAAGTTTCAGGATTCCAACTTTATCGGTTGACCCACAATTCGAATTTTACCAAATTTAGTACACAGTAGTACCAATTTCCAAAACTTCCTACATACCCCAATCCTACACGCCACACTGATATTAAATTCAAGTTTCAGGATTACAACTCTATCGGTTCACCCACAATTCAAATTGTACTAAATTTCCAAATCTTCCTACATACCGCAATCCTACACTTCCACAGTGTTCATAAATCAAAATATCAGGATTTCAACTCCTTTGATTCACCCAAAAATCAAATCGTACTAAATTTAGTACATAGTAGTACCAATTTCCATACCCTTCTACATACCCCAATCCTACACCTCCACAGTGATCCTAAATCAAAATTTCAGGTTTCCAACTCTATCGCTTCACCCAAAATTTAAATTGTACCAAATTTAGTACATTTAGTACAAATTTCTAAAACCTTCTACATACCTCAACCCTAAACCCCTAAATCCAAGTTTCAGGATTCCAACTCTATCGGTTCTCTCACAATTCATATCCCAATCCTACACTCCGACAGTTATTTTAATTTCAAATTCCAGTACGATTTGTACCTACAAATCAAATTTATACCAAATATAGTACCATATAGTACTTTTCGAACACATGAGTACACGCTTTCCAAACTCTCCTCATATTGACCCTACTTCTCAACGTTAATTTACATTCGAAATTTCAAGTTTTTAGCTCACTCCATTCACATGCTACGAAATTGTACCAAATTTGGTACATTTTTGTACTTTTCGGATACTTATAGTTCGAATTTCCAAAAACACTTTAGTACATCTATCCTACACTCAATCAACGACCACCAACTCAAATTTCAGAGTTCTAGCTCCACCGGTTCGCCAAATCAAATGGTATCACATTTAGTACATTTTAGTACTTTTCGTACCGTTCTAGTACGAATTTTCAAAAACCCAGCCTTATCTGTCATATTTGTGACCCTCTTCCAAAATATCAAGATTCTAGCTTCAGCCGTTTCGTGTGGGCGTTGATGAATCGTTAAATCAGTCAGTCAGTCAATCACTTAACTCTTTTATTAGTATAAATTAAATTTGTACCAAATATAGTACCATATAGTACTTTTCGTACACATGAGTAAGCCTTAATTAACACTCCAAATTTTAAGTTTTTAACGCTATCTGTTCACATGCTACAGAATTGTACCAAATTTAGCACATTTTCTTACTTTTCGAATAGTTATAGTTCGAATTTCCAAAAACCCTTTGGTACATCTATGTTACACTCCATCAACGACCACCAAACGAAATTTCAGATTTCTAGCTCCACCGGTTCGCCAAATACAAATGGTATGACACTTAGTATTTTTTAGTACTTTTCGTGCCGGTCAGTCAATCACTTTAGATTGGTTAAGATTTAGATATAGCTCCCATATATATGTTCGACCGATTTAATTGAAATGGTTCACCAAAGTCCCTATATATCTTTCGATTTCCATGAAATTTGACATATCGTACTGACTTGAGATTAAAATGATGTGTGTGAAATTACTTGAAATTGGTTAATATTTATTGCATTTATTGCGATTTGCACGAAATTTAGCATAGCGTACTGAAGTGAACCTAGAATGATGTATGATAAGTTTCGTGAAAATCGATTGAGATTTAGATATACCTCCCATATACTTTTTTGCCCGATTTAATGTAAATGGTATATATACAAATAACTGCCCATGTTATAAAGAATCTAAATGTTCCAGTGGAAATTTCCTAACGAATTTCACGGAATTTCAACTTCTCAAATGGAAGAAAAAATCTTCGCTGAAAATGTTCAATATAGGTCTCATAAAAAGTGTATCGGACGAATCTAGTTACGATTCTAATCGATTTTTTGAAAGAACATTATTATTATCAGCTCACTGCCTTCAACGACTGTTGAAGATAGCTACCCCAAGTGCCACAAAAATTTGTATGATTAGATCTATTATATGGTATCCTGCATCAAATGAACCACCCGTCCAAAATTATAAAAATTATTTAATGTAAAAATATTAATCTTAAATTCATTGTTAAATCACAATTGCGGAATATCAAAAATTTACGTTTGGGAAGTTTGGTAAAAGTTACAAAATTCGTGACATTATGCGATAACACAATAACTTCACTACAAATAATTTAAAATACAATTTTTTGGTGCAATAATTCAACACATGTCCCAAAAACGAAAACCATGTGCTTGACAAATAAAACCCTTGTAAAGTTCGTTGACATCGAAATTGTGGTCTCGGTAATAGTGGACGTAAAATTACATAATATACACAAAATACATGACCCATATGTGTACACCAAAATACACACGTACAAACTCACATAGATACATACATATATTAATTGTAATCCCCACCAGAGCATACGGTAATTTGCCTCTGGGCTTAAATATGTGAGCAGTTTTAATTATTAGATTTCAAATTTGTTATTTGACATTATTTACTGTATCATTGGTAAACAGACAAAAAAATAAATGTTTTCGATTGTTTACTTCATTTTTTGTTGTGATGACAATTTTTGGGTTTCGCGTGTTAGTTACTGTTACTGACCTTACCCAAATGAGAAAAAAACACAAACAAACAGAAATAATTGTTGAATTTAACCTGAAAACAAAATGCTGTTGTTTTTCGTTTGTCTGTCTGTTTGTTTACCGCGTGTGCCATTTTAATAAGAATTCTTCGTTTCCATTATTTTTTTTTGGGTGTTTGT
Source organism: Musca vetustissima (assembly GCF_032173495.1). Classification (NCBI taxonomy): domain Eukaryota; kingdom Metazoa; phylum Arthropoda; class Insecta; order Diptera; family Muscidae; genus Musca; species Musca vetustissima. The sequence goes on along the minus strand of NW_026881560.1, from coordinate 118,569 downwards.
TTACAAGTTTTGTGTGAATTCAAAATTGTTTTCGATTTGGTTTCCATTTCTCATTGTGACTGACAATGAGTCACTTGATGGTCTGCCAGCCAGCCACTTGTTTTTAAACACAACCAATGGATATGGATACCATGCCCATCCACCCACTCGTTCTATGCATACGAAAGAAAAAAATAAACAGAATACCGAAATAATAATTGTTCGGAATAATTGTTATGATTCTCTATAAATTTACTGGCAAATGTCTACTGTTAGGTGGAGTTTTTGTTTACATTTGTGATTTGAGTTCAATGAAATATTTAAGAAATGAAGAAAAACAAAACACACACACAAAAAATAATTTAAAAAATAAATAAAATCCTGGGGATATATGTTACATTCAAATGTGTTTCTATTTTTTCGATGTTCTGCGTAATATATTTCCAAGGACACTTTCTACAGCAAGAGACAACGACATTGGGTATTTTTATATTCTCCATCACACTTTGGTATGCGTCTTTGTGCATATTTTTGTAAAAGGCAAAAGGAAGCGAGATAGACCCGTGGTACATTCTGAGAATATGCACAGCATCACTTTCTGAGTCGATTTATACATGTCCGTCCGTCCCTCCGTGCAAGTTAATTGTATACAAAGTACAGGTCGCATTTGTTTTGCCCCAAGACGAACCCTATTAAAACTTGGAAAAATCGGTTCAGATTTCGATATAGCTCCCATATATATTTTCGTCCGATTAGATGTAAATGGTGCACCAATGTCCCTATATATCTTTCGATTTGCACGAAATGTGTGCCAAGTTTCGTGAAAATCGGGTCAGATTTAAATATAACCTTATATATATTTTCGTCCGATTTAATGTAAATGGTGCACCAAAGTCACTATATATCTCTCGATTTGCACGAAATTTGGCATAGCGTAATGAATTGAGTATAGAATTATGAGTGATAATTTTCGGGGAAATGAGTTCAGATTTATATATTGCTTCCATATATATGTTCGTCCGATTTGAAGTAATTGATGTACCAAAGTCCCTATATATCTTTCGATTTGTATATTTTCGTCTTATTTGCACGAAAATTTCCACAGCGTACTGAATTGAGTCTGGAATGACGTGTGCTAAGTTTCGAGGAAATCGGTTCAGGTTTTATAAAGCTTCCTTATATATTTTTCTTCGAGTTTATGTAAATCGTGTACCAAAGTCACTATATATCATTCGAATTGCACGAAATTTGGTACAACGTACTAAATTAAGTCCAAATGATGTGCAACGTTTCGTAAAAATCGTTTTAGATTTAGATATAACTCTCATATATATTTTCGTCCGATTTATGGATGTACCAAAACCCCTATACAGGCATAGCTTACTGAACTGAGTTAAGTTTCAGGAAAATCTAAAAAAAAAACAGTGAGCGGAGCAGTATAGTCGGACGGGGCCGACCATACAATACCCTGCACAACTACCACGTAACCCTAACTTTCTACGGATATTTATTCCGAGCCTGGGCAATATATTTCGTGATAGTTGCACCCTCTTGCCCGATTAGAGTTCAACACCACCTCTTCCATATATTGACATATTTTCCGAATATTATTAATACTCAGTACAGTCCTTCTAATTACTTGTCCATATTCCCGTCACCATGGGTTGTGTTGTGATGTTCGGCTTATAATTGTGGCCGAAAAAAGCCAAAAAAAAAACAAAGTGTAATTCCCACATTCGAGTACATACGACAATATAATTGGTTTCAATTTAAAGGCCAACAACTCCTCTTGGATATACTATCAACTTCTCGGGTCTAGGCCATTCAGGGATAAATATATACGCTATAGAATACAAATTTTGTCATTTTACACACAAAAGTCATGGTCCATTTGACCCGCTAAATAGTGACCGATCTTTATCAAAAAAGGCATGCTTATTCTTCTGCCCGATACCCTTCTCCATGTAAAATTTCGCGATGTTTGGACCATAATTGTGGTCCCAGGGGCGACCAGAAAATCAAACACAAATAAAGTTTTTGGTCCATTTCATCCCTTTAATATTAACCGATCTTTACCAAAAACAATAGGGGTCTTCATTGGGCAGAACCCATCCTATATGGGAAATTTCGTGAAGATTGGTCCATAACTGTGACCTGTATCGTGTTTACAAATTATAATGGACAGACGGGCACACATGTCTAGATCGACTCATCTAGTCGAGATATGACGATCGGTATACATAAATGTGGGTCTAGGACCAATATTTCGCGCCGTTTCAAACTCTTGAGGCTGCACAAAGCTTTAATACCCTGACAACATAGTTGTGTAGGGTATAAACGTTTGAAGAGTGCGTCCTACCGAACGTTTCAAACTCTTGGGGCTGCACAAAGCTTTAATACCCTGACAACATAGTTGTGTAGTGTATAAAGGTTTGAAGAGTGCGTCCCAAATCGATTTGCATAAATTTGTCCCATTGTATGAAAAGGACTCTAAACTTGTCCAAATAAAATGAAATTTAGCATAGGTTCCAGAAAGGTTCATGTCAATGCACTTTCGAATAGGCGACGTCTGTTAGTAGACATATGTAAACTATACCCAAGGTGTTTGTAATAGAAAACATGAATATCAAGTTACTGGAAACTGGAATTTGAAGTATGCCAGCCTTGGAATGAGAAAATGCGACTAAAGCCCTCAAAATACCAAAATGGTTACGATATCGGAGCTATAGGAAAATGTAAATCTATACTGATAATTTATGTATGATGATTTGACTCCCCATGGGGAACCTGAAAAATCAGATAATTTTATATTAATAGTATAGTATATTCGGTTGAAAAAAGCCAGTTATGGGGGCTACCCAACAAACACCTAGATGAGATGTACCATTAAGATGGTGCAGTGTCATTATTTGGGATTTATATCACAAAATTGTCGTTCCCTTTCAGAACCATACTAGTAATACCGAACTATTTACAGCGCGTATTTTTCAAAATTTCCCTTCCAAAGGTTCTGTCCGACATGTGCTAGTTGCAGAAAGTAATTTATGGTAATCGTTTAAAATATTTTATAAGTACTTAATTTATTAAAAAATTATATTTTAGCGTTTTTATTTATTATTACATGTTTTTCAATCAAGTTTTATTGTTTACCATGCAGAACAGTATTTGTTATCCCGCCGATATGCATCCACAACCACATTATGGCAAATAAACGCACTGCACTCATTAATCATTCAAGCATATTTGTAGTGTATATCAATATTGATTTAATACTCAATAAATTATTAATGCGTTAATAAATATTAAAATAGTAATATGAATCATTTGTAAAGCCTTATTTATTGCAACGGTTGATAATTAATATAAATTAATAAAAAAATATATATTATTTAATTGATTTCACAATAACCATAGATTTGTTTTAATAAATATTACGCGGAAAATGATTTTTAAATCAGAAACAAGCTTGTAATAATTATATTGTTATTGAGTTTGTAAAAATATATGTAATGTTTGAAAATGCAGAGGCAAATTTTTAAGGCTAAACCAGTAAGGAAAGTAGTAAAGTCGGACTGGGCCGACTATATGATACCCTTCACCACTTTGGGTACATATGTATCCGAAAAGACGTCGCCTTTTTGAAGGAATTTTGACCTATGCTAAATTTCATTTCATTTGGGCAAGTTTAGAGTCGTTTGCGCACAGTGGGACAGATTTGTGTAAATCGAATTAAAGCAAACTGGACACACGCTATTCGGTATGCTGCAATGTTTAAAATTTAATCTCAATAAATAAGTCGAAATTATATATGGAAGCTACGAGATATCTATATCTGAACCGATTTGAAGCAAACTTGCCAGAGATTAATTTATACTAATTTCAATACGTTGTGTCAATCGGCCTAGCTGTGTATCTTTAGTGCACAATTTACTTCAAATCGGACGAAAATATACATAGGAGGTGTACACATCATTCCAGACTTAATTCAATACGCTATGACAAAATTCGTGCAAATCGAATGATTTTCAGAAACTTTGGAGCACCATTTACCTAAAATCGGCCGAAACTATGTATGGAAGCTATATCTAAATCTGAACCGATATTCACGAAACTTAGCACACATCATTCTAGACTTAATTCAGTACGCTGTGCCAAATTTCGTGCAAATCAAATGATTTTCAGGGACTTTGGTGCACCATTTACCTAAAATCGGGCGAAACTATATATGGGACCTATATCTAAATCTGAACCTATATCTAAATCTGAGAATATGCATAGAATCACTTTCTGAGTCGATTTATGCATGTCCGTCCGTCCGTCTGTCCCTCTGTCCATGTTAAATTGTAAACACAGTACAGGTTGCATTTATTATCCTAATTGGACAACTCACTTGTTTGGCCCAAGGACGAACCCTATTGAAATTGGGAAAAATCGGTTCAGATGTAGATATAGCTCCTATATATATTCTCGTCCGATTTAATGTAAATGGTGCACCAAAGTCCCTATAAATCATTCGATTTGCACGAAATGTGGCACAGATTACTGAATTAGGTCCGGAATGATGTGTGCTAAGTTTCGGTTCAGATTTAGATATAGCTCCCATATATAGTTATCTCCGATTTTATGTAAATGTTTTACCAAAGTCCCTATATATGTATGGATTTGCACGAAATTTTGCACAGCGTACTGAATAAAGTCTAGAATGATGTGTGCTAAGTTTCGTGAAAATCTGTCCAGATTTAGATATAGCTCCCATATATATTTTCGTCCGATTTAAGGTAAATGGGGCACCAAAGTCCCTCTATATCATTCAATTTGCACAAAATTTGGCATAAAGTAATGAATTAGGTCAGGAATGACGTGTGTCAAGTTTCGAGAAAATCGGGTCAGATTTATATATAGCTCCCATATATATTTTCGTCCGATTTAAGGTAAATTGTGCACTAAAGAACCAAAGATTGGCCGACCCGCACACAATTTTTTAAAATGTACTGAAGTTGCTATAACCTTTCGTGTGTCAAGTTTTCTTGAAATTAGTTCAGATTTACATATAGCTCCTATCTATACTTTCGTCCGATTTGAAGTAAATGGTGTACCATAGCTGTCCGATTGGCAAAACGTAATAAAATTAATATAAATTAATCTAGGGCAAATTTCCTTGAAATCGGTTCAGATTTAGGTATAGCCTTAGCTTCCATATATAATTTCGACCTATTCATGTTGATTTTAAACCAAGTAATCAATGGGTGCTTGATTGATATTAAATTTTAACAGTGCAGCATACCAAATAGCGTGCGTACAGTTTGCTTAAAGTCTATTTACAAAGTATGGAATAGATTGCAGGATGGCATGTGTAAGGATTGATGTTAGTCGGTTTACTTATAGATCGCATTTTCAAGTTCGTTCAATTTCATGTCAATGTTCCTTCTAAAAGAGGACATCTCTAAAGCTACATATGTAGAATATCCCCAAAATGGTGAAGGGTATCATATAGTCGGCCCAGTCCGACTTTACTACTTTCCTTACTGGTTCACACAAAAGACTGTGTCCACTTGACCCCCTAAATAATCACTGATCTTCATCAAAACAGCCATGTTTATTTTTGATCAGATTCCCATCATGTTGTAAATTTTCGGGGTGTTCGATGAAAATTGTGGCCTCTAGAGCGACCAGAAAGATACACAAAAAAGCTTTTGGTCCATTTTTATCCCCTAAATAATAACAGAACCCATCCTACATGCAATATTTCGTGACGATTGGTCAATAACTGTGGTCTGTATCATGTTTACAAATTGTATTGGACAGACGGAAGGACACATGTTTCTAGATCGATTCAGTTAGTCGAGATATGGCGGTCGGTATACTTGAAAGGTGGTCAAGGACCAATATTTCGCAGAGTTATATACTTCTGGGGCTACACAAAGCTATAATACCCTGACAATACAGTTTCGTAGGGTATAATTGAAATCCTAATTCTCGTTATTGGTGCACATCTTCCTACGACATGTAATATAATCGTTCGAACTTTGAATATAGCCCCTATATAAAGGTTCAGTTCATAGGTATGTTATAGGTTTGGTTGGTATATAGGCTTGTATTCTAATTTCTCCTGGCAGTAATTTACCATGATATAGCCCCCAGATAAAAATTGCAAATCAATTTTAAATATATTGAGTGTCTCCTCAGTTTTTCGGCATTTTCAAATTTTCTGCATTCTTGATGACTTGCGAACAATAAAAAAATTGCAATCGATTTTAGATATATTGAGTGTCTCCTCAGTTTTTCGGCATTTTCAACTTTTCTGCACTCTCGATTACTCGCGAAAAAATTGTTGAATATCCATCTGACACGACATAATTGAACGATGATTTAAAACATTTGATAATACCATGACGTCCTTTATTCGCTTGCAATCGATTTTAGATATATTGAGTGTCTCCTCAGTTTTTCGGCATTTTCAACTTTTCTGCACTCTCGATTACTCGCGAAAAAATTGTTGAATATCCATCTGACACGACATAATTGAACGATGATTTAAAACATTTGATAATACCATGACGTCCTTTATTCGCTTCGTTCAATTTGTGGTTTACCATTGCAATATTTTGCAAGGAAAGAAAGAAAAAAAAAAAATGAACATAAAAACTTACCCACCTATATTTTCTTTTTAATTAATATTTGTTTTTTTCATGGGTTCGAACAAATGGATGATGACCATGAACTGATTATTATTCCAAGAAATCCTCATTCACAATTTAAACGCTAAAAGGCCAAAAGAATCAACAACAAACATTCAATAAGCATGCAAATGAAATGAAGTGAAATGAAATGGCACAACACAATTCACGCAACTGACCAACTACCAGTCCAGTCCGCCCTTTGGCTATCCAATCGACACAAATAATTATTATTAATATTAAATATTAAAGCTACCGGACAAGTAAGTTTGACGTTGTCGCTGGTGACATAAATAAACAACAAGAACAACTACAATAATATGTTGGTGGCAAAATACGAAAAAAAAATAAACAACCAAACCAATTCACATAATTGAAGTTACAACGCTTCGACGTTAAAGGGGACCCTGAACAAACCAAAATATTAAAAGCAAACAAATTTACTCGTGCTGTTGTTGTTTGTATTTTTTCTGTTATTATGTCAGATTACAGGGAAATCTTGTGCAATTATTTCATGTTCGTGTGCAAAGTACTTTCATATTGATTTCGTATTTTATTAATTAAAACTGAAATTGGGGGATTTAATGTCACGCAGCAGTGGTCAGCGATTTTTTGTTATTGCAGCTGAAAGAAATTTAATTAAAAAATTGTAAACCCCCTATTTAAAAGCGTTATTTTGAATGAAACGGTGATATATTTGAAATTATTTATCGACCATTTTTCCCTTTTGCATTGTATTTATATCTAATGTTCCTTTATATTTTCATTTGCAATTGATTGCGTAGTGTAGGACATTTTGGGATTCACGTGTTTACTTCGTTCTTTCCTCTGGTTATTTAGGTAATTATACCCTCATACCTTTTATGCTATGTTGCATATTAATCAAATGGTGTGAAACAATCCCTTAATCAATCTCATGCCCATTCTTCACAACTCCATGTTTTTCTTGTTGTATTCAAAAAAGGAAGCATAATATTTAGACATTAATTCTGGTATATACACACGGAGGCATTGAACTATTGAGCCGGACACTGTGAAATCCAAAGGATTTAAATATTGGTTGAAACAGCTTAACACGTGGGGTCTATACCCAAAGTGGAAGTAAGGCTTTACGCATAACAGTCTACCTATTGATTTCGGTTAGAGGGTGTGAATAAAACTTTTACAAATGAGTTGTTAGTGGTGCTATACAAAATAAGTAAACACGTTTCTGAGTTCGGATAGGCTGAAGTTTTTTTATGGACCTTTTTCAATAGGTTGTGCAAAAAATGTTTATATAAATCGGACAATTCTTGGGAGTTTGCATAAAATCGGACGAAGCTATATATGGGAGTTATATCTAAATCTGAATCGATTTCCACAAAATTTCGTATACATCAATATGGACCCATTTCAATGCGCTGTGCAAAATTTTGCATCAATCGGGAAACCCTTGGCAGTTTTGTGCACCATTTACCAAAAATCTGACTAAACTATATAAGGAGCTATATTTAAATCTGAACCGATTTCCACAAAACCGTTAACATCAATATGGACCTATTTCAATATGCTGTGAAAAATGTTTATTAATCGGGCAAATATTGGTAGTTTGGTGTACCCTTACCAAAAATCGGACGAAAATATATATAGGAGCTTTATCTAATTCTGAACCGATTTACACAAAACTTCGTCATCAATCGGACACACCTTGGGAGTTTGGTGCACAATTTAAAAAATATATATGGGGGCTATATCTAGACCAGGACCGATTTTCACCAAACTTAGCATACATGACTCTAGGCTCAATTCAGTGCGCTTTGCCAAATTCCGTGCAAAGCGAAGGATATATAGAGACTTTAGAACATCATTCACATTGAATCGGACGAAACTATATATGGGAGCTATATCTAAATCTGAATCGAATTTTACGAAACCTAACATACATCGTTCTGGACTCAAATTAGTACGTTATGCCAGATTTCGTGGAAATCGAAAGATATATAGGGACTTTGGTGGGCCATTTAAATAAAATCGGACGAAAATATGTATGGGCGGTATATCTAAATCTGAACCGATTTTCACGAAACATAACACACAACACTCTAGGCTCAATTCAGTGCGCTATGCCAAATTTCGTGTAAATCGAAGGATATGTAGGGACTTTGGTACTCCATATACATTAAATCGGACGAAAATATACATGGGAGCTATATCTTAATCTGAACCGATTTTCAAGAAAGTTTACACACATCACTCTAGGCTCAGTTCAGTGCGCTACGACACATTTCGTGCAAATCGAAAGATATATAGGGGCTTTGGTGTACCATCTACATTAAATCGGACGAAAATATGTATGTGAGCTTTATCTAAATATCTAAACTTAATTTAGTACGCTATACCAAATTTCGGGGAAATCACAATATATAAAGGGACTTTGGTAAATCATATACATTAAATCGGACGAAAATATATAAGGGAGCTATATCTAGATCAGAACGATTTTCACGAAACATAACACACATCACTCTGGGCTCAATTCAGTGCGCCATGCCAAATTTCGTGCAAATTGATAGATAAACAGTGAGCGGAGCAGTATAGTCGGACGGGGCCGACCATATGATACCCTACACAACTTCCACTAAACTATAACTTTCTGTGGTTCTTTATTCAGAGCTTGGGCAATATTTCGCGATATTTGAACCCTCTTGACCGACTAGAGGTCAACAAATATTACAAATATTCCGTACAGCCCTTCTAATCACTTGTCCAGATTCCCTTCAACGTGGGTTGTGTTGTGATGTTCGGCTTTCAATTTTGGCTTATAGATCGACTCGAAAAAACCTCAAAAAATAAGTTTTCGGTCCACTTTGTCCCAAAATCTGAATCTGATCATCACCGAAAATTATAGGCGTTGTCGGTGACCATAACTTGAACCTCATGGAAAATTTCAAAGCGATCAGAGCTATATTTCCGCCCGTAAGCACCTGTAAATATTTATTTGTAAGTACCGCATCAGAGTACATACGACAATATAATTGGTATCAATTTAAAGGTCAACCACTCCTCTTGAACACACTATCAACTTCTCGGGTCTAGGACCTTCAGGTGCAAATATATACCCCATAGAATACAAATTTTGTAATTTTTCACACAAAAGTCAGGGTCCATTTGACCCACTAAATATTGACCGATCTTTATCAAAACAGCCATACTTATTCTTTGGTCCGATCTCCTTCTCCGTGACCGCGGTGTTTGGGTCATAATTGCGGCCTCTAGAGCGACCTGAAAAACCGACAAAAATAAAGTTTTTGGTCCATTTCATCCTCTAAATAATAACCGATCTTTTCCAAAAACAATAGGGGTTTTCATTGGCCCGAACCCATCCTACATGCAAAATTTCGTGAAGTTTGGTCCATAACTGTGGCCTGTATCGTGTTTACAAATTATAATGGACAGACAGACGGACGGACATACATATCTATATCGACTCAGCTAGTCGAGACATGACGATCGGTATACTTAAAGGTAGGTCTAGGACCAATATTTCGCGGCGTTACAAACTTTTGGGGCTGTACAAAGCTATAATACCCTGACAACATAGTTGTGTAGGGTATAAATAGGGACTTTGGTGAACCATTTACATTATATCGGTCAAACATAAACATGGGAGCTATATCTAAATTTGAACCTGTTTTCAAGAAATTTTACACACACGGACAGAGGGACATGCATAAATCAACTCAGAAAGTGATTCTATCCATATTCTCAAAAGGGACCATATGTCTATCTCGTTTCCTATAGCATGTTACGAACATATGCACATAAGACATAATACTCTGTACCACAGTGTGGTGAAGGGTATAAATATTGAAATTTTGTTCATGCCCAGCCCATGAGCTTAATTTTATGACACAGTGTAATGTTTTAGGAATGGATTTTTTGTTAAGTTTTGTCATTGAATTTTTCACTTATTAAATATCCTACAAAACTCAGGCAGTTTTTCATGGTACAATTATAAAAGGTAACTGCAAATCCCAGCTGATTTGATTCCAACGTAATACTAGTGTCAATATAAATTTGACAAATTATGTTTTTAAAAATCACCCAACAGGAAAATTGGGAACGCATACAATTTGAAATTGTTCTTTATTAATGTGCTCCCGTATTCAATTTACTCAATCTGCCTGCTGGGAAAGTTTGAGGAAGCAAATCTTTCTTGAAGGAATTACTCGCTATTCCCAGCATTGTCATATATGTTACACACATATATGGCAATGGCTCAATTAAAGGAAAGATGTGGAAGCGATAGAAATATAAATTTGATAGATTTTCATTCATGTTTTTCAATTTTTATTTTGAGGATTCGAAAATATTCCATTTTCAAAATAAAAATAATTTGATGATAATTTGTTTGTTTGTTTACATTTTTCTGTCAAATGAGTTGACACTAGTAGAACTTACAACAACAAATTTCCATGTGGTTGTTGTATCGTTTTTTGTACAACAACACTTGCTGTTACCTTTTATTATTATACCATGGCAGTTTTTAAAGCCTACATTCCTTTCGTCAAGGCATGCCGTATAAGTCACTCTCCTGAAATTGATACTATTTCCAAATTGAATTTTGATTCAAAGAGAATTTCAGTATTTATTATAGCAAGGTCTCTGAAACAGGTCTGCTTCAGTGCGCCCCATATTAAAATCTTTCTGTATAAATAAAACTTTTTTGCCACTTGACATACGCATCCTTTACATGTGTGTATCAAGCACGTACATCCTTCTACTGATCTTCCCAATTCCATTGAGAAAATTTGCCAATTAAATTAGGTCCACGAATAGCAAAACTTTATACACTATTCATCAATGAATGAATGCCATTGACTTTATGACTTCGTATCTATTGGGGAAACTTTTCTCAAACTAAATCCTATTGAAATTGGCAACGTCACGTTTGTTCTTTCAATCACCTGAAATAGCAGCCTCATAAGATTTCTGGAAAAACAAAACACGTGTGGAGATATCTTCAAGGCATAAAGGGTAAAAGCAACGTATCCGTCAAAAATAAGAAAAAAAATCCTCAACGCCTCAATAGCCATGAAAGGGTTGTTTGTTATTGAATCCTTTCACTCATTGTGAGTGTATGCGTATGTGTTTTGGTAAACCACAATGTTTATTTAAGCTTTTCATTAGTCTAACATCCTGACAAAGTTAAATTTAACGGCAGCCAGGTGAATGGAATTTTGACAATGAATGAAAAGATTTTCGGGTTTATCGGGTATAAAGTTGATATCTATTAAAAAGTTCCAACAGACGCTGCGCCATGTTGAACTTTAATATCGAACGACCGTAATGATAAATTACTTTGTTTACATTTTGGCTTTGTCGTAACTTTGTTGAATAGAAAATCGGGTGTAAATGACAGGAAGGAAGGAAGCTGTGTCCCAACACATACACACAAATCCATAAATGACACACATAAATTCTTTGTTGAAATGAGTATTTTCAAAAGATCTGCCATTGAAGCGGTGATACGATTTTTACGATAGGATTCTTTTATAGGCATTTTTGTTTAAGTCAAGCAAATTGATTTTTGTTTTTTTGGTAACGAGGTAGTAAAATATTTAATTTAATAAAAGGGGTAAACTAGAAACGGCAACAATGTTTTAAGGATTGTTCCCGGTAGAATGTTTTGTGGAAATCTATTTCGGAAGTTATTTTATGTGGGGTTGCCAATAAACAAGTGAGTCATTGACTAACAAAGTTTTCTACAATTTTAAGTATCAAATATGAAAATATCACCATCACCAAGTAAACGCCAACACTGTTGACAACTTGGACTGCGGAGATTAAGCTACCTTGTATTCTACAGGTCGATGAGTTAAAAAAATACCCCAAGCTTCTAGCGATCACATTCGATAGCCTTTATAAATCGTCTGAGAACGCCACAGCCATGAAACAATCATGGCGAAGTTCCAAAAAATGGCAATACCATGGGAAAGCAACGAAACAAAATGCGATGGAAAGGGACTGGAGTAAGGAAATGTCCTGTTCATCTACATCAGTCTTATTTGCGTCCATGCCCCGAAGGAAGACAAATTTCAACAGATCAAAGACATTTTTTCGAGCCCCTAGAAACAGCATATGACCGCTGCCCTGGCCATGACATTAAAATTCCGCTAAGAGATTTTAATGCAAAAATCGGAAGGGAAGCATTTCGATATACACAAGGCCACCTGGATTATGTTGTTTTAGAAGTTCGATCGATACGAGGAGTGAATATTGATTCTGACCATAACCTTGTGGCAGCCAAGGTTCGCACTCGTCTTAATGAAGCAGCAAAGACGCGATTTAATGTAACACGGAAACTCGACGTCGAAAAGCTGCAAACACAGCATATAGCAGAAGGCTTCTCCGCTCAACTTAACCACTTGCTAGTCGAAAGCACTCCTTGTTCCGAAATAATAATATAGAAGCACGATGGCAAAGAATTGCCCACTTCCTACAAAGGAGAGATGAGACAAGTATTTTCAGAAAAAGAAGAAGGAACAGAAAAACGTGAGCGTGAGCTAGTCGAGATGTACAGGAATCAGCATGAAGTCCGGAAATTTTACCAACGAATAAAACACCAAACCGAAGGCTTTGGTGTAGGCACATCTTCCTGTAGAGATGAAGAAGAAAACCTGGTGACAGATATAGATAGCGTGTTGAGGATCTTGAAGGAGCATTTTGATACGCTTCTGGTTTCAAATGGTGGCGGTGAAGAAGATTCCCCAGAACCAATGAGAGAAGAATAATAAAACAGAAGACTATGGTGAGATGCTGGTAAGGAGCATGTGCCAGCTGATTAGTACAATTTGGCTAGAGGAATACATGCCCCATGATTAGCGTCATATGTCCTGTTCCCAAAAAGGGAGTCAAGACGATATGTGCCAACTGTAGAGGAATAAGTCTCCTTCCCATCGCATATAAAGTGCTATCCAGCGTGATGTGTGGATGACTGAAGTCAATGCTATTATTGAACCATGCGGCTTCAGACCTGGCAAATCCACCTTAGATCAGACACACACTGCGCCAAATCCTTGGAAAAGGCTTACGAGAAACACATTGACATATTTCACCAATTCGTGGACTATAGAAGCGCATTTGACAGACCAATCAGCTCAGAGGTATTTAATGCCATGTCTGCATTCCTTCAAAATTAATACGGCTATGCAGGATAACTTTAACTGGTACAATGTCAGCAGTTAAAGTAGGAAAAGGTCCTTTCGGATCCCTTCAATACCATACGAGGATTCAGACAAGGTGACAGTTTGTCGTGAATTATTTTTAACATCCTGCTGGAAAAGGTCATACGAGACGCAAAGGTGAACAGAAATGGTACTCTGTACACCAAACTACACATGTTACTCGCCTACGCCGATGACATCGACATAATGGGTCCAACATTGAGAGCGGTAACAGCCTACTTTGAACAAATTGTGAAAGTGTCTGCCAAAGTGGGTCTGACAGTAAATGGCGAGAAGGCCAAGTTGATGGTATCAACGCATAAGACGTCCAGTAGACTGGGACCAACTGTGGAACTTGAGAACTACAGCTTCGAGGTAGTTACAGATTTTTTATACCTTGGCACCGCTATAAATAATACGAATGACATCAGTTTTTAAATTCGGAGAAGGATTGTGATGGCCAACAGTTGCTATTTAGAAAGAAAACACTGCGTGCTGTTATATGGATCTGAAGCATGGGTACTTGCGCAAACCAGACGAGGCACCTCTTGGGGTGTTTGAAAGAAAAATTCTCCGAAAGATCTAAAGTACTGAATTAAGTCTAGAACGATGTGTGTAAAATTTCGTGAAAATCGGTTCAGATTTAGATATAGCTCTCATATATATTTTCGTCCGATTTAAGGTAAATAGCGCACCAAAGTCCATATATATCCTTCGATTTGCACGAAATTTGGCATAGAGTACTGAATGAAGTCTAGAATGATGTGTGCTAAGTTTCGAGAAAACCTGGTCAGATTTAGATATAGCTCCCATATATAGTTTCGTCCGGTTTATTGTAAATGGTGCACCAAAGTCCCTATATATCTTTTGATTTGCACGAAATTTGGCATAGAGTACTGAATTAGACCCAGAATGATGCGTGCTAAGTTTCCTGAAAATCGGTTCAGATTAGCTTCCATATATAATTTTGACCTATTCATATGGTCGTATGGGTGCCTGATTGATACATGAAGCATACAAAATAGTGTTTGCTTTAAATCTGTTTATAAAATTTAGAATAGGTTGCAGAATGGCATGTGCTGGAATTGATGTTAGTCGGTTTACTTATAGATAAAGATCGCATATTTAAGTTCGTTCAATTTCATGTCAATGTTCCTTAGAAAAGGCGACGTCTGTTAGGATACATATGTAGAATATCCCCAAAGTGGTGAAGGGTATCATATAGTCGGCCCAGTCCGACTTTACTACTTTCCTTACTGGTTTAAATTTGGAGAAGGATTGTGATGGCCAACAGATGCTACTGTGGTCTAAGTATGCAGTTTAGAACCAAGACCAGACCAAACTCACACACAAGACGCTGATACTATCCGTGCTGTTATATGGATTTGAAGCATGGGTACTTGCGCAAGCAGATGAGGCAGCTCTTGGGGTGTTTGAAAGAAAAATTCTCCGAAAGATCTACGGGTCGATCTGCGTCGACGGTGAATATCGACGTCGAATGAACCACGAGCTTTACAATTTATACGCAGACATCGCCACAGTCAGTCGTATTGCGAATGAATGAGAATGTCCCAGCTCAACAGGCGAGCCTACTGAGGGTTCCTGTAGAAGGAGAAGACCACGCTTGGAAATACCTATGGTGGAGGCTTTTTTTCCACCTGTTACTGTTTGGTACTTTTTCTACATTTTATTAAGTCTCTGAATAACCTCATACACCAACCGTAATGTCCGATGGACCTCAGAATGTCTTCCTCATAAACAACGCCTTCACAAATTAAATAAAAAACAACTCAAATAAAATTTCAATCCATTTATTTGTTTTTAAACATTAAAACAACTTAAAATTCGAGAAAAAATACAATGATTATTTTTTACATTTATGCAAAGAGACGGGTTCTTAAAGAATTTCGTTCAATTAGAAACCATGTGTATAACGTTTTTTATTTTTATTTTATTTAAAAAAAGTGGTATTTTTTTAAGACAATTTTATTATTATTTTTTGTTCGACATTTGTTCCACTTAGAGTTGTACTAAGAACTACATAAATTTCATAAAATATTACGTTGAAATTTTACATCTTGTTCGTGTTTTTAATATTAATAAAAAAATATCTAATATAGAATTACAATTTTCTTTTGTACAAAGTCATTACTATTTGCCGGAAGTAAGACTTCCAATTCGATGAAAACTAAATTTGCTTTTGTCTGGATTCTTATTGGCTAAACAACTACACATGTAAGTATGTTTTTTTTGTTTTGTATGTGGGAGTGTGTTCCGATAAATACACTTTCAAATGCAATATCAATTCTGGTGTATAAGCCTCGAAGGTTGTGTGCTCATTTCATTTTGCCGTGGATACAAAATAGAGCGAGCACACTATTCAACATCATGTATCAAGTATCCAAAGTATCCAATTAATTTGAATATTAATAGCTTTTTTTTCAAAATTGAAAAAGAAGATACAAAAAATAGCAAAGTTTCCTGTTTTACAGTTTCACAACAAACCACACTATTAATTTCCTCACTCATCATTACCATCGTCCATACCTGCGGCATTACTGCTCTACAGCCGTGGACTATCTATCACTGTTTGAACGGTACAACTATTTACCCGGATACTAGAATTACCAGTCAAGCATAAATTCCCATTTTGTGGTTGGGAACGCTTACGTCGAAATCTTTTACCACCTCCGCCACCGCTACCCGCACCACCACCAACGATGCCACACCACTGCATTCCCTTGAATGTATCGAGAAAGGCTCGTCGAAAATTGGCATTCATGAAACAGTAGGTGATCGGATTACAGCAACTCGATGAGTAGGCAAGCAACTGTAATGCACTTATCGATTTGTAATCAATGTATTCGTAAATGGCCGCACCAATATACATGGCCACAGTGTTGATGACATATAACGGGGTCCAGCATATGAAGAACTCCAATACCAATACAGATAACATTTTAACGACACGCTTTTTACTTTCGAGATTTTTGGCCATGTTATTTCTGAAAGCAGAGAAAGATAAAATTCTGATATGAATATTAATATTAAGGCATATTAAAAACCAGTAAGGAAAGTTCAAAAGTCGGACGGGGCCGACTATATGATACCCTTCACCACTTTGGGTACATACAAGAGACACTCATATGTGCAATATCCTTTGGATAGAATAGACATATCATCTGTGGATGACCATTGAAACGGAATCTAACCTGAAGTTGTAGATATTTGAACTAAATTAAAACAACCCATACAGATACAATCTGAAATCTATGAAAAATCTAATACACGTTATTCTAGGTTCGATTTGGTACGTTGTGCACTAATTCGTCCTAAGCGGACAAACTTTAATTATTTGGTACATCATTTAGATGAAATCGGATGAAATTATATGGAAGCTATATTTAAACTTGAAAGGTCATCAATCCAATACGCTACGCAATATTTCATGTAAAGCGAACATACATACCCCCACCATTTGCACCATTTGCATAAAAACGGACTAAAGTACATATGTGAGCTATATTTAAATCTGAACTGATTTCAACCAAACTTAACATACATCAAGCTACACCTAATTCAATACTCTCTGCAAAATTTTGTCTCAAACGTACCAATATTGGGAGTTTGGTGCACCATTTCATTCTAGACTAAATTCAATACACGCTGCAAAATTTTGTGAATATAGAACATAGATTCTTCGGTGCTCCATTTACCTAAAATCGGACTAAAATCGGAGATATATCTAAATCTGAATCGATTTCAACCAAACTAAGCATACACCAGTCTAGACCTACTTCAATACTCTGTGCACAATTTTGTCTCAATCGGAAAAATATTGGGAGTTTTGTGTACCATTTACCTACAATCGGACGAAAATATATTTGGACCCAATTCAATACCCTCTGCGAAATTTTGTCTCAATCAGACTAATATTGGGAGTTTCGTGCACCATTTACCTAAAATCGGACGAAACTATACATGGTAGCTATATCTAAATCTGAACCGATTTCAACCAAACTTAGTATTGGGAGTTTGGTGCACCATTTACCTAAAATCGGACGAAACTATATATGGGAGCTATATCTAAATCTGAACCGATTTCAACCAAACGTGACACAAATCAATCTATACCTAATTCAATACACTGTGCAAAATTTTGTAGCAATCGGACCGATATTGGGAGTTTGGTGTATCATTCACAAAAAAATCGGACGAAATTATATATGGGAGCTATATCTAAATCTGAACCGATTTTCTCCAATTTCAATTGGGTTCGTTCTTGAGCCAAAAAAACGACATGTACCAAATTTCATCCAAATCGGATCATAAATGCGACTTGTACATTGTTCACAAAAATACTTGGACGGACGGACATGCGGACATGCATAAATCGACACAGAAAGTGATTCTAGGCATATTCTCGAAAGGAACCATGTGTCTATCTCCTTTCCTTTTGCCTGTTACACACATATGCACAAAGACATAATACCCTGTACCACAGTCTGGTGAAGGTTATAAATACTTTTTATACCCTTCACCACACTGTGGTACAGGGTATTATGTCTTTGTGCATATGTTTGTAACAGGCAAAAGGAAACGAGATAGACACATGGTTCCTTTTGAGAATATGCATAGAATCACTTTCTGTGTCGATTTATGCATGTCCGTCCGTCCGTCTGTAGATGTTAAATTGTAAACAAAGTACAGGTCGCATTTATGATCCGATTTGGATGAAATTTGGCACAAGTCACTTATTCGGCCCAAGGACGAACCCTATTGAAATTGGGAAAAATCGGATCAGATTTAGATATAGCTCCCATATATATATTTAACCGATTTAATGTAAACGGTCCCTATATATCTTTCGATTTGCACGAAATTTGGTACAGCCTAATCATTTAGGTCTAGAATGATGTCTGCCAAGTTTCGTGAAAATCGGTCCAGATTTAGATATAGCTCCCATATATAGTTTCGTCCGATTTCATGTAAATGGTGCACCAAAGTCGCTGTTTATCCTTCGATTTGCACGAAATTTGGCATAACGTACTGAATTGAGCCTAGAGTGATGTTTGCCAAGTTTCGAGAAAATCGGTCCTGATTTAGATATAGCTCCCATATACAGTTTCGTTCGATTCTATGTAAATGGTGCACCAATGTCGCTATATATCTATCTATCGATTTGCACGAAATTTGGTATAACGTACTGAATTGAGCTTAGAGTGATGTCTGCCTTGTTTCGTGAAAATCGGTCCAGATTTAGATATAGCTCCATTTTATTATAGATTGATTTTAAGTAATTGACGCGCCAAGGAACCAATAGGCTGATAGGAACAAAACGTTCTGAAATAAGTATAACCTAACCTGTGACAAGTTTGTTTGAAATCGCTCAATATTTGGATAGAGCTTCGATATATATTTCAGCCCGATTTCAAGCAAATTGGGCATCAAACTCCTCATGTTAGTCAGATTGACATCAAATTTTGCACAACGTACAAAATTGAGCATAGAATTGCGTAGTTGCGTTTTCTAGAAGTACAGACATAGCCCAACGGATGACCTATTTATATTTGTTTGAAGTCGATTTACATACCTTTGTCCCATTGTAACTAACGAATGACATATTTATGGATAGATCTAGGTAGATTCACATTTAGATAAATATAACATATTTTATTTCATCCAATTTCATGCTAATAGTCCTGTTTAATATACCCATAGTGGTGAAGGGTATCATATAGTCGGCCCGTCCGACTTTACTACTTTCCTTACTGGTTTTTTTTAAATCCACGCCTTGTAAGGCAGATTAATCAATTTTTAAATCTTTCGAACTTGAGAGTATATTTTCATAATCTAAATAACACAATTAGCTTTCTTTCATTACACTAACCCCATCACATAGTGAATTATTGAGTCCATAAATCATAACAGTTAACAGAAAACTAGATACATAAACAAAAATTTCACTTTTAATATTCCCTTTTTATGCAATTATCCTTTTACATTACATTCTACAATCCTACTTGCAGTAATTCTCACTCCACACTTCCCTAACATTGTAAAACAATGCAACAATAAACTAACTACAATATTTTGCTTATAAGTACCAACATTAATCGTCTACGACCATTAAAGTCTTTACTGCAACTCCTAAAAGTATGCTTTAAAATACCACAAATTACTGACAGTCTCATTTATATGAGCCATTTCATTTATAATTACATACCTTCGTAATACCGAATCGGAAGATCTTAAATTACGTTTACTGCTGCTGAAAAACTTTTTAACACCGCTTCCGCCAGCACCACCACCCCCTCCAACGATATCACCCGCTTTGCAATAAACCTCAGAATGGTTTACTTGTTGAATGTAATTACCCCGTATGCCATTGTACGGATGATGCTGATACTGATGATGAAGGGGGTGGTAGTGTTGCTGCTGATGCATTTGATAGCGATACGACGAGTATGTGGCTGATGATGAGGCCACTGAAGACGATGATGTTGAGGGCAAATTGCCAACATTACTTGTGACTGAGCCCAAGGGTCCAATGGTAGTGTTTCCCGGGCTGGCAGCAATACAAACGCCGACACTAACACCAACACCTCCGGGGCCACCGCTACAACTACTGCAGCTGCAACATTCCGATGTACAATAACTTGAGGTTGCATTTATTGAATCATTATCCGGAGGCACAGTTCGCAATGTGGCAAAGCGCATGCAATAAAGATGACGACGACCATTGTTGGTGTTGTTCGTCGATGAGTTTGTGGTCCGTTTGCCACAACAAAAGCGTGAAAAGTTATCTGTAATCAAGAAAACAAGAAGAACAGAAGGAAAAGGCATTAAGAAAAACGGAATGAATTGAGCAAAGGATATAAAATTAACATGGGCCTTTAAGTTTTGTGGGAGGAATGAATGAAGAAGGATATATATCTCAGCAATGGCAATTTCATGGAAATTGACTTGGAATTGTTTTTTTTTTCGCTTCAATTGAAAGTACTTAAGCTAAACTGTGGGGATGGTTTATCAAAGATTTATGGGCAATTGAAATGATACAATATAGCAAAGATGAATTTCTTATGAATGGGATAAATAAGAAGTATTTGAAATGATACTCCTGTAAAATATAACACAAAAGAGGGATTGATAAAAGGACTATTTTACATATAACGGAAAATATTGAAAACTAGTCGAATGGAACTAATCACCAAAGAATAATAATTTTTTGTTATTTCGGGGGAAATCGAAAGTAAACATGAACCCTAAGGGAATGTGGAATTATTTTTCAAGCATTGCAAAATTTATACTTATATTCTGGGTAAAAAGTAGTATTTAAAATCAATTGTATAGTGGAGTATGTATAATCTTTTTTCGAAGAGGCATGAACCATTTATTCTTATAATATAAGGTAGATTGTATATTTAAAAAAAATAGAAAATTAAAGCATATAAATGAGGTAATTACAACAAACAAATGAAATAAGCGTATTTGTTCTCCATTCAACACAGTATTATAGAAAGCCCAGATATTCATGAAGTTTTTACTAATAAATGTGTAGGAATAAAAAAATTCAAATAGGATTAGTCGGTGTTGTCGACAGATATACATATATCCTTTGCCTTTTATAGGAGACGTACCAGATGGGGTAGACAGGCTACATCTTCCAATTTAATGTTGAATTGATCCACAACTTTTAAAAATATTGTGGAAAAGTTAATTGAATTTGGTAAGAATTGTATTAATAATTTTGTGCAAAGTTTGGATAAAATTGGATATTACGTTCCCGTTTATTTAAGTTGGGATGGAATGTTAAGATGTGTATAATTTGGATCAAATCAGATGGTATAAATTGATCCATTTAATTGATAATCAAGTCTATGTAGTTAACGATATGATAGCATATTACATTAATCGGTTGATTAAATTCGGTTCAAATGTGTGTCAAAGGCAAGGATTCAAATTGAATCCTTGTCTTTGACACACATTTTATGACCAGCATTTTTGTTGAATTGTTGGAAGTCAAAAAAAATTATTTAAGAAAATGACGACGAAAAACACACATATGGTCTCCAGTTAAAGGGTTATACATTTCGTTGTTTCAAAAGTATGAGACTGGAATACAACATCTGTCAATCTTAGATGTTAAACCGTTTTTTTCAGCTTTTCATTCAGAAATTGACGAAAATGCTTCGGTTTACTAGCTGTAATGTAAGGCCTGTGCATTATCGTTTCGTTACAACAGCGGAAAATATCGCTGTTGTAAGTAAAAGTGTTGCCTCTGACCGGAAAGTGTCGATCCCTCGTTCTGTGAAATGAGGACTTGTTTTACGACACATTATGGCGTATGGCAGCACTTCAAAAACTAAAATTCGCTATAGCTGAGATGCAGTCCAATATTTGTCAACATGTGGTCGAAAATGTCAAAGTGAGCGGAGCAGTATAGTCGAACGAGGCCGACCTATGATACCCTACACAACTCCCACCGAACTATAATTTTCTGCATATCTATATTCCGAGTCTGGGCCATATTTCGCCATATTTGCATACTATTAATAGATTAGATATCAGTTCCTCTTTCTTACCCTGACAAATTTTCCGAATCATTTTTCCGAAGTAAACATTTACATCACGAGATTCAAATTTGGTTCTTTTCACACAAACTTCTTGCTTCATGTTTGACTTACAATAGAGGACTCTAGAATGACAAGGAAACCATAGACCATTACATTTCCTAAATATCTTCTGAAATTTGTAGGAGTCGTTCTTGATCATTAACTATTCATAGCGATTCGCGCGTTGCTTTCACCTCCTAGAATGATAATGGAAATATTTATCATACAAAATACGTAGACACCTGTAATTAGCATTGTATAACTCCCACATCCGAGTACATAAAAGAATAGATTTTGTATTAATTTAAAGGACATCTACTCCTCTTTGGTATACCATCAACTTCTCGTATCTATGTCCTCCATGAATAAATATATACACCATAGTATGGAAATGTTACCACTTTTCACACAAAAGTCTGGGTCCATTTTACCCACTAAAAATTGACCGATCTTCATCACCGCTTTCTCTGTGTACAATTTCGTGATATTCGGGTCATAATTCTGGCCTCTATAGCTATAACAGAATTCTTAACTGGTTAAGTTCAAACCAAGGACAAAATACCATGAATATAATTACGAATAGCGATACACTACCTTAAATCCAAAACTGTAATGGAATGTATAAATACCATTAATATTTCTGACAACAAGGACCTGTAAGAATTATATGGGTTCCGAATAACAAAAGAATCACAGACATTGAGATAGCAAACCAACTAGCTAGAAGTGCCACTGCCCACAATATATCTGAATACCGCACAACACGCCAAGAAATGAGGGAATGGACGAATTTTACCCACAAGAACCTTTGGGAAAATGAGGGGACAGGAAACATCACTAAAATCTTATGCTGTGATCCGAATGAAGAGAAAACTAAGAAAATCCTAACGCTAAACAATAAATAAACAAGCCGATTTACGGGTAGTCTTACGAAACACCTCAGCCTGAAGGCACATCTACTCAAGATGGGATGCGAAGGTAGCAGCAGGCACAGTGCGTGTAGGGAAGACAGTGAAACGCTGGAAAATTTTCTGTGCCATTGTCCCGCATTTGCATGCCTTCGGAAACACTTCTTTGGAGATGACACTATTCACGGACTAACCGGTCTAAGGGGGCGTAACTGGAGAAGACTGAAGGAGTTTAAAAAAAACAGAGTTCCTAGAATCATAACTTTAATCTAAACTTTCCCTAATTCTCACTTTCCCTGCATTTCTAGAGCCCACAACAGACATCAACTGGCATATGTGTATGTTCTTCCCTTGTTGGACATATGTTATTATTATCCACCTCTCTTTTCAACCTAATATACCAAAAACAATAGGGGTCTTCTTTGGCCAGAAACCGCTCAACATGTATAATTTCGTGACGATTGCTCCATAACTGTGGACTGTATCGTGTTTACAACTAGTCGAGATATGATGATCGGTATACTAAATGGTGGGTCTAGAAACAATTTTTCGCGGCGTTATGAACTCTTGGAGCCACACAAAGCAATAATATCCTGACAATATATTTGTGTAGGGTATAAAAAATATGTCATGAATCCACATTTTGTATATGTGTATTATTAATGTTTACTTTTGAAACCCTGAAACCGAGAAGCCGTTATTTCTGTAGTTTGCAATAAGAAAATTAGGATCGCCTCTTCTATATACTCAAAGTGGTTAAGGATATTTTATATCTCTGACCCTGTCTGACACTTCTACTTTCCTTACTGTATAAGTATAAATGCATTTTCTCTACATTGTTCTTCGTATCTACTCACTCGCAACATTAAACAGTGTCAAGTAATCAGAAGTGACCTTAAACTTCTAATAGATTTAAAATTACAAAAATATAAAGTGCACTCAATTAGAGTACACATCGCTTTAGATACGCTGTTTTGTTATCAATAGCAACAATAGCACCTTCATAATTTCCGAGGCATTCACATATCACTCGTTTGCTGCAAGACCGACATAAATCAAAAATTGTGTTTTGTGTGATAAAATTTCAAATCAATATCTCTTACACTCTGATTGACAAGCTATAGAAGTTCCTCTGTTCCTTGTAAGGTGTGAGTCGATTAAAAATTAAAAACGCATTTTCTGAAAAATCATTTTTTTTCGATTTATTTCGGTTTTGCAACAAATGAGCGTTATTCTTAACTACACAATATATATCTAACACTTCCCCATTGCATGCGTTACACAAAATCTGACACTAAGTGACTAGTTGAATACACACAGGCAGACAGACAGACAGACAGCGAGACAACTAGCGCAAATAACAATCATTTAGATTATATTAGCCAATTCAAAACATATGTCATCCTAAATGTTTTTAATTTGTTTTTCATTACAGAACAATAAGTTGTTGCAGCGGCGGCTTGCTGGCGATTATTGCAAAACAATTGATAGACAGTTAGACGGGTCTGCTAAGTGGTGGTCCGCCGGGCTTATCAATGCAATATTTTGTATTGTATGCACATTGCCGGCGTTTAATGTGATGTGATGATAACACGAACACTGACGTGAGATCAAAATGTAATCTATTGTTGTTGTTGTTATTAATTCTAAAAATTATAGCCTTGTTAGATGAAGGTATTTTTTCGCAGTTATTATTGTGCGGTGTAAACGAAAAGATCTTCGTCGCTGAAGTCGAAACAATAAAAATAAATTTTTAAATAATACAACATTGTGGAAAACCCCGTTACAATAAAATGTTATTGATATTACTTTTAAATGTTGTCCTAATCGTTTTGGGTTATTTTGCATGGAAATGTTCATATTGGCAACGTCATGGTGTACAAGGACCAAGAGGATGGCCAGTGGTTGGTAACATGTGGTCCTTTATTACAGGACAACAGCATTATGGTGATGTTTATCAACAAATTTACAAGTGAGAAGAAACTCGAAACTGGCGACCCACTGCACTCAATTAATTTCAATTTTTTTTCTTATCTCCCACTCCGGAC
Source organism: Musca vetustissima (assembly GCF_032173495.1). Taxonomy (NCBI): domain Eukaryota; kingdom Metazoa; phylum Arthropoda; class Insecta; order Diptera; family Muscidae; genus Musca; species Musca vetustissima. The sequence goes on along the minus strand of NW_026881560.1, from coordinate 93,137 downwards.
GACCACACCCCAGTGATTATCCCCAGTTACCTTACATTGGCATTTATCGTCTGTTTGGAGAACCTGCCATTTTATTACGCAGTACCGAAATGCTAAAGGAGGTGATGATACGTAATTTCCATCATTTTCAAGATAATGTCTTGTGGGTTAATCCGAAACGTGATCCAGTTGTGAGTTGCAATCCATTTATAGCCAAAGGTGAAAAATGGCGTGTTATGCGCAGTGAACTTGTACCGATATTTACACCGAATAAAGTAAGTGACAAATAGGGAAATGCTTTTTTTTCTCAAAGAAAGTTGTTATTATGCGGTAATTCTTTGTTTTTTTCTTTGCATTTATAGGTGAAATCATCGTTTCCCCACATTGAAAATGTTTGCCGCAAATTAATGGCGCATGTAAAAGAAAATATGAATACTAATTGCTTTGAGGCAAAAGATGTGAGTATGTCGACTTAAGCACGCACACCTTTTAAAAATCTTAAGTATGTATATGTAAGACAATTGTGAAAATAGTAGCCTAAGGGAGTTATATTGAATAACTTTTAAATACATTTTTGCAAGTTAGTATATAAAACCAGTAAGGAAATAATAAAAGAAACCATGGACACGGAATCGCACGAAAGAAAATATGGTGGTGCACCAAACTTCCAATATTTGAAAATAGTACTGAATTAAGTCGAGTTTGATGTTGGTAAAGTTTTGTTGAAATCGGTTCAAATTTTAGATTCCACATAGTACTAAATTAGGTCCAGTTTTATAACTGTGAAGTTTTGTTGGAATCGGATTATATTTAGACAAAATATATCAGTTTGGGGAAAAATAAATCCATTTTTAACTTGCTTCGGAATGTCCGATTTGGACCAATTATGCACCGTTTTGTTTTATGATTTATTGCCATTTTAAAGGTATATTGATAATGATAGAATTATTGGTTATCATAGAAGTCCTGCTCTCTATTTGCAAACAACTCTAGTAGTCGATTTTCACAATCCTCCCTAGATACCAATTTTTATCAATAAAGAAATTTAGCAATGCAAGAAAAATATGACAATCGACCAAGCTCCCGAAGTTTCAGGAGAGTCGCTGTAGATGTGTGTGGCCTAGCGCTGTGCTGGTGGAACACGACACCTGTTGGCCAATTCTGGCTGTTTCTGGTCAATTGCTTTCTTTAAACGGTCCACTTGTTGACAGTGCCCATGTTTCATGTCAATTGCTTTCCACCGTTTAAACCGATGTTTTTCGCACAGGGTTACCAGGGTCTATCTCATTCCGTTTGGAAATTCGATCCATCCTATATTTTTCTGTTAATTGGTGTGGCACGCAAACGTCGAGCTTCTTTGTACACCTTTCACCACACTGTGGTACAGAGTATTATGTATTTGTGCATATGTTTGTAACAGGTAAAAGGAAACGAGATAGACGCATCTGAGTCGATTTATGCATGTCCGTCTGTCCGTTTGTAGATGTTAAATTGTAAACAAAGTACAAGTCGCATTTATGATCCGATTTGGATGAAATTTAACACAAGTCACTTATTTCGCCCAAGGACGAACCCTATTGAAATTGGAAAAAATCGGTTCAGATTTAGATATAGCTCCCATATATAGTTCCATCCGATTTTAAGTAAGTGGTGCACCAAAGTCCCTATATATATATCTTTCGATTTGCACGAAATTTTACATAGCCTGCTGAATTGAGTCTAGAATGACGTGTGTCAAGTTTCGAGAAAATCGGGTCATATTTAAATATAGCTCCCACATATATTTTCGTCCGATTTAAGGTAAATAGGACACGAAAGTCACTATATATGTTTCGATTTGTACGAAATTTGGCATAGCGCACTGAATTAAATCCAGAATGATGTGTTCAAGGTTTCGTGAAACTCAGTTCAGATTTAGACATAGCTCCCATATATATTTTCGTCCGATTTAAGGTAAATGGTACACCAAAGTCACTATATATCTTTCGATTTGCACGAAATTTGGGATAGCGTACTGAATTAAGTATAGAATGATGTGTGCCAGGTTTCGTGAAAATCGGTTCAGATTTAGATATAGCTCCCATATATATTTTCGTCCGATTTTATATAAATGGTGCATTAAAGTCCCTATATATTTTTCGATTTGCACGAAATTTGGCATAGCGTACTGAATTTAGTCTAGAATGATGTGTATTGAGTTTTCTGAAAATCGGTTTAGATTTAGAATAACTTCCATATATATGTTCGCCCGATTTAAGATCAATGATGTACCAAATTTCCGATGACCGGCCGTATGGAATTATTTTTCCCCAACTTAACACTTTCATCCTATGTCTTGCAATTGGTGCATCGTGATATTGAGGATAGTATTGGATTGACATCGAAATGTGTTGAAAAAGGGTTAAGGTTTATATATAGCTTCCATATATGTTACCATAAGATTTCATCTAAATGGTTTAACAAATAACTATCGTTTTTTCCGATTGGGAATTTGTGCATTTGGAGCTAAAATAATGCGTATTGGATTTTGAGAAATATATTCATATCTAGATATAACCCCTATATATTTGTCTCAGTTGATGAAAGTTGTGCAACCAATAATAAAGGTTTCTCCAGCGAGATAAAATTGTGGACAGAGCTCTGTGCTGCAGTATATCAGATGGGGTATGCCACGGTTGATCGATTTGGTACAGATTTACATATAGCTCCCATACATAAATTTGCTTGATTTCATACAAATAGTACACCAAAGAATCCAAATCTGCCCGATTGACATGTAATTTTCATAGATTTCAGAATGGTATGTTTTTTTTATTACAAATTAAATTTCACCATTTCATTTTAATGGCCCACTAAAGGTGTTATGTATATTCTATCTACAGGATATTGTACATATGAACATCTCTTGTATGTGAAGGGTACCCTATAGTCGACCTCTTCCAACTTTTGAATTTTTCTTACTGGTTTCCATTACGGAATTGATATAATATGAAATTCCGTGACCTTTGTGAATAAACAAAATCTTCATAGTACACTCGATATATTAATCCATGTTCCTATACAGACCACATACAAATGTCACGCACAATTTTCGGTATGTTGTAGCCGAATTTACTGCAGCTATTTCCGATGGCATAGCCCTGATATAAAATTATCGATTATTGTTATATATTTTAAATGCCCAATTAGTGGAGGTGTTATAAAAAGTGAAAATATGACCTCCATACCTCAATCAATCCATAGCTGGTCCATAGAATGGGATTGATTGTAGAATAAATGGACTTAAGTTGGATCAATATTACAAAAATTAAAAAGTTGTTTTTGGAAGAAGTGCACTGTATTTAGCTATTCAAAATCAATATATATTTTTATAAACACTTGTTATTTTTTTCCTTTTAAATTGTATTTTTAGTTATTTTCCAAATACACCCTCGATGTCATTGCTTCATCTGCATATGGATTAGATGGTGAGACATTTTCCAATACAAATTCCGATTTTACAACGCTGGTGGAACATTTATTTCTACCAAATCCCTACAGTTTATTGGATTCCATTGTGCTGTTATTTTCACCAACGTTGGGTAACCTGATTAAATATACGTAAGTAAATTAAAAAAAAAAAATACAAAATTGACTAAAAAGGTAGAAATATGTAGAAATAGATTCTTCAGCCATTTAAAAATTGATTTTGAAATTCTAAGCCTTTTAAAGTCCAATGAAAAAATACTCAATATCACCTTAATACCCACAGTTAAGACATTTCGTTGTAAGTATTTCCCCACATATCTTACAATGGAAATAAATATTCGCAAATCTCTGTGGGGTGTTTATTTATTTACCACCTCTCCCCTAACACTCCCCAAATATCCATTATGTCTTATTTCTTCCATTTATCCTATTGTTACCCTTTTTGTTCATTGTTTTATTTTCCACTTACCATTGCAGTTATTTTCCCAAAAATGTTGCAATCTGGCTACAAAGTATAATTATGAATATTTTAAGTTTACGCCTTGACAAAGCCGAAACGGGCGGTGCCAATAAAACGGAGCACAGCGATTTCATTCAATGGTTAATTGAAAATAAACGAAAACAAAACGAACCGGTCGATAAGGCAACGATAGTGGGCCATTGTAGTACGTTTTTACTTGAAGGTTTCGAAACTTCATCGTCGCTAATGGCATTTGCTTTGTATCAGGTAAGTGAAAAGAAAACACATGTACAATAAAGGCGTACAGTGGCAGAATGGAAATTTCGGATGAAAGTGAACAATTTTGGGTTGATTAAAAGGTTCGTTCGAAATATCCACCTAAAAACATCATAAGTATATATTTTTATACTCTTGATTAGAATAAAATTCTATGTCGATTTAGTAAAGTCCGTCCGTTGGAATCACGAAAGAGCTTTAAATATTTATTATAGAGCTGAATATCCTAGGAATATATACTTTTTAAAGTATCCTCCAGTAATGGCAAATATTCATTATTATAAAACTTTTGGGGACGTTTAGAAACGAATTGGTCCGATCACAATATTTGTGATTCTCGTTAAGAAATAAAATTCCCTAGCAACAATTATTGGCCTATATTCTAGGGTATTATTTTGAAGCTTTAGGGAGCGTTATTTGTCTAATCAACTGTAATTTAGTTTTTCGGACTCTTACTGAGTAAAATATCATTCTCCTAAATATCGATGTTGGTATACTTTTAAGGTTAGCCCACATATGACGCTACATCCCATATTTTGGCGTTCTGGGGAGTTTTCATAACCAAATAGTCTGTAATTTCATATTATGGACTCTCATTGAGTAGTAAATCTACCCCCACTAAAGAAGATATCAATTTTTTTTCGGATAGCCCCCATACAATAATGGTATCCCAGTTATTCGGTATTTTTCAGAGTTGGATCACGTTTTTCAATCGAATCTAATTTGATCGAACAGTTTCAAAACTTCTATCAGGTGTCGAAATTTCCTAACAAAAGTTATCAGTATGGGTTAACGTTTTGGTATAGCTCTCATTAACGGTACCGTTCAATTTTCGGTATTTTGAAGTCTTTAGAATCCTCTCCCACCGATTACAGCCATAATGTGGTATAAAAGTTTCTGGAAGGCTGGTATGCATATATACAGAGAAATTTGCTACACCTCGAAATATACACCCGATACCTCATAAATTATATACAGTCTTGATCACAATAAAATTATATGTCGAATTAAATTCAGAAAAAAAGCATGTCCGTTTGTTGAAATCACGATAGTAATCGCAATATTTAAGTTAGAACTCTGAAATTTTGAACGGATATTGCTAGTGCTCCTAGGATGTTTGTTATTGCAAAGGGGATATATTGGTCCACGTTTTAGCGTCGCCCAGTCCCCATATAACGGTAATGGCAGTATTCGGTATATTTTTGGGTTCTCTTTGATTGCCCGTAGCAAAAATTGTATTTTTTAATAATGTCCTCCCAAGTTTCGGTATTTTGTATATAACGTTTTCCAACTGAATTGGCTGTAATTTGGAATTTTGGGTTCTCTCCGTAACAAAAATTATTAATATTAACTTGAAGCGGATCAACTCTATTTTTATTCAAATTTTAATTATTATTGTATAAACACATACGTTTCATTGATCATTTGAATACTAAAATGCAACTCTTATTTAAATAATTGAAATTAACGGTTAACTTTGTAAATATTTTGTAAATAGTACCAAAAACTACATCTCTGAATCTACTACATTATTACACAACCAATACTAGACGAGAATCTTGCTTCTCATAAGTAGTACCTAAGCTCAATCTAATTTCAATAAAATAGCTCCACTCCGAGTCTGGAGCCCCCGACTCTAATCATAAGCTGGAATTAGTTCTTAACGTAAATATATATTCTTTTAATGTATATATAATTTTGAGTTCCTACATCTAGACCAGATCCGTACAGACTAATTTAAAACAAAAAACCTCACCTCCAATTTTTTAATGAATTACAGCGCTATCTTTAGATAGGTACAAATGTACCCGGTTATTGACCGTAGGGTTAAAGATGGAGTGAAAACATTATTTTAAATTTTGTTGAAGCCACACAAGCTCCGCGCACGATTTGCTTTATTAACGCCCTACGTGGAGCCTGCGTTATTGTCACCCAACGTCGAGTTTCTTCAAACTCAAGTTTCAGTGCAGCCCACATAATATGATTCCCACCAGTATTGGGAATTTTGGATGGCTTTGCAATGAATTTGCTGTAATTTGCTATTTCGGTTTTCATAACTGTACGACCACATCTCCGCACTAAAATTAAAATAATTTTGGACACGTTTTTCAACCGAATTTGTTTGTAATTTCGTTCTCACTACCAAACCAATAATGGAAGTAGTGAAGTCGGGCCATCTATAGGATACCCTTCACCACTATAGGTATATTAAACAAATGCATCCTAACAGACGTCGTATTTTTGAAGGACCAGTGACATGAAATTGGATGAACTAAAATATGTGATGTTTATGTAAATTTGAACCGATTTAGATCAATCCATAAACTAAAGGAAATATGAATCGGACACCCGTTGAATATGTATTCGTAATTTTATGCTCAATTTGACACACGTTAGACTACACTATCTTCACTACGATGTGAAAATTTTTGTGACAATCTGCCTAACTTCGGGGTTTTGGTGCACCATTTACTTAAAATCGGGCGGAATTATATATGGTATCTATATGCAAATCTGAACCGATTTTTCAAAATTTACAATTTAACACGGACAGGCCTAAATCGACTAAGAAAGTGAGTCTATGCATATTCTCAAAAGGAACCATGCGTCTAACATAGACACAAAGATATAATACCCTGTATACCCCAGGAGCCCCGTTAATTTTAGATATTTTGATTGTCATCCTCACGTTGGAGGATATAAAAAGTTCAGCCAGGCCGAATTTAACATCTGTTTAATTCCATCATGTATGACGCCAATGGGCCTGTGGGTCCTTTTTTACTTTCTATTTCAGACATTTGTTTCCAAAAATATTTTTCAAGATCTAAGCTTATATGCCTTTTCAAAAATATATGTCTTCTATATAAAAGCCTTCTTCTTGTAACCCTTCCTATTTTCATTGCTCCTTAAACCAAAATTAATCAAAATTGATAGGTCATATGCTATTAATGCCGCTACCATAATAATATAATTTTTTCTTACTTCTTATATATTGATAAATTGTCCATAAAAATATTTTTCTAGAACATAAAATACTTTTAATACCACATTTATTCGGCAAAAATTTACGAGTCATAGAATACAAAAACTTTCCCAAATCACACAGCACACAAGTTTCCAGACACACATTATTCTTCAAGAAAATACTTTCATACAGATTATTTATAAATCTCATCATATTGTCACGCCATCACCCTTTTTGTTTGCCACCATTTATGGTCATAACTTTCCATTAATGTTTTTTTTTCTTTTTTCGATTTTCTCTTTTTGCTACCATTACGCTTTCTGAAACATTTTGGTTGTTGTTGTTGTGCAGTATGCCATAAATCCTTTGGAACAGCAAAAAGTTCTAAACGAAATCGATGAAGTTTTAAAACGATATGATGGTAAACTATGTTATGAGGCCTTGCAGGAAATGTCCTACTTGGAAGCTTCACTGTACGGTGGGTGACATTTAGTTTTTTTGTATATATATTTGCACACACACGCAATATTTTGCTTCAATCACACACATATACACTCACGACCATTTCTCGAATTTAATTTCATTTTATTTTCAAAAAAAAAAAAAAAAAAAGTTATGGAAACATACCCTCTTAATGGCACTTTATGTGATATTCTCTCTGTTTCTTTTTCTGCCTCTCTCTTTCGATTTTCTCTTTTCAGAAACTCTACGTTTGCATGCCCCAATGATGGCTCTACTAAAACATTGTACAAAATCCTTTGAATTACCACCACAACATAAAGGAGGTCAATCTTTTCGGGTGCCAGAGGGTATGGTGTGTATAGTTCCGGTAAAAGCTGTCCACTAGTAAGTTGTTTATATATTTGCTTTAACTTATGTTATTTTTTTCTCGTGTTGTATCATATGTGTATGTATGTGCGTAATGCCATGTTTGTGCATCTGGACGTTAATGAAAATGGAAATTGTTTTGGCAGAGAAAAAAAAAACAAATCCTAAAAAAGTATGACAAAGTTTGTGCAATTGTTCACATACATGCCCCGACTATTTACCATACTTAGGAACTAATTGATGCAAAACATACTTTTTATTGCCACTGAAATGCGTTGTGAATACAGGGGCGGGCTTTTTTTCTGAGATTACTTGGAAGATTTGTTTTCGTATGTGTAGATGGTGTTAGGAAAATAATCTTGCTACGCTAATGGGTTCTTAGTAGAGAGATTTTATTTTCACTTGCCTGGTATGTGAACAAAATTTTGTGTTTGTCATTCTGAGTTGGTCCTTATGCCGGGATGTTTATGACAAAATAAGCAATTTGAACTTTTGTATTGTTTCATTTGGGGTTATTTATATGCCAACAATTGTGGTTGAATAATATATTTGAATATTTGTTACACATTTTAATTGCAACAAAAATTATTTGCGAACTGTAATTGAATTTGTTTATGTGGTGAAAATACAATTGTCAGCAAAATATTAAATCAAAGTTAAATTATTTGGGGACGTCATGAAAAATGTCAAATGTGTAATCAAAACTTGTTAAAAAATATAGATATGTTTATACATTTTTCTTCTAAAAGCAGAGGCAGATACCCTCCACCAGACTGTGAGCATTCAAAATGGCTAAACTTGATCAAGGATTTTATATGGGTGTTATGACATTTCTGCCAAGAGGTCCTCTTTGAAAAGAATTTCCAAACCGCAGATACTCAAGATTCGGCAAGTCAAAAACCAGTAAGGAAAGTAGTAAAGTCGGACTGGACCGACTATATTATACCCTTCACCACTTTGGGGATATTCTACATATGTATCCTAACAGACGTCGCCTTTTCTAAGGAACATTGGCATGAAATTGAACGAACTTATATATGCGATCTTTATCTATAAGTAAACCGACTAACATCAATTCCAACACATGCCATTCTGCAACCTATTCTAAATTGTGCAACCTATTCTAAATGTTTAAAATGTATCTATCAGGCCCCCATTGATTATTTGGTGTACAGTCAAGATGAATAGGTCGAAATTATATATGGAAGCTAATCTGAACCGATTTCAAGGAAACTTGCTACATATTATTTTTAATTAATTTCTGTAAGTGTATGGCTCTGTATGGGCCTTTAGTGTACCATTTACTTAAAATCGGACGAAAATATATAGAAGGTATATGTAAATCTGAACCAATTTCAAGAAAACTTGACACACGAAAGGTTATAGTAACAGTACATTGTACTAAATTGTGTGTCGACGGACAAATCTTTTGGGTCTTTAGTGCACAATTTAAATTAAATCGGTCGGAAATATATATTGAAGCTATATCTGATTTATTTATAACTGATTTTCAAGAAACTTAGTACGCATCATTCTGGGCCTAATTCTGTAACACATGCCAAATTTCGTGCAAATCGAAAGATATATAGGCACTTTAGAGCCCCATTTACCTCAGATCGGACGAAACTATATATGGGAGCTATATCTAAATCTGACCCGATTTTCTTGAAAATTGGCACAAATAATTCAGGGCCTAATTTAGTACTCTATGTCAAATTTCGTGCAAATCGAAAGATATATAGGGACTTTGGTGCACCATTTACATTAAATCGGACGAAACAGTATATGGGAGCCATATCTAAATCTGATCCGATTTTCTTGAAACTTAGCACACGTCATTGTAGACCTAATTCAGTACGCTGTGCCAAATTTCATGCAAATCGAAATATATATAGGGGGTTTAGTGCACCATTTACCTTAAATCGGAAACTTAGCACACGCCATTGTAGACCTAATTCAGTACGCTGTGCCAAATTTCATGCAAATCGAAATATATATAGGGGGTTTAGTGCACCATTTACCTTAAATCGGACGAAACTATATATGGGAGCTATATCCAAATATGAACCGATTTTCTCGAAACTTGGCACAAATCATTCAGGAACTAATTCAGTACTCTATGCCAAATTTCGTGCAAATCGAAAGATATATAAGGACTTTGGTGCACCATTTACTTTAAATCGGATGAAAATATATATGGGAGCCATATCTAAATCTGAACCGATTGTTCCCATTTTCAATAGTTTTCGTCCTTGGGCCAATTAAGTGACCTGTGCCAAATTTCATCCAAATCGGTTAATAAATGCAACCTGTACTTTGTTAACCAAAATACATGGACGGACCGACGGACGGACAGTCGGACGAACATGCGTAAATGGACTCAGAAAGTGATTCTATGTATATTCTCAAAACGAACCATGTGTCTATCTCGTTTCCTTTTGCCTGTTAAAAAACATATGCACAAAGACATAATGTCCTGTACAGTGTGGTGAAGGGTGGTATAAGGACTTTGGTGCTTCATTAACATAAAACCGGACGATATATATGGTAGCTATAGTGAAATCTGAACCGATTTTCATCAAATTTAGCTCATATCATTCTAGACTCAATTCAGTACGCTATGCCAAATTTCGTACACATCGAAAGAAATATAAGGCGCTTTGGTGCTCCTTTAACATAAAACCGGACGAAAATATATATGGTAACTATACCAGAATCTGAATAGGGTTGGGCCGAATAAGTGAGATGTACCAAATTTCATCCAATTCGGATTACAAATGCGACCTGTACATTGTTTACCATTTAACATCAACAGACGAACGGTCATGCATAAATCGACTTAGAAAGTGATTCTATGCATATTTTCAAAAGGAACAATAGGTCTATATTGTTTCTTTTTCCTGTCACAAACATATACACAAAGACATAATACCCTGTACCACAGTGTGGTGAACAAAAGGATCAACAGTAAAATGTGCCCAAGGCCACCAAAATACCGAATATTGGTATTGCGAAGGCAGATTTTCTACTCAATAGGAATCTATAAATATTTAATTCCTGCCTGTTGGGTTGAAACACGTGTCCTCACTCCCCAAAATACCGAAATCTGGGATGTAGCGTCATATGTGGCTACCCTAATAAATGGACCAATATTGTCGTTTCGGCGTTTTAAAGGCTGATGTACATATGCACTGGAGAATGATCTTCATAGGTCAACGCTTTTTACATAGCCCCCATATAAAGAGCTCGCCTAATTTTCGTTATTTTGAGGGTCTTAGAAGGCTTGAGTTGGAATTTCGAGGTTTAGGAGGCTGACATATAGCTGTGTAGAAAATAATCATAATACGTCGATGTTTTGACTGTATATAAAGGTTCCATCCAATGTTAGGTATTTAGGGTCCATTGAGCGAAACTAGCTTCGAAATTTTGAACCTGTCTTAAGTTAAAAAAGTTAAAGTATAAAATCGGTTGCTGCCTTCGTTAGCAAGCCCGAGGGCTGGTTGGACTGATATTTCTAAATAGACCTCTAATTTCGTGAAAAAGGATTTGATTCAAAACACATCCCATATCGATGATATCAAATAATTTTAATCTAAATCCATTTTTCAGTTCTATTATTTGTATATTCATACAACCAATTATTTAGTAATACACTTCTTTTCCTCGTATGGAAACAAATATGTTTATTGAGTTCTTTACTAACAGTTACACAATATTTTATTTATTTTTCTCTTTCTCTTTTTGTTTTTTTGCTTTTGTTATTTTTTAGTGACTCTGATATTTACCCAGAACCATTATCTTTTCAACCTGAACGTTTTATGGGTGATAAAGATAAACGCCCACCATGTACGTTTTTGGGTTTCGGTGAGGGGCCACGTATGTGTCCAGGTAAGTGTGTATTTGCTTTGTGCATTTTTGCTTTGTGTTTCAGTAATCCGAAACAAGAGAAAATATTTACATGGTTCTAACGAAAAAAACATAAAATATTTAGGTGGCCGTTTTGGTTTGGCACAGAGCAAAGCCGGCATTGTATCCATGCTTTCAAAATATTCTGTACATGTGGCTGATAAGGCCCAAGGGAAACCATTGAAAATGGCCGCGACCACTTTTCTAACGGCTGCAGAAAATGGCATATGGATAAAATTCAAAGAACGTGAATAAATGTTGGAAAACATTATTCACGGGTTGGGTTGAGAAAACTACAAACTATCGGATACGAGAACGTGTTTGAATATGCAAAAGATGAACATGTGTGTGTACGTGCGGATTAACATGAAATAAATTTTTAAGTGTTTTCGGAATAAATTATTGTGTTGGTAGTAAAATTATAAAAAATAAACAAATTCAATTATTTCCATACAATAAATTTAGAAAATATAATTAATGCTTTTGTATAAATAATCTGGGTTTTTCATCGGAAAATATAAATAAATTCGTACACAGAATTGTAAAATGTCTATACGTCAGCACGAATGGTAGTGGGTATTTTAATTCTCAAATTTAATTTTACTAATTGAACATAATTTATTAGGAAGAAGTGTTGGTAATGTGTGTTTGAAACAAACATACATACATACTTTCTCTTCTCATTGACTATGACATGTGGTAAGTTGAAAATTATTGCTTCATTGATTTTTGTACCAGATATAGGTTGGCTTAGCTGGAAAAGGGCAGCTAGAGGATCAAAACCCAAAAGTGGAAATGTTCAACCATATTCATGAAAGAGGAAGGATATAAATGGACTGGAATTCTACTTCTGCCAAACAAAGTTGTTAAAGCATTTTTCACCACACTGTGGTACAGGGTAATATGTCTTTGTGCATATGTGTGAAGGGCATCATATAGTCGGCCCAGTCCGTCTTTACTACTTTCCTTACTAGTTGCAAAGAGACTAGAGCGGTTACAAGAGTGGTCTGTACATCGTAGTTTTCCTCGATCCCCTGAAATATCACCGGTGTAAGTGAAATGGTTGTGAAGATCCGAATGTGTCGATCACTCGTCGTTCTTATGAATTAGGACTGTCATAGCGTATTTTGCATTTAGATCTACACCTATATGCTTGAGCAACTGACGGTGGAAGGCAATTTTGCGAACAAAATATTCCACATCTATGAAGCGCACTTATAGCTCACTGGCCGTGTTAATAAACAAAATTTTGATATTTATCAAAACACGATGAATAAGGGATGTAGTCCTCATTTCACTTTACCTTAGCAGGGCTGTCATCACGTCATTTCGGAACGTTATCGTAATATAATAACCGATTTATATATATATATATATACATATTATATGATTTTTTGGTTTCCTAAACATTCTTTGCATACTATTAGGCTGATATCAAAAATGAAAATTCTACGATCTGTAGTGCTTAACAATATATAACTATGTTATTATAAATAAGGAAAAAGGCCAGAAGTGTCTATAATCCTCAAAACACTGCATTTTAGAAGGCTAACTTATATGACTATATTCCTTAAGAGGGCCAATATTAAGAAGTACCGAAAATCGGGAGGTATGATTTTAGGGATCGATGTAGCTCATTTTCGAACCTGACATTTTAATTCTGTATCTCGATATCCTATGAAGGTCGTATGATAACAACAAATGTACTGGCGGATGACAATGTCTTTGACTAAACCTGGACGGATATTCAGTATTATATGCTGATCAGGAATATTTATATATTTTATGGTCTCGGAAATAATTATTTTGATGAACTTAATATACCCTCCATACTATGGTGGAGAGTATAAAAATAAAACAATCTATATGTGTGACCTAATTTTAAAATTTGTATTGAATTGAATTTCTTAAAACTTATATACATACATACGTTATTCGATTTTTGCTATGCCACATAGATGATTAAAAAATATTTTAATTTTAATCGTGGCTTTGCCAATTAAACAGTTTATTTTGTTTTCACTGAAATCGTAGTCAAATAATATTTCAACATTATAAATTTATGTACATATATTAGGATTAACAAAAATAAAAAAAACAATTTAATTTTTTTGTTCTACTAACAATATTCTACGGCTTGTTTATTACCCTGAGGACGTGTATATTTAACACAACGTACGTGTTGGCAGTGCAGTTCCCTACTCTCCACTATTCTGCCAAAACACTCGATATGCACATGCCAAACACCTTTTTCGCGAAAAGTGCAAATATTCAAATGTTCTAAATTGCAAAACCACCGCACCTCCAAAAGAGCTGCACATCCTTAGCTGATACGCAGAAGAGGGAGGAGAAGGATGACGACCAAATTAAAACTTTCGTAATTTTGTTAGCCACCAACATATGCTAAGTGAAACGTAACTTTTTAATAATATTATTATTATGAAATAGTGACTTTACGCGTGCAGTACCACTCACAGATAATTAGAAAGCCAAAAAGGTGTTGCTTTAAGCGATTGAAAGTTTGGAAAAACACAGATATAATTTCATAACATTTAGAATGTTTAAGTAATAATAAAACAAATTTAACTTAAGTTTTATTTTTATTAAGGTACGTTGTAGAACATTTAGTGATAATCCAATAAACATAGAGACCTTGGTGCACCTATTTATTAATCTGAACCGTTGGAAATGCGCCTACGAGCCATACCCTAAGACCGAGCAATATTTATAATTTCAAAAAAGTTAAAACTTGGTTTCGTAATTTGAATTTTTTTAACCCACGCTTATTGGTCTTAAGGTCCTTTGCAATTTTTTTTAATCCACGCTTATTGGTCTTAAGGTCCTTTGCAATTTCGAAAAATATTCTTTAAAAATCCACGCTTATTGGTCTTAAGGTCCTTTGCAATTTTTTTAATCCACGCGTATTGATCTTAAGGTAGTTCGAAAAATATTCTTTAAAAATTCACGCTTATTGGTCTTAAGGTAGTTCGAAAAATATTCTTTAAAAATCCACGCTTATTGGTCTTAAGGTAGTTCGAAAAATATTCTTTAAAAATCCACGCTTATTGGTCTGAAGGTAGTTCGAAAAATATTCTTTAAAAAATCCACGCTTATTGGTCTTAAGGTAGTTCGAAAAATATTCTTTAAAAAATCCTCGCTTATTGGTCTTAAGATAGTTCGAAAAATATTCTCTAAAAGTCCACGCTTATTGGCTTTAAGGTTCTTCGAAAAATATTCTTTAAAAATCCACGCTTATTGATCTTAAGGTCCTTTGATTTTTTAAATACACGCTCATCGCTTCTTCAAACTATGTTCAAACCCTATTCCACCCTACAAAATAATAAACATAATCAAATATTCACCCTCACTATTTAAGTTGAAACATATTTACATTCTCTCAGCAGAACCACAGAGTCGCCTACAAAGGCCAACCTACTAACCAACAAACCGACCATCGTTTTGAATCTCAGATTCTTAACTCATTTGAGATTTTAATTATTAATGCAATTTCTTCTTGCCAGGGTTTAGATTTCAAATTATGTTGGCAAATATAAATTTGCAGTGTTCTTAATTTGTATTCGGATAGCCAAAGCTTAGTGTCTGCCATTAATAAATCAAGTCAAATGATTCTTGTGAATGAAGTAAAGAACATTTTCATTCAGACTATGTCAACAAGAAGATTGAAAAATTCTGAGAAAATAAAAAAAAAACTGTACAAAAAATATAATTAAAAAGAATATTTAATATATTTAGAGGGCTTTGTCACTTGGTCGCTCTGTCAACAATTTTAAATAAAGTTTTGTAATTTTTTTTCTTAATGTTCCTACTACAGTTGGACATTCATATGAAGGACACATAGTAGGAGAGTGATAGAGGAGAGGAAGAATATATTTGCCAAGTGAATATTCTGATATTCAATTCGAAATAACAAACCCCAAAGGAAATTAAAACTGATTTTAATTCCATTTTTTTGCCATACTTATCACTTCCTGTTTATCCTTGCTCCTCTGTATGAGGAAAAAGTAAAAATGTCGTATGTTCTGTCCATTTGGTTTAAAAGATATGTCAACAACAGTTATTGTTCGTATCTTGCATTTCTCTCTATTTAAACAACTGTTGGTCATTTTTGGTCCCAATGACCGACCAACGACCGGCCAGCAGAGGACAGCTTATTTGGTCTCTATAACTGCCAAAAACAATTTAATATTTAACAAGAACCAAAAGAAATAAAAAATACACAAAGATCCCCTACAAACAAAACTTTTGAATGCCAAACACATTTTCTTTCTTTTCGTTGTTATTGTTGCTCCTTCGTTTTCTTTCTTGCATTGAAATGCTTTGTGAGGTCATGGCTAGCCAAAAAATGACTAACGAGATTTTGCTGACATTTTTCTTTTAAAAGTTATTTGCTTAGACTATTTTGAAAAAAAAAGAAAAAAGAATTTTCGTTTTGTCGAAACAATGGCCTTGTTCGTACTTTACTGTTGGCACGTTTAGGAAAAATGACATAGGTTTGACTAAAGCATCAAGCATGTTGCAGCCAACTGCATGAGAGAAAGAATGTAATAAAAATACCAAAAGGCTGAGAATGCCAAACGACTATATCGTACTGAACTACACAAGCCATTTATAGGAGAACAACTAAAAAAGGTGTCAAATTTCGCCAGAAACGATCTCTTGATGTAACCAGTGGGGACAACATTTAGGACATTGAGGACGAAATTTTGCAAAGTGTGATATTTTTATATATATCCAAATATTGACCTAAATTAAATTTTTTTTCTTGAAATATGTATGCCAGGCTCTAAAACACCGCCAAGAGAAATTGCACTTATGTTCGTATTTCGGAGCTATACCATAAATTGGAACGATATTAGTATTTTTTTAAGGGAAAGATTTGCCACACATGATTACTTAGAACAAAATACCAAATTATAGGGGGTAACCCTTTATAGGACCTATTCCAAAACCCGAACTAGTATTTTTGTAGAGGGAATTTTCTATCCAATGGAAATTCAAAATATCAGATTGGAGCAAATTCACTTATTTGGGAGGTACTGTCATATGAATGAATGTGGTTTATGTCTATTTTGCTTATATTGAGATATTTAAAGGTTTACGGATGCGGATGTACACATGCAGTACAAAGCCGATATTATTGACTTACAGGAAATGCGATGGAAAGGGACTGGCACAAGTAAATCAGTTGATTACGCCCTTTATTATAGCTGCCATGAAACGAGACATGAATTTGGCTGCGGTTAGATAAATAAAAGATCTTGTGGCCAGACATAACAGACAGAACATTTTAATGTACGATCAGAAGCGATAGGACAGAACTCCAACACGTAAAGCGAACAAATATTATTGGTAGAAAAGGAGAGAGGAGAAACGTATTTATACCCTTCACCACACTGTGGTACAGGGTATTATCTCTTTGTGCATATGTTTGTAACAGGCAAAAACAATCGAGAATATTTTGAAAATATGCATAGAATCACTTCATGAGTCGATTTATGCATGTCCGTCCGTCTGTCCATGTTAAATTGTAAACAAAGTACCGGTCGCATTTATGATCCGAATTGGATGAAATTTGGCACAGCTCATTTGTTTGGCCCAGGGACGAATCCTATTGAAATTGGGAAAAATCGGCCCAGATTTAGATGTAGCTCCCATATATATTTTCGTCCGATTTAAGCTAAATGAGGTACCAAAGTCCCTAAATATCTTTCGATTTGCACGAAATTTGGTACAGCCCACTGAATTATGTCTAGAAGATGTGTGCCAAATTTCGTGAAAATCGGTTCAGATTTAGATATAGCTCTCATATATAGTTTCACCCGATTTTAGGTAAATGGTGCATCAAAGTCCCTGAAAATCATTTAATTTACACGAATTTTGGCATAGCGTATTGAATTAAGTCTAGAATGGCGTGTGCTAAGTTTCTAGAAAATCGGTTCAGATTTGGATATAGCTCCCATATATATTTTCGTCCGACTTAAGGTAAATGGGTTACCAAAGTCCCTATATATCTTTCGATTTGCACTAAATTTGGTTTAGCCTACTGAATTAGGTCTAGAATGATGTGTGCTACGTTTCGTGAAAATCGGTTCAGATTTAGATATAGCTCCCATATATATTTTCGTCCGATTTCAGGTAAATGGTGTACCATTGTCCCTATATATCCATAGATTTTCACGAAATTTGGCATAGCGTACTTAATTAAGTCTAGAATTTCGTGAAAATCGGTGCAGACTTAGATATAGCTCCCATATATAGTTTCGCCCGATTAAAGGTAAATGGGTTACCAAAGTCCCTATATATATTTCGATTTGCATGAAATTTGGTATAGCCTACTGAATTAGGTCTAGAATTATGTGTGCTAAGTTTCCTGAAAAGCAGTTCAGATTTAGATATAGATCCTATATAGTTTCGCCCTATTTTAGGTAAATGGTGCACCAAAGTCCCATTTGCACGATTTTTGGCATAGCGTACTGAATTAAGTCTGGAATGATGTGTACACCTCCTATATATATTTTCGTCCGATTTTAAGTAAATTGTGCACTAAAGATCCACAGCTAGGCCGATTGACACAACGTTTTGAAATTAGTATAAATTAATCTCTGTCAAGTTTGCTTCAAATCGGTTCAGATATAGATATCCCGTAGATTCCATATATAATTTCGACTTATTTATTGAGATTAAATTTTAAACAGTGCAGCATAGAGAATAGCGTGTGTCAAGTTTGCTTTAAATCGATTTACACAAATCTGTCCCGCTGTGCGCAAACGACTCTATACTTGCCCAAATGAAATTTAACATAGGTTCCAGAAAGATATAAAAATCACATATTTAAGTTCGTTCAATTTCATGTCAAAATTCCTTCAAAAAGGCGACGTCTTTTCAGATACATATGTACCCAAAGTGGTGAAGGATATCATATAGTCGGCCCAGTCGGACTTTACTACTTTCCTTACTGGTTTTATAATAAAGAAGGAAGAACAAGAAAAGCGTGAGCAAATCGAGATGTACAGGAGTCAGTCTTTGGCGCAGGCACATACTCCTGTAGAGATGAAGATTGAAACCTGGCGTCATATATATCTTTTGATTTGCACGAAATTTAGAAATTAAGATTTAATGTAAATGGTGCACCAAAGTCACTATATATCTATCGATTTGCACGAAAATTAGTACAGCGTACTGAATGAAGGTTATAATGATGATGTGTTTAGTTTTGTGAAAATTGATTTAGATTTAGATATAGCTCCCATATATTTTCGTCCAATGTTATATAAATGGTGTACCAAAGCCCCTATATATCTTTCGATATGCACGAAATTTGGCACAGCGTACTGAATTAAGTCTAGAATTATGTGTTTCGTTGAAATCGGTTTAGATTTAGATGTAGCGGCCATATATATTTTCGCCGGAGTTTAGGTACATGGTGCACCAATCTCCAAACGATTGACATGAAATTGAGACTAGAATTACGTTATTGTATTTAGTTGAAATTGGAGCAGATGCAGACATTTGTCCCATTGTACGCGAACGACTCTAAATTTGTCCGAATAAAATGAAATTTAGAATTGGTTTGCCGAATGGCAGTCGGTTCACATATAGGAAAATATCATCTATTTAAGTTCGACGTTTGATAGAATACATATGTAGAATATATCCAAAGCGGTGAAGGGTATCAGATAATCGGCCCAGTCCGGCATTACTACTTTCCTTACTGGTTTGTTATTGTGAGGATTTCACACATGTTTTTCGACTGAGCTAGTTCTAACATTTCTTATAGCATTTTGAGTTGTCAATCGTCCTACCATTTTTCAACCAAAATTGATTGCCATTTAACATTACGAAGTCTCTCTACTGTGGCATTCAGGGACAACAGAACAGACGGACAGAAATTTCAAAATCGACTCTAAATTGTCTGACATGGATTGAGAAAATTAAAAGAACCCTCATAGCATAAAACATTAAAAAAAACAAAAAATTCCCACCTGAATTGTCCTGAGACACCTACATTTATATGAAGTCCAAGGTCTATCCTCAGTAGGATAATTACTTTAAATATTATTTTCATTAATATTCATTTTCTGTGGTTGATGTTTATTGTAGCCACTCGTGTATTCATTTTGAAAAAAAGCAAAACCGTGTAAAATAAAACAAATCATTGATCTTATTTTTTTTGACTTATTTTTTAAACAAGGTAAGTATATTTAAAAAACTGTGGCTGTGTTTTTCTTTTTTAATAACAGCTTCAAAAGAGCCTTGTAAAAACCCTGCGTATAAAAATAGTTGGCAGTTAATTATAATTTTTTTGTTTCACAATCACCATTTAGCATGGCCCACTTGGTTAAGGTCGTGATATAAATAATATTAAGAGCCGGAGAGTATACATTGAAGCCACAAGTGATGACAGGACGATGGACATTCATCACTGTCATCTCAAAAAAAGTATCACTATCATCTCAAAAAAAGTAAAGGTGGGATGAAAGATACAAAAAAGCCTGTAAAATATACTAAGAATTGTTGTTCACAAAGGGGGAAATTTTTTTGATTATATGGTTTTATAAAAACGGCAACAACTTGTCCTTCACTGTTAACTGATGGCGGGTTATTATAATGTAAATTTATGTGAAATTCTAAATGTGAATCTGTTGTTATGAAATTAAAAAAAGAAAAATACAATGGAAAAATTGTCTACAATCTTCTTAAAGTTTTTTTCTTGGGAATTTGGGATTTTTTCTTTAACTACTTCTCGGCAAGGCTCCTTATTCCAATTTTCTTTAGTGCTTTGTTTAATTTTTATGTTCAGGAATCTTAAAAATTACAATCTCTCTCTGCAGGAAATTTTATTTTATGATTTTCCTGCAAATTCACATTAATATTAATTAACCCCCGAGCGATGAGTTATGATTGAAGATTTCACATCATTTATTGAAAAATTTTCAAGGGGTTGTTGTTTCGCTCCAAAAATAATTGTTAATGGATATTTTTATAGAACATTATGACATGAGCTCCTTTAAATTTGATTAATGATTTTATTTGCTCAATAATGCTTCTGTAATTAATAATACTTTTTGTCAAATGAGTTTAGAAAAAAAAAATTATTAATTGTTTACTTTGTATATAATCCTAATATAACCTTCATGAAGGAATAAACATCTGATAATTTATATCAGAGAATTGTATTTGATTTTGTCTACGAATATTCATATGATATCTTGAGGACTATCAATATGAGGACTTTTTGGAGAACTATCAATTGTAGTGGATTTTTATACCCTACACAACTATGTTGTCAGGGTATTATAGCTTTGTGCAGCCTCAAGAGTTTGTAACGCCACGAAATATTGGTCCTAGACCCACCTTTAAGCATACCGATCATCATATCTCGACTAGCTGAGTCGATGTGTCCGTCCGTCTGTCCGTCCGCCTGTCCATTATAAATTGTAAACACGATGCAGGCCACAGTTATGGACCAATCTTCACGAACTTTTGGATGTGGGAAGGGTTTGGCCCAATGAAGACCCCTATTGTTTTTGGTAAAGATCGGTTAATATTTAGGGGATGAAATGGACCAAATACTTAATTTTTGTCGGATTTTTTGGTCGCTCCAGCGGCCGCAATTATGGCCCAAACATATCGAATTTTTATATGGAGAAGAGGATTGGGCCAAAGAACAAGTAGAGTAACTTCGTGTAATGTGGACCACAATTTTCTTTTTTTGATATTGTGGGCGTAACAACGGTGAAAAATAAAAACAAATTGTTTTCACAACATAGTAGATTTTTTGGCTAAATATATTCCAGGTCAAATGTTATTGTATTATATTTCAAAAAACTCTAAACTGCGAATAAAAATAACTTGGCTGGTAATGTGGACCAGTATATGTGGGTGATGAGGATCAGTAAGTTAAAGGTAGGTTGTGGATTGGTTGTGGTAAATTTCAATTTATTGCACTCTTGGGTAACAATGAATGCAAAAATATATGGGTTTATGTTTTGGAATAGTCCCCATTTAAGGGTACCGCCCCAACCGAAGTACCTGTAATTTCCCATATCAAGTTTTCAGAGGATAGAATACCTACTCGCATATTAAATGCGTCCATGTTTCGAACTCGTCCTCATAAAAAGGTCCCAATTTTTATAGTGGTCCACATTACCCGACATTGAATATTTTATTTAAAAATAATTATCGGCTTCAAAAATGACTAAAAATTTAAAAATCACCGATTGTAATTACAGATAAACATATATTTTTGTTAAAGAAAACAAAAAACCACATAACTTCTTTATATTCGGGAAAAACAAGTGTTCGACTATTTTGCAAAAACGTTCGACTATTGTTCCCAAAAAATTTCAAATCACACTTGTACAATCACAGCTACATTTTCTACTACTAAATTTTCAACTTTGCAATTATTTATTAAAAACCAAGTTTGATGTTTGTTTTCACTAATTAGGAAAACATTTATCAAGGCGGCATTGACGTCCACATTACCCGAAGTTACTCTATGCCTTTTTTGCCTTTTTTTTTGGTCAATATTTAGCGGGTCAAATGATGATCCGAAAATAATTTTATTTTTTGTGTTTTTTGTTTTAGATTCATTCTATAAGCCGAACATTACAACACTACCCACGGTGAAGGGAATATGGACAATTAATTAGAAGGGCTTTACTGAATATTGGTAATATTCGGAAAATATGTCAGTGTAAGGAAGTGGTGCTGTTGAAAACTAATCGAGCAAGAGGGTGAAACCATCACGTAATATTACCCAAGCTTGGAATAAAAATCCGCAGAAAGATAGAGTTCTGTGTAGGGTATCGTATGGTCGGCCCCGTCCGACTATACTGCTCCGTTCACTGGTTAAATATTGTGGAGCTTTTAAAAATATTTTTTGAGTCAGGTATTGAAGAATATTGACTAAAACCTTCAGGGTGGCATTGTATCTGAAAGTTTGCGGTTCAATCCTAGCACTTATATCTAATCGAATTTTGGCAAGAAGTAGCTGAGACTCTACAGCCCTAATTAGATCACATTTCAGTGGAGTTTTTCCTTCCAATGTCTTGTTTTCCATTTGGTTCATGTATCAAAATTTGGCTTCTATCCATTAAAGTTACTTATTTGTTATATTACATTATCCTATGATTTTTCTTCCCATTAAATGACCAACAACAATAACATACAGCCATTTTGAAATTGCGACTATTTCATGATTCAATAAAAAGTTTAAATATTCAAATTAAGTTTGTGTACAAGTAAATCTTGTTTATTTTTTGTGACATTCTGGGAATATGTTTTCCCCACCAAAGATTCATTAAAAATTCAAAAATGATTTTACGCAAACTAAACAGAAAACAAAAAACTTTTTATAAAGCCTCTCAAACAAATAAACTCGGACCACCCTTTCTCTGATAACAAATTGCAAGTACGTGCGACATGATATGCCTATTTATATTTCCATGCTATCAGCATTCATGGCCTTGGCAAAGAAAAAAAAAATAAAATCCCTAACCATTTACGTAACTTATGGGTTTTTTCTGAATGACGTATATCTTTTTACCGATTTGTGTTCCACAAAATATAAATAAATATTTCAATGCAATTTAATGTCTATATCGATTTACATTTCAATATTTCCAACACGTTTTTTTACATAATTGATGGAAATCCTTCCATTCCACATTTTTCTTGCAAAAAAAAAAAAAAAAAACCAGTAAGGAAAGTAGTAAAGTCGGACGTGGCCGACTATATGATACCCTTCACCACTATGGGTATATTCAACAGATGGGATCATAACAGACGTCGCATTTTTGAAGGACCATTAACATTAAAATATACATTTCATTCCGCAACCTATACTAAATTTTGGTCAGATATAGAGTTGCTTCTTACAATGGGAAATTATGTCAATAAATTTAAAGCAAAATATCGAAATCTAAACCGATATCTTCATTTACTTATAAATCCAAATTTCGTGAAAATCGAAGGATATACTTTGGTGCACCATTTACATAAAATCGGACGAATATATATATATATATAAATCTGTACCGATTTACAGGAAATTTTACACACGTCGTTCTAGGCTTAATTCAGAATGTTATGCCAAATTTCGAATGATATATAGGGACTTTGGTGCACCATTTACATGAAGTCGGACAAAACTATAGGGAGCTATATCTAAATCTGGACCGATTTTCTCGAAACTTAAAACACGTCATTCTTGACCTAATTCAGTACTTTATGCCAAATTTCGTGCAAATCGAAGCATACGTAGGAGCTTTGGTGCCCCACTTACCTTCAATCGGACGAAAATATATATGGGGGCTATATCTCAATCTACACCGATTTTCACGAAACTTAGCACACATCA
Organism: Musca vetustissima; assembly: GCF_032173495.1. Taxonomy (NCBI): domain Eukaryota; kingdom Metazoa; phylum Arthropoda; class Insecta; order Diptera; family Muscidae; genus Musca; species Musca vetustissima. The sequence continues at coordinate 68,870 of NW_026881560.1, read as the reverse complement.
TTCTAGACTTAACTCAGTACGCTGTCCTAAATTTCATGCAAATCGAAAGGTATATAGGGACTTTGGTGCACCATTTACATAAAATCGGACAAAACTATATATGAGAGCTATATCCAAATCGAATGATATATAGGGACTTTGGTGCACCATTTACGTTAAATCGGACGAAATTATAAATGGGAGCTATATCTAAATCTGAACCAATTTTTGGGAAACTTGGCACACAGCATTCTGCACCTAATTCAGTACTCTATAGCAAATTTCGTGCAAATCGAAAGATATATAGGGACTTTGGGGCACCATTTACATGAAATCGGACGAAACTATATATGGGAGCTATATCTAAATCTGGACCGATTTTCTCGAAACTTGGCAGACATCATTCTAGGCTCAATTCAGTACGTTATGCCAAATTTCGTGCAAATCGAAAGATATATAGGGACTTTGGGGCACCATTTACATGAAATCGGACGAAAATATATATGGGAGCTACATCTAAATCTGGACCAATTATCATGAATATCTAAATCTGGACCGATTTTCTTGAAACTTGGCAGACATCATTCTAGGCTCAATTCAGTACGTTATGCCAAATTTCGTGCAAATCGAAAGATATATAGGGACTTTGGGGCACCATTTACATGAAATCGGACGAAACTATATATGGGAGCTACATCTAAATCTGGACCAATTTTCATGAAACTTGGCAGACATCATTCTAGACCTAAATGATTGGCTGTACCAAATTTCGTGCAAATCGAAAGATATATAGGGACATTGGGGCACGATTTACATGAAATCGGATGAAACTATATATGGGAGCTATATCTAAATCTGGACCGATTTTCTCGAAACTTGGCAGACATCATTCTAGGCTCAAGTCAGTACGTTATGCCTAATTTAGTGCAAATCGAAATATATATAGGGACTTTGGCACACCATTTACATGAAATCGGACGAAACTATATATGGGAGCTATAATAAAATAAAATAAATTGCCAAAAAATAAACTACGAAATATGAAGCACCTGAGACCAAATTTTAAGTCTGAGTAATGCAACAATGCGGGTTTTTTGAACCTAGCAATAGATGTATTGTGCTGCATTTGGAAGTTGAGTTATATTGTAATTTGTATGGGGGAAAAGTAATACAAGGGAATTAAAGTTACGTTTGTTCGCGATTTCAATTATTTTTTGGGATTTTCTTCATAATGACTGGAGCTGAATTTGAAATGTTTCTACAGTATGATGCAAAGCAGGATATCGAAGTGATTAAAATGTAATTTAATTTTATTTATAAGTTCCTAGGCGAATGTAATAATTATTATTGGTGTCCTATTTTCTTAGTTGGCTGTTATGTGATTTTCAATATCGTATGTTCAAACCACCATTATTTGAGAGGGGCTATGAACCGCTTCTAATATGTTTTGAATTGTAAATAGGGTTTATCGGTCTAGATGAGAGTAATAAAGGTATATCCAAATTTTCGGTATTTTGAAGGTTTTAGCCACATTTCCAAACCGAAAGCGCTGTAAATCGGCATACCGGGATTGGGAGGTTGACAATCATCTATGTACACAATTAATAATACGAATGTCCCAATAAAAAAGTGCCATTCAATATTACGCATTTCGATGGTTTGTAGGCTGGAATATATCTGCATAGAATATAGATTTATGTTTTTGTTCGGTATCTAGTATTCAAATATTGGAAACTGTTATATTTCCCTGTCTGTACCTAGCCCCAAATGTAAATATGGGCACAATATTGAATGTATGCTAGTTTAAGAAATTAACCTGGATGACTTCGGTCAAGATCAAATTCATTATACCAGCATGCTGAATAAAGCGACTTAAGAGTGATCCGCCTTCCAAACTTGCCCTAAACTCATTACTGTAAATTTGTACAAATTATCACATTGCAATTTCTTTAAAATAAATTATGTAAATTATTTATGTCACAGTGCAAATTATTTTTTTTTCTCCTCGACATACTGTTTTTTTTTCAATTCAAAGCGACAGTCTGTACATTTACATTTAAATTGTGGTTTAATGTTTACCATCAGCATTGCGGGTGTCAAGAATTTCAGCGAAAATCTAACATCAAGAGATACATTTCCATTTTAATCTGTTTAATGTATATTCTGGCACATAACTGCGAAAACGACAATTTGTTTTAAACCAAAAAAATGTGAAAAATGTGCCTAAAAATTATACTTTTCTGCACGTTTCGATGTTTGGTATGCTTTGTATCAAAATAATTTTTGGTTTATTGTTTGCTTTTATCGTCAACAAATGTTTTTACTTGTGACAATAATCGGGTGATGATTTTTATTATGTGTTAGAATATAATTTTTATTTTAATCGTTAGACAGATTAGGGGATTAATGTAGGGACACATGGCAGAATATAATTTGAAATAATTTAATTTATTTTTCTTCAGAAAAAATCGCCTAAAATTTTAAACATATTCCCAAGTCAAATAAAAGGCAATACAAAATGTATGAGGCAATATAAATATCCAAGAATAATAATTGGTAAGAGTACCATTTATTTCCTACAATATATTTATATTTCATTTTTAATTTATAATTCGATAATTTTCCAACATAACGTCTATGAATATCAAACATAAGTGTAATAAAATATATGGGTAAAATGAAAGTTTTTTGGAAAAGGCCTACACTATTAACTGAAATCATTGTTATATTTCTTATCAGCCAACTTGAGAAAAATTACTAATAAATTAAATTTCAAAGCATAATCTGAGAACTGTTTGCTATTTTCTCATTCATATAGACAACACACACATTTTAAGAAGTTAGTAATCAAATTCTAGACAACCTCTCCCACACTCACTTCTGGGAAATAAACTATTTACAACCAGTAAGGAAAGTAGTAAAGTCGGACGGGGCCGACTATATGATACCCTTCACCACTATGGGTATATTAAACAGGACTATTAGCATGAAATTGGACGAAATAAAATATGTGATATTTATCTAAAAGTGAATCTACGTAGATCTATCCATAAAGTATGTAAATCGACTTCAAACAAATCATAAATCATTCATCCGTTGGGCTATGTCTGTACTTCTAGAAAACGCAACTACATAATTCTATGCTCAATTTTGTACGTTGTGCAAAATTTGATGTCAAACTGACTAACATGGGAAGTTTGATGCCCAATTTACTTGACGTCGGGCGAAAATATATATGGAAGCTCTATCCAAATATTAAGCGATTTCAAACAAACTTGTCACAGGATAGGTTATACTAATTTCAGAACGTTTTGTTCCTACTGGTTCCTTGGTGCGTCAATTACTTAAAATCAATCTATAATAAAAGGGAGCTATATCTAAATCTGTACCGATTTTCACGAAACTTGCCAGACATCATTCCAGACCCAATTCAGACGTTATGCCAAATTTCGTGCAAATCGAAAGGTATATAGGGACTTTGGTGCACCATTTACATAAAATCGGATGAAACTATATATGGGAGCTATATCTAAATCAGAACCGATTTTCTCGAAACTTGGCAGACATCACTCTAGGCTCAATTCAGTACTTTATGCCAAATTTCGTGCAAATCGAAGGATACATAGGGACTTTGGTGCACCATTTACATAAAATCGAACAAAACTATATATGGGAGCTATATCTAAATCAGGACCGATTTTCACGAAACTTGCAGACATCATTCTAGGCTCAATTCAGTATGTTATGCCAAATTTCGTGCAAATCGAAGGATATATAGGGACTTAGGTGCACCATCTACATAAAATCGGACGAAACTATATGTGGGAGCTATATCTAAATCAGGACCGATTTTCTCGAAACTTGGCAGACATCACTCTAGGCTCAATTCAGTACTTTATGCCAAATTTCGTGCAAATCGAAGGATACATAGGGACTTTGGTGCACCATTTACATAAAATCGAACAAAACTATATATGGGAGCTATATCTAAATCAGAACCGATTTTCACGAAACGTGGCAGACATCATTCTAGGCTCAATTCAGTACGTTATACCAAATTTCGTGCAAATCGAAAGATATAAAGGGACTTTAGGGCACCATTTACATGATATCGGACGAAACTATATATGGGAGCTATATCTAAATCTGGACCGATTTTCACGAAACTTGGCAGACATTATTCTAGACCTAAATGATTAGGCTGTACCAAATTTCGTGCAAATCAAAAGATATATAGGGACTTTGGGGCACCATTTACATGTAATCGGACGAAACTATATATGGGAGCTATATCTAAATCTGGACCGATTTTCTCGAAACTTGGCAGACATCATTCTAGGCCCAATTCAGTACGTTATACCAAATTTCGTGCAAATCGAAAGATATAAAGGGACTTTAGGGCACCATTTACATGATATCGGACGAAACTATATATGGGAGCTATATCTAAATCTGGACCGATTTTCTCGAAACTTGGCAGACGTCACTCTAGGCTTAATTCAGTACGTTATGCCAAATTTCGTGCAAATCAAAAGATATACAGGGACTTTGGGGCACCATTTACATGAAATCGGACGAAACTATATATGGGAGCTATATCTAAATCTGGGCCGATTTTCACGAAACTTGGCAGACATCATTATAGGCCTAAATGATTAGCCTGTACCAAATTTCGTGCAAATCGAAAGACATATAGGGACCGTTTACATTAAATCGGTTAAATATATATATGGGAGCTATATCTAAATCTGAACCGATTTTTCCCAATTTCAATAGGGTTCGTCCTTGGGCCGAATAAGTGACCTGTGCCAAATTTCATCCAATTCGGATCATAAATGCGACCTGTACTTTGTTTACAATTTAACGTGGACAGACAGACGGACAGACGGACGGAGGGACGGACATGCATAAATCGACTTAGAAAGTGATTCTATGCATATTCTCAAAAGGAACCATGGGTCTATCTCGATTATTTTTGCCTGTTACAAACATATGCACAAAGACATAATACCCTGTACCACAGTGTGGTGAAGGGTATAAAAATCAAGGGTTGCCAATTGATTGGTATCGGTGTCATTATGGCTGTGTTGGAAAAAGGCGATACCTTTTGAAAAAAAATTCTATGTTATTTATAACCCCACACAAAGGCAAATAAAACAAGGCGACAGCATTGTGAGATACACGTTGCTTATTTAACATGGCCCCTTGGCCCTTTAACGAACTCGAAAAAATATGTTATATAATGAAATATAATACAAACAAAAAAGGTATTCTATAAAACGTGACAAAATTGTATAAATTCAATTGGCCAAATGGAAACAAAATACAACCGAGTTCGTATGGGCTGTGGTCGGTAATGTCAATAAAGTGATACCTTACACTGTAACGAAAATCATGATTTTGAGGAACTACTAATCGACGTGAATTTTTTTTAACATCTTGAGGAATTTTTTGAGAACTATCAATTTTTATACCCTACAGAACTATGATGTCAGGGTATTATAGCTTTGTGCAGCCCCAAAAGTTTGTAACGCCGCGAAATCTTGGTCCTAGACCCACCTTTAAGTATACCAATCGTCATATCTCGACTATCTGAGTCGATCTAGACATGTGTGTCCGTCCGTCCGTCTGTCCATTATAATTTGTAAACACGATACAGGCCACAATTATGGACCAATCTTCACGAAATTTTGCATGTAGAATGGGTTCTGGCAAATGAAGATCTCTATTGTTTTTTAAAAGATAGGTTAATATTTAGGGAATGAAATGGACTAAAAACATTATTTTTGTCGGGTTTCCTGATCGCTCCAGAGGCCGCAATTATGGCCCATACACCGCGAATTTTTGCAAGGAGAAGGGGATCGGGCCAGAGAATAAACATGCCTGTTTTCATAAAGATCGGTCAATAATTAACGGGTAAAATGGACACTGACTTTTGTGTGAAAAATTACAAAATTTTTATTCTATAGCGTATAGATTTACCCCTGAAGAACCTAGACCCGAGAATTTGACAATATATTCACGAGGAGTGGTTGGCCTTCAAGTTGATACCAATTGCTTTGTCGTATGTACTCGGATGTGAGAATTACACTTAAATGTTTACAGGTACTTACGTAATCAAATATTATTTAGTAACCCATTACCCCACTAGAGGTCGGAAATATAGCGCTGATTGCTTTGAAATTTTCCGTGAGGATCCAGGTGTGATCAAGGACAACGCCTATAATTTCGACGATGATCAGATAATAATATTGGAATGAAGTGGACCGAAAACTTAATTTTTTGTGTTTTTTCGAGTCGGTCGGATTTCTTAATGAATATATTTTGAGGCGTGGATTTCTTTATGAATATTTTTTGAGGCACTATCAATAGACGTGGATTTCTTAGTGAATATTTTTTGAGGCACTATCTATAGACGTGGATTTCTTAGTGAATATTCTTTGAGGGACTATGAATAAGCATGGATTTCTTTATGAATATTTTTTGGAGGCACTATGAATAGGCGTGGATATCTTAATGAATATTTTTTGAGGCACTATCAATAGGCGTGGATTTCTCAATGAATGAAATTATGAATTATATTACATAATGAATTTTTTTTTGAGGCACTATCAATAGGCGTGGATTTCTTTATGAATGAATTTTGAGGGCTATTAATAGGTGTGGGTTTTTAATGAATAGGCGTGAATTTCTTAAAAATATTCTTTGAGGGACTATCAATAGGCGCGGATTTTTCAGTATTATTTGAGAGACCATCTAGGCGCGGTGTTTTTAAAAATTTACCGAGGGATTATATAGCCGTTAATTTTTTAAATTATTTTTATTTGAGAGACTATATTAAGCATTGAGTTTGAAAAAAATTTTGAGGCGCTTTCAATAGGCATGGATTTTTCAAACATTTTTTATTTGAGATGTTTTACTTGAGGTACTACCAGAAGCGTGAATTTTTTTTATAGAATATATTCTTGAGACGAACAGTATTAACTCTCAGACCACATGTAGCGTACCACAACAAAAGGAAATTTAATAAATAAATACGAGTGGCAACATGGCCCAAAACAATTGTCCTTTAAAAGGACTAAACCGACAATAAGAAAAAAAAGAAACACTAAAAAACAATATAACTTACCACAACAAAATTTAGTGGATACGTGATGCTGTTGGTCTTGGTCACTTTCATGATGCAACAGCATTTGGTGTTGATGATAATTGTGGCAATGATTTTGTTGTTGTGGCTGATGTTGCTGTTGAAACAACCTTTGATGTTGATTGCCATACTGTTGTTGATAATGTTTGGTTGATGAAGGTTTCTGGTGCTGCTGCTGTTGTTGGAAAATATCTGTTTCTTGTATTGTATCATCCAAATGGTTTTCTTTGTTCAGGCTAAAGTGGCTGCGCATGATGCTGCCGCCACTACCAATATTGCTTCCAGCTGTTGTAGCATTACCTCCTGCTCCACCACAACAGCCATCACCATTAAGTTTCATTGTGACATTTGTTATGGTCTTTGGACCATGACGACGCAATGAAAATTGAAATCTTAAACGCGACACAGCCGATGACGTTGATGCTAAAGTGGTCATGGATGATGTTGGTGTCGATGTTGTTGTTGTCGTTGATAGATAAGCTCCTTTGCCACCGCAGCTCGTCATACTATACGATGAGCCACATTTTGTGTGGATTGTGGAATATAATTCGTTGGAATTTAATTTGCCATTACAATTGTTGATGTTGCCTGTGCTGGGGCCACTTCCGCTACCGCCGCCAAATATCATTGCCTTTTCAATGCGCATTCCAACGTACAAAGTACGCGTTATTAACGTGTAGGCCACCGATAATATAACCAATGGCAATACCAGCAGCACCAAATCGAGAAAAATATTGTACGGTCTTTCGTACGGCAAAGCATAGGTTGGCCAATTTTCTCGACACTTACGATAACCTGCAATTTGAGGACAATTGTTGGTGTTAATTAAAAACTTAGCTTAAAGGTATGTGAATATTGTGTAAAATAATTCCGTCAATTATTTTGTTTATTTGAAATGGAATTGAGAAGTTTCGACAGAATACTAATAACTAAAATATTTGTTCGTATTGATTTAATTAAGCCTCTAATATTCTAATTAATATTATTTTTTCTAAAGGAAATCTACCAAAAGCGTTGTTTTTTTATTTTCTAAGAATCTATTTTCTATATTATTTGGCGGACTATCAACACGTATGGATTTTTTAAAGAATATTTTAAAGGGACTAACAATCTGTTAATTTTTTTTTTTTTTTTTTGAGGGACTTTCTATAGGCGTGTTTTTTTCAATATTTTTTTGAAGGAGGATGTGTTTTATAGGCGTGTTTTTTCAATATTTTTCGAAAGAGGATGTGTTTTGAAATATTTTTCGAGTAACTATTAAAATGTGTGGATTTTTAAAGAAAAATTTTTGAGGTTGGATTTGTTAAGTATTTTTTGAGGGACTGTCTTTTTTTGCGGATTTGTTAAATAATTTTTATTTGAAGGACTATCAATAGGTACGGATTTTTAACTATTTTTCAGGCACTATTAATAGACTTGGATTTTTAAAGAACTGCTACAGAATGATTTATTTTTTTTGTTAAATATTTTTGGACATATTACTAGCTGCATTAGAGTTTTAAGAAGGTTTTAAGGAAATAATCAGAAGGGAAGATTTTTTTTTATTAATTAGATTTTTTTTTTTTTAATATATTTCTGAGGAACAATCCGAAAATTTCAGGAGCTTGGACTTTCTTGAGAATACAGTTTAGGGATTAAAAAGGGAATTTATTTATTTAATTATTTATCGGAAATGTGGAAGTATTCTTGAGGGATTTTCTAAAGTGTTGATTTTTAAAAAATATTCAGAATTTCGAGGGTGCGAATATTTTAAATATTTAAATATTCCTATACCATGAGGTTGAGTGTATATTAAATTTGGCAAATTTTCTTATCGAATTGGATGTAATTTTTATACCCTTCACCACACTGTGGTACATGGTATTATGTCTTTGTGCATATGAGGCAAAAGAAAACGAGATAGACACATGGTTCCTTTTGAGGATAAGCATCACTTTCTGATTTACGCATGTCCGTCTGTCCGTCGGTCCATGTATTTTTATGAACAAAATACAGGTCGCATTTATGATTTGGATGCAATTTGGCATATGTCACTTATTTGGCCCAAGGACGAACCCTATTGGGAAAAATCGGTTCAGATTTGGATATAGCTCCCATATATATTTTCGTCCGATTTAAGGTAAATGGTGCACCAAAGTCTTTATATATATTTCGATTTGCACGAAATTCGGCATAGGGTACTTAGTTAGATCTAGAATGATGTGTTAGGTTTCCTGAAATCGGTTCAGATTTAGATATAGCTTCTATATCTGATCAAATGAAACATTTAGTATCGGTTGCAGAATGACATGTTTATGGATCCAATTTCATTTTACTGGTCTTTTAAAAATGCGACGTCTGTTGGCATTCATCTGTTGAATATACCCAAAGTGGTGAAGAGTATCATATAGTCGGCACCGTCCGACTTTCCTTACTGGTTAATCCCGGATTTGTGGATGCTAAAAAAATATAATTTTTAATAGCTTCCGATATGGAAGTGCCTTTGATAATAGTCATTTTCGGTATTATGAAGAATATGGGCGAAATTTCCCACCGACGTGGCTGCCATGTGACTTTCCGGTATCTTGGAAGAATTTTGACACAATTTTTCAAGGAAAGGAATGTAGGGCTGAAAAATATCTTTGCAGAAAGTGTTCAATTTAGGTCCATATATTGATATAGTCTACATATAAAGATTTCTCAAAATGTTTGTACCCTCCACCTTGTGGTAGAGTCTATAATAAATTTGTCATTATATTTGCAACCTGGCCTGGGACCCCATAAGGTATATTTACTATTGATCAGGATATAATTCGATGTCGATGATGATTTCATAAAGGCATTCTACATACGTATACGTGTAGAAAACAGTTTAATTATAAACAGTCAATGGACAATTCCTGCCTCTCATTCTTCTCTTGATTATATTATATTCGAATTAACCTCAGAAAAATCTCTCCAAGGTCCTCCGTTATTCAAAGACCCCATTAAATTATTCTGGAATTTATTCATTGTTGGAGTTTGAGATTGTAGGTCTCCTTACGATAGAAGAACATTTGATGTTCATATATGTATGAAACATATATCGATGAACGCTTAACGACCACCATTCGTAAACGATCAATGGGAGAATTTTACCTCTCAAGCTCCTCTTAACGGTATTCTATATGCAAAACTCTCTGATGTAATAAAAGACGTTTTGCATAATTTTTGCACACAAAATTTTTATAGAAATTCTTTTTATTTGAGACCATTTTAAACGATTTTTAATTGTATTTCATTTTTAACATTGTATATTCCAAGTTTTTTTAAATGTGGTTATTTTCGTTTATGTTATTAAAAATCTATTTCCGGCCACCAAAAGTTGTCTTCTGCTCAAAAATATTAAAATATGTTATATCTGCATATATGTTGAATACAAAAAAATAACATTTCACACAAATGTGTAATCTGGTAGAAAAAAAACTCATTTCCCGCTGTACACATTTTCATCGGTAATTTATGAACCAAACTATACGCCTTCCATACTCGTTATATACCACCAATGTAAACCCAACTCAATTAAAATTATTCCCGATCGAATGAATGATATTCCAGGCACATAACTCAAAAGTGAATGAGCTTCCATCGTACCCAAACTCAAAATTTAATTTACTCACCTTGTCGACTTGTTGGCATTAATTGACTGAAAATTGCAATCGGAGTCATACACAACATGCTGCCAAACCAAATGCAGGCAATAATTTTGTACGCATGACTTCTCGTCTGCCAACGTCTCGATCTCAAGGGATGACAAATGGCATAGTAACGTTCACAGGATATGGCCACAAGGGTCCAGGATGAAACCGCTACCGAAGCAGCTGTAAAGATAGTTAATGTGTGATAAGTGTTGAAAATTAACGGCGATTGGAGGACACGAAAATTACTTGTTGATTTTGTTATGTAACTACTGGATGATTAACGTTGATGGCGCATGATGATGATGATAAGGATGATGCGGATGATGGAGGTCATGGCTGCAATGAAGCTGATAATCATATTGTGAGAAATGTCAAATAGATGCGTGTATTTAAATTAAAATGAAAATATTGTTGTGGGTAAAATGTAGTTATTGGTCTATACGTATATTATATTGTATACATATTTATATTGCTGATAGGATTTTTTATGCCACTTTTGTTAACGGATAAGCTTAAAAAAATTTTTTTTATTAAAAAAGTGCGTTTGTGAACAAAAGTTTTATTGAATAATTCTGCTCGTAACCGTCAACAATTACGGTATACCAAATTACTCTCCAATGATTTAGATTGCGGCTAAAACTCCAAAATACAGAAAATTAAGCAGAATATTTATATGGTGCTATATTAAAACATAGGCCTATATATATGGGAAAATATATATGGGAGTTATATCTAAATCTGAACCGATTTTCACGAAACTTAGCACACATCATTCTAGGCTTAATTCAGTACGCTGTGCCAAATTTCGTGCAACTCGAAAGATATTTAGGGACATTGGTGCACCATTTACCTTAAATCGGACGAAAATATATATGGGAGCTATATATAAATCTTTCCCAATTTCAATAGGGTTCGTCCTTGGGCCAAATAAGTGACGTATGCCAAATTTCATCCAATTCGGATAATAATTGCTACCTGTACTTTGTTTACAATTTAACATGGACAGACAGACGGACGGACATGCATAAATCGAATTAAAAAGTGGGTCTATCTTGATTCCTTTTGCCTGTTACAAACATAAGCACAAAGACATAATACCCTGTACCACAGTGTGGTTTGCTACCCAATAAGAACTCAAAGTACCAAATTTCAGCGAATTCGGTCCAAAAATGCGATAAAAACCCCCAAAATACCGAAAATTTGCTACCCAATAAGAACTCAAAGTACCAAATTTCAGCGAATTCGGTCCAAAAATGCGATAAAAACCCCCAAAATACCGAAAATTGGCGCCACCCTTATATGGGGACTATCCGAAAAAATGGACCTATATTTATAATTTTTAGTAGGGAGATTTGCTACCCAATAAGAACTCAAAGTACCAAATTTCAGCGAATTAAGTTAAAAAACGTGCTAAATAACCTCAAAATACCGAAAATTGGGGGGGGGGGGGTACCCTTATATGGGAGCTATGCCTAAACGTGGACCGATTTTCTCCAATTTCAATAGGGTTCGTCCTTGGGCCAATAAGTGACCTGTGCCAAATTTCATCCAAATCGAATCATAAATGCGACCTGTACTTTGTTAAAAAAATACATAGACGGACGGACAGACGGACATGCATAAATCGACTCAGAAAGTGATTCTATGCATATTCTCAAAAGGAACCATGGGTCTATCTCGATTATTTGTGCCTGTTACAAACATATGCACAAAGACATAATACCCTGTACCACAGTGTGGTGAAGGGTATAAAAATATTAACATATATCGATCATTATTGGACATGCTGACGTATGTGTGAATAGAGAGTTTTGCCAATGGTGCTCATACGCCACATGAACCACTCCTCAATATAAAAGTCCGAATTACTTTTTATTTTTTTGGTTGGAGAAAACTGTTCGTTCCAGTTACCGAAATATAAGGCAATAGAAAATAATACATCTTGTTGGACACACACCATAATAATATATTAAGGGAACCCCCCCCATTCTCGATTTTTTATTTTTAAGATTTTAAATGGGCTGGTAAATGAATACCAATGCTTGTTAAGGTTTGTAACTTGGCACATATATATTTGAAGATTTAAAAAGGAAGAAAAATAATTTACAAAAATTTGTTGTTGTTGTTTTGTTGTTGTTTTTTGGGTGCAAAGAAAAGTCCACATTTTCGATGGCGGGCATGATAACTCCTCACTGGAACATCGGAATCCGAAAATTCCAACTGTGTTAGAAAGAGGACATGTCTGGATCTCGTATGAACTAGGATTATTGACTTCGCTCTAAAATTAACAAAATGGTGGACCTTTGAAAAAATTTTTTTGGAAAATCGCCGATTTTTTACCAAAAACCATGTTAAAAAATAAGGAAGATCTTCACCGATTGGCTTTATCCTAGTTCATACGAGAGCTATACACTCTCAGAGAAACGCTGCAAAATTTGGAACCGATTGGATTATTGGTTTTTGAGTTGTCGTGCCCGCCATTCACAAAAAAATGTTTAGAGTAAAACGCGTTTAAAGTTTGAGAAGCCCTTTAGCCGTCACTTAATGTTGATACAATAAATCGGCTATATCTTCAAGAGTTCTTGAGATTTTCACTTGAAATTTTGTAGAGACATTCCTTAATCAGTGTAGATTCGAATTATATCAACAAAAATTTTGACACCGAGAATGGGGGGGGTCCCCTTAAATGACATAAGTATTCTACATTCGGACGAATAAAGTTTCCTTTCTAAAACAAAGCTGTCATATAAGTCATAATATGGTCCATTGTTTAAATAAAAATACACTCAGTTTTTACATATTTACAACAAATGTCAGACACACCAACAAATATAGTGTTTTTATAAAGTCCTTATCTGTTTACTTGCCACAGGAACATGCCAACTACAGGAATATCACTTTCCTTTCTATTCTCCAGAACAAAACAAGAGAAATAAACGGAAACTTTTAGTTTCTAGTTTTATGTGAATAGGAAATTGTTCGTTTAGTTGTTTTACGATAACATATACTTTTATAGTACTTAATATTTATGTAGTGTGTTATATGTTCGAATTACAATTTGTATTGATTGGCTTGGTATCAAGCGCATATATATTTATGTAAACAAAACGAAGTAAACGGTTATCCATGTCATGGTCTCAAAAGTATGGGACTGCAGTTCTATCAAACTAACCAATTTTTATTCTTGTATTTGAAAATCTGACATTGACGGAACTGGATCGCTTAACTATCCCACAACATAAACAATTAAAAAAAAATATATCAAAATATACTATAACCAATAAGGAAAGTAGTAAAGTCGGACTGGGCCGACTATATGATACCCTTCACGACTTTGGCTATATTCTACATATGTATCCTACCAGACATCGCCTTTTCGAAAGACCATAGACATGATATTAAACGAACTTAAATATGTGATCTCTATATAATTGTAAACCGATTAACATCAATCCCTGCACATGCCATTCTGCAGCATATAATAAATTTTGTAAAACGATTTTCGCGAAACTTAGCACACATCATTCCAGACTTAATTTAGTACACTAGACCTAATTTCCTGCAAATCGAAAAAAACATAGGGACTTTGGTGCACCATTTACATAAAATCGGATAAAAATATATATGGGAGCTATATCTAAATCCGAACCTATTTTCACGACACTTAGCAAACATCATTTTAGACTTAATTCAGTACGCTATACCAAAATTCGTGCAAATCGAATGATATATAAGGGCTTTGGTGCACCATTTATATTAAATCGGACGAACATATATATGAGAGCTATATCTAAAACAGAACCGATTTTCACGATACTTAGTACACATCATTTTAGACTTAATTTAGTACGATATGTCAAAATTCGTGCAAATCGAATGATATATAAGGTCTTTGGTGCACCATTTACCTAAAATCGGTCGAAACTATATATGGGAGCTATATCTAAATCTGAAGCGATTTTCACGAAACTTAGCACACATCATTCTAGACTTAATTCACTAAGCTGTACCAAATTTCGTGCAAATCGAATGATCTGTAGGGACTTTGGTGCACCATATATATTAAATCGGTCGAAAATACATATGGAAGCTATATCTAAACCTGAACCGATTTTCACCAAATTCGTCCTTGGGCCAAATAAATGAGCTCTGCCAAATTTCATCCAAATCGGATTACAAATGCGACCTGTACTTTGTTATACCCTTCACAACTATGTTATCAGGGTATTGTAATTTTGTACATCCCCAAGAGTGTGTAACGCCGCGAAATATTGGTCCTAGACCCACCTTTAATTATACCGATCTTCATATCACGACTAGCTGAGTCGATCTAGACATGTGTGCCCGTCCGTCCCTCCTTCTGTCTATTATAATTTGTAAATACGATACAGGCCACAGCCGTAACGCCGCGAAATATTGAATGGTCCTAAGACCCACCTTTTTTTATAAAGATCGGTCGTATTTAGGGGATAAATGGACTAAGTCTATTTTTGTTTTTTTCTGCAAACACGATTATAGGCCGCATTTTATTCTATAGCCCAATCTCCACGAAATTTTTCATGTAGGATGGGTTCGGCCCAATGAAGATCCCTATTGTTTTTGGTAAAGATCGGTTAATATTTAGGGGATGAAATGGACCAAATATTTAATTTTTGTCGGTTTTTCTGGTCGCTCCAGTGGCCACAATTACAGCCCAAACATCTCGAATTTTTACATGGAGAAGGGGATTGGACCAAAGAATAAGCATGCCTGTTTTGATAAAGATCGGTCAATATTTAGGGGGTCAAATTCTATAGCGTATATATTTTTGCTCCTGATGGACGTTGACCCGAGAAATAAATAGTATATCCAAGAGGAGTGGTTGGCCGTTAAATTGATATCAATTATATTGTCATATGTACTCGGAAGTGGGAGTTACACTTAAATGTTTACACTAAATAACTTATTATTATTTTTTTGTTCCATGATTCCAGTTATATATATTTTCGCCCTAAAACTTATTATTATTTTTTTTATTCAATCTATATGCCACATAAGTCGAACATCACAACACAACCCGTAGTGAAGGGAATACGGAGAAGTAATTAGAAGCGCTGTACGGAAGATATGCTGTTGTAAGGAAGATATGCTGTTGAGCTCTAATCGGGTAAGATGGTGCCATTATCACGAAATATTACCCAGACTTGGAATAAAAATCCACAGACATATAGAGTTCTGTGGTAGTTGTGTAGGATATCTGATGGTCGGCCGGTCCGACTATACTGCTACACTCACTGGTTTACAATTTAACATCAACAGACGGAAGGACGGACATGCATAAATAGACTCAGATTACTTTTGCCTGTTGCAAACATATGCACAAAGACATAACCAAAGATGGTCCGTCATAAACAGTGACGTAAATGGCATATATTTCCGACTTATAATACATACGACAGAAACGTCGTAAACCCAAAAAGGTCAGATATATGTAAAATTAATATTTATCCTTGAAAATAACTGTATATGATGATATAACGTTTACTACATTTTATGCCTATGTACACATAACCTTGAAAGTCACATAAAATCTAATCGAATTAGACAAACAAAGTTTAATGCAATTCACACACACACACAATGAAAACTACCATAGAAAGCTATAAACACAATATGGCTATGAACCATATATATAGAAACTGTCAAATACTTATTAACATAAATGTATTATTACAAAAATAAAATAAGCAGAAATACTATGTACGAAGACATACGTTCATAGGGTGAAATAATTTTTATTCTCAAAATCACAAGGATACAAAACAAATTTATAAAAATGTATTACGCACTATTAATTTGAAAACTTTCCGTTGGAATTTTCCTCACACCAATGTACCACAAAAACACCATACATCACACCTCAACAACCATACATATAATCCAAATATTTAAATGTAAAATCAAGCCACACATTGAACTGAATAATAAATCACAGAATGTTCGGTTTAATTATTTACCCACACAATTTAGCCAGAAAGGCAAACTTTTGCCAACATTCAAATTTAGCAGAGAAAAATCAAAGAACCAACCAGCCAACCATCACGCAGATAACGTGTAAAACTTTGAAATGGTTTTAATGAATTCCGGGTAAAACGGAATATGTGTATGTAGCACATATTGGATTTTGGGTTACAAATTGTGCTGTAAAGTGTTTATATTATTTTTTTGGTGGAGAAATCGGTGGTGTTTGCACGTTTATATTGAAATGATAGGAAATTATTGTACTATGTTGTACGGTGATATAATTTTATTTTGCAAAACCAGTAAGGAAAGTTCGGACGGTACCTTTCTCCATATTGGGTATATACAAAATATGTTCATAAGTTTCTTATTGTAGGGTATAGTAATTTAAGCCAATCATAACAAACGTCGTTCTCTAATAATTTTGGTCCTACATGTACAATAGCCTGTCGATAGAATCCTTGAAAGACAATTGGTATGGAATCGGAAAAATTACATATGTGATTTATATGGATATATGAAATGTTATTCGGAAATATATGTTATTCAAAATTGCATGCCAATTTGGTAGACCTAGGAATTTCGCCTATATGAAATCGAAAAAAAATATGTATGAGAACTATATGTAAATCCGGATCAATTGGAAACCAGTAAGGAATGTTCAAACGAGGAAACGAGGGCGACTATATGATAGCCTTCAAATATTTCACAACGGCACAAAATTGAGACTCTAAAAATATTTTTAAAAACCAGCAAGCGGAGCAGTATAGTCGGACGGGCCGACCATATGATACCCTACACAACTTCCACGAAACACTAATTTTCTGTTGATTTATATTCTGAGCTTGGGCAATATTTCGCGATATTTGAACCATCTGGACCAACTAGAGGCCGACAATTATTACTAATGTTCAGTACAGCCTTTCTAATTACTTGTCCAGATTCCCATCCCTTGTGTTGTGACCTTCTTATTCCCATTGGAGCCTATAGATCGACTCGAAAAAACACAAAAAAATTAAGTTTTCGGTCCACTTCATCACAATATAATCGTCACGGAAAATTATAAGCATTATCCTTGACCATAACTGCAACTTCATGGAACATTTTAAAGCGATCAGCTCTATATTTCCGCCCTCTAGTGTGGTAAAGGGTTACTAAATAATATCTGTATACATATGCACCTGCAACTGTTTAAGTGCAACTCCCACATTTGAGTACATATGACCATATAATTGGTATCAATTTAAAAGCCAACTACTGCCCTTGGATATACCAAAAACTTTTCGGGTCTATGTCCTTCAGATGTGAATCTATACGCTATAGAATACAAATTTTGTAATTTTTCACACAAAAGTCAGGGTCCATTTGACCCGCTAAATATTTACCGATCCTTATCAAAACAGGCGTGCTTATTCTATGTAAAAATTCGCGATGTTCGGGTCATAATTGCGGCCTCTAGAGCTACCCGAAAAGACGATAAAAATTAAGTACTTGGTCCATTCCATCCCATAGATATTAACCGATCTTTACCAAAAACAATAGGGGTCTTCATTGGGGAGAACCCATCCTACATGCAAAATTTCGTGAAGATTGGTCTATAACTGTGGCCTGTATCGTGTTTACAAAATATAATGGACAGACGGACGGACACACATGTCTAGATCGACTCAGCTAGTCGAGATATGACGATCGGTATACTTAAAGGTGGGTCTAGGACCAATATTTCGCGGCGTTACAAACTCTTGGGGCTGCACAAAGCTATAATACCCTGACAACATAGTTGTGTAGGGTATAAATATTCACCTGTATCGGGACACTACAATTTTTTAAAAAATCGTCTCCTTTATAGGGACCACAAATATAATATTTTTAAAATATCGTCTTCCGTATTGGAACCCCAAAAATATTCTTACACCAGTTGAACCGGGCCGACCATACGATACCCTACACAACTACCACGGAACTCTAACATTCTGCTGATGTTTATTTTCGAGCCTGGGCAATATTTCTGATATTTGCACCCTTTTGCCCGATTAGAGGTCAACAGCAGCTCTTCCTTACACTGACAAATTTTCCGAAACCTTCTAATTACTTGTCCAGATTCTGTTCACCGTTGGTTGTGTTGTGATGTTTGGCTTATAATTGTTTCATATATATCGACCTAAAAAACAAAAGTATTCGGTCCACTTCATCCCAATATTATTATCTTTGACCATACCTGGACCCTTATGGAAAATTTCAAAGCGATCAGCGCTATATTTCCGGTCTCTAGTGTGGTAAGGGGTTACTAAATAATATATGAATACGTAGGTGCTGTAAATTTTTGGCCCAATTCCCTTTTCCATGTAAAATTTCGCGATTTCGATTTGCGACCTCTGGAGCGACCAGAAAAACCAAAAAAAAAAAAAAACTAAGTATTTGGTTCATTCATCCCCTAAATAGTATTCGATCTTTACCAAAAACAATAGCCTATATGTTGTTTTTTTTTTTTAATTAAAATGGACAGACGGATGGACACACATGTCTAGATCGACTTAGCTAGTCGAGATTTGACGATCGGTATACTTAAAGGTGGGTCTAGGACCAAAATCGACTCATGTTGTGGCTCCTCAAAAACTTTTTTAAAAAAATCGCCTCATGTTGTGGCTCCTCATAAACATTTTTAAAAAATCCACGCCTATATAGATTCCCTTAAAATATTTTTTATATAGAGTCCCTTACAGGTTTTAAAAAGCTCAACACTTGTTGAACGTTTTCTATAGAAAATAAAAGATTTCTGTATTTCCTTCAGAGGACTTCTAAGGGTCCTGTATAGAAATTCGAGCTATATAGAGTCCCTTAAAAATTTTTAAAAAATCCCCGCCTATATAGAGTCATTTAAAAACATTTTTAAAAAATCCACGCCTATATAGAGGCCCTTAAACTTGATTTAAATTACTCACTTCAAGAGATATAGTACGCACCAGACAGAAATTCGTAAATCGACACTATTATGTCTGAAACGTATTTGAGCTCTAAAAGCAATATTTCAATATTTTGACGTAGCAAAGCATATACCCTTTTTAGCCATATGGCTGATTGTAAAAATAGTTGGGTCAAGGCTAATTTAACCTATTTTTTATTTGCTTAAGTTAAATTATTCATAAATTCCAAACATATGTGATGCGATAAGATTTCTTCAAAAGTTATTTTTTTTGTTTTTGACATATTGTCACTGACCTACTAAGTTATTGACTCTGACGCCCAATTGTCTCCGAAACTTTTACCAATTTGTATACCATAACAAAAGTAAAAGGATAACAAAGGATATTAAATTTTCTATTCAAATCCAATCTGAAACTTGAGAAATATGATTATTTGTAAAAAAGAAACATTAAGTTAGGGTCACAAAAAATATATAAATATAACAAGTCTCATTTTCATGGTTACCAAACAATTGGATATTTTTTATTTTAATAAATTCCTTTTTAGATATCCTTTTCTGAATAATAATAAGTTTATATAACTTATTGAAATTTTAAACATGTTTTGGTCGTAATCTAATTCATAATGCAGAACAGAATGGAAAAAATGCCAATAAATCTGGTATTTACGAAATATTTTAAGAATGGAATAAATAATAAGAATAAAAATGCCCACTCACATAATGACGATACCTCATTAGGAATATGAAAATAAATGACCAGCGAAAAAAAGTAGCCGATATTATTACAACAAAATCTTTACGAAATGTTTCCATTGAAAATTAATGCATATTTAAGCCGTGGAATGACAAATAGCCCTAGGCTATTTATATACAATGACATCATTGCTAAAGTCGTCCCCTTAGGAGGAGGCAAAAAAAGTTTTTCATCAAAATTAGTCCATGGAATGCAAGCTGTAATAAAATTGGCTTAATAAAATACTTTTTTTTTTTGTTTTTACGCTTCACACTCCTAAACAAATTCCAAGACTATAAATCCTTATACACGAAATAATAGATGTCCTCAACGTTGATTCCTTTGTCATTTCATCAAAAAAAGAAATCTTATCACATAAAAAAATTACATAAAAATGTCAAGCCCATTGGCACACTTCAACGGCAATAAATAGGTGTAATGAAAAAACGAGGAGAAATCATAGATAACCAGGATATGATAGGAATGTGAATGTGAACTAATGCAAGCCCTGTCAAATGTGTAATAAAAAAGGGGCAGAATAGAAAGGCGAAAAGGAAAAGGGTATAGTCGACGTAGCGACAATAACTTTTTATAGAAACTCGTAACGATTAGAACAAAGGCGGTGCCGAATATTTTATACCCTACACCATTTATGTGTATATAAATTTGTAAGTATTAGATTAAAATTATAATACCTTATAACTACATATTTGTAAGCAGTATTTTCCACTACTAGATCGTTGCAGGACTATTGACATGCAATTTGACGAAATTAAGTAAGTCATCTATATCTATAAGTGAATCGACGTCAAACAATTCATACACACGTCATTCGTCAAATTTTGATGTCAAAACCAATTTATGGTATATTGTAGGTTTATGTTGAATGAATCCTGAATGTATATTTATGTGGTCCTCAGACTTCGACTCATGAAAAACGGGCTGACCTGGGTTTGGACTTCAGACTTCTAAATGTACCATAAGATACATAAAGAACAAATTGAAACGATGTTAATATCGTCCAAGCCGAACTTTTTATACTCTCAACCATGAGGATGGCATTCTAAATATCTAAAATTAAGGGGCTCCTAGGAAAAAGTTAAATTTATAGTGGAACCTTGAATATACCGAAACGGACGTGAGAAAAAGATCATTACCAATAGTCATTTTGGACAGTAAAATTTGATAACCAATGTGAATAAAAATTACAGCCAATTCAGTTGAAAAACATGTCTAAAATTCCTAAAATACCGAAATACACTAAAATTTGGATATACAATGTGAACCCAAAATGCAAAATTTAAACGTGTGAGTATGGTCGGGCGGGGCCGATCATACGATACCCAACACAACTATCACGGAACTCTAACTTTTTTCGGATGTTTACTTCGAGCCAGGGAGGTCGAGCCGATTAGAGGTCAAAATCACCTCTTCCTTACACTGATATATTTTCCAAATATTACTAAAATTTAGTACAGTCCTTCAAATTACTTGTCCAGATTCCCTTCATCTTGGGATGTGTTGTGATGTTCGGCTTATAATTGTGGCTCATAGATCGACGCGAAAAAAAAACAGAAAAAATTAAGTTTTAGGTCAATTTCATACCAGTGAGCGGAGCAGTATAGTCGGACGGGGCCGACCATACGATACCATACACAACTACCACAGAACTTTTTCGAATTTTTATTCCGAGCCTGGGTATTATTTCGTGGTAGTTGCACCTTCTTTCCCGATTAGAGGTCAACAGCACCTCTTCCTTACACTGACATATTTTCCGAATATTACCCATATTCAGCACAGCCTTTCTAATTACTTGTTCATATTCCCTTTACCGTGGATTGTGTTGTGATGTTCGGCTTATAATTGTAGCCTATAGATCGAATCGAAAAAAAAACACAAGCAATAAGTTTTCGGTCCACTTCATCCCAAAATTATTATCTGATCATCACCGAACATTATAGGCGTGGTCCTTGACCATAACTAAAACCTCATGGAATATTTCAAGCGATCCTCTAGTGTGGTAATGGTTTATTAAATAATATCTGAATACGTAAGTACCTCTAAATATTTACGTATAACTCCCACATCCCACTATAATTGGAATCAATTTAAAGGGCAATAACTCATCTTGGATATACTATCAACTTCTCGGCTCTATGTCCCACAGGAGTAAATATATACGCTGTAGAATACAAATTTTGTCATTTTTCACACAAAAGTCAGGGTCCATTTGACCCGCTAAATATTGACCGATCTTTATCAAAACATGCATGCTTATTCTCTGGCCCGATCCCCTTCTCCATGCTAAATTTCGCGGTGTTTGGGCCATAATTGCGGCCTCTGGAGCGACCAGAAAAACCGACAAAAATTTAGTATTTGGTCCATTTCATCCCCTAAATATTACCCGATCTTTTCCAAAAACAATAGGGGTCTTCATTGGCCAGAACCCATCCTGCAAAATTTCGTGAAGATTGGTCCATAACTGTGGCCTGTATCGTGTTTACAAATTATAATGGACAGACGGACGGACGGACGGACGGACACACATGTCTAGATCGACTCAGCTAGTCGAGATATGACGATCGGTATACTTAAAGGTGGGTCTAGGACCAATATTTCGCGGCGTTACAAACATTTGGGGCTGCACAAAGCTATAATACCCTGACAACATAGTTGTGTAGGGTATAAATATAGCCAATTCGGTTGAAAAACATGTAAAAAACCCTGAAAATGCGAATACGGAAGGTATCGTTATCAGAGCTCTATCTAAAATATTGCGATCTCTATCGGGATTTCAACATACGAACAGACAGACAGGAATAAATGGACATAGAATTTTATTCTGATCAAGAATATATATACTTTGCAAACGGAATGACAAATATAAATTTAATATACACCCTACCATATGGTGGAGGGTATAAAAACGGAATATAGCATTAAATAAATGGTAGGTAGACGTTAAAAATTAATAACCATGAAATTATTGCATGTCAGGTTGTAGTTTGATGAGTAATGTAGAACTCCTACTCCTCCTGAAAAATGTAAAACTCCTACCAAATCTTCAATAAAAATCTCTTAAAGAGATATGTGACACATCACCAAATAGAAGTAAACACATGTACACAAACCTCATGACCAATACAACGCCTTTGTAATAACGGTCCCTAAGTCATAGTGTAGTACAGAGTGTTATGTCCTTATGCATATGTTTGAAACATGCAACGTTGCACAAAAAAATGTACGCATATCTGAAATTTTGTAATTATATTCCATTTGTTTCCGGAATGGCACATTTTATTATGTTATTAGTTATTGATATAGCCTCATATAACTTTGCCCACTAAATTGCATTATTTTATAAAGTTTAGTCCACGTTTAAGGGTTTTGAGATTTAAAAAATGTCCTGTCTGTATTGTTACACTTTTTATACCCTACACAACTATGTTGTCAGGGTATTATAGCTTTGTGCAGCCCCAAATGTTTGTAACGCCGCGAAATATTGGTCCTAGACCCACCTTTAAGTATACCGATCGTCATATCTCGACTAGCTGAGTCGATCTAGACATGTGTGTCCGTCCGTCCGTCCGTCCGTCTGTCCATTATAATTTGTAAACACGATACAGGCCGCAGTTATGGACCAATCTTCACGAAATTTTGCATGTAGAAAGGGTTCTGGCCAATGAAGACCCCTATTGTTTTTGGAAAAGATCGGTTAATATTTAGGGGATGAAATGGACCAAAAACTTTATTTTTGTCGGTTTTTCTGGTCGCTCCAGAGGCCGCAATTATGGCCCAAACACCGCGAATTTTTGCATGAAGAAGGGGATCGGGCCAGAGAATAAGCATGCATGTTTTGATAAAGATCGGTCAATATTTAGCGGGTCAAATGGACCCTGACTTTTGTGTGAAAAATGACAAAATTTGTATTGTATGGCATATATATTTACTCCTGGAGGATGTAGACCCCAGGAGTTGATAGCATATCCAAGAGGAGTGGTTGGCCTTTAAATTGATACCAAATATAGTGATGTATCTACTCAGATGTGGGTGTTACTGTCAAATATTTAAAGGTGCTTACGTATTCAGATATTATTTAGTAACCCATTACCACATTAGAGGGTGAAATATCGCGCTGATGACTTTGGAATATTTCATGAAGTTCCAGTTATGGTCAAGAACAACGCCTACAATTTTCAGTGATGATCAGATTAAAATTTTGGGATGAAATGGACCGCAAACATAATTTTTGTATGTTTTCGAGTAGAGTATAATCCGAAAATCACAACACAACCCACCGTGAAGGTAATCTGGACAAGTAATTATAAGGACTAGACTGAATATTCGAAAAAAAAAGTAAGGAAGATGTGTTTTTGGCCTCTAATCGGACAAGAGGGGGCAAATATCTCGAAATATTACTCAGACTCGGAATAAACATCCTCAGAAAGTTTGAGTTCGTGGTAGTTGTGTAGGGTATCGTATGGTCGGCCCCGTCCGACTATACTGCTCCGCTCACTGGTTTGGTATGTCTTCTATATTATGATCCATCCCATTAATCATTAGATCAGTGCCCAATGGTGTAATTGTTAGGAAAAGTTACTGGAATTTAGTATCTTTGTAATTTCACATATTTTTAATATTTCCGACGTATATACCTTACTCGCTGAAGCATAGTTCCACGTAAAATTGGAATTTTATTACACATAACTTCTATGGTGGAAGTTATCAAAAGTTCAGCCCGGCCGAACTTAACGCCTTTTTTACATGTTCATTTTCTGATTTCCTAATGTTATGTATACCTCAAGTCTAATAGCGTAACGAAACAACAAACAATAAATTTTAAAGGTCACAGCTCATTGAAGATAAAATCAAAACATTGTTTTCACCGTTAGTATTTTCTAGACAGCTTAATCACTTTCAAGGCTTTTGCATTTATTCAAAGCATTCCAACATTGACAAATTATACCAAAAATTCCCCAATGAGCCACTAGGAGGAATATGTCAATGATGTTGGTAAAACCTAAAAAACCAAACATTCACTAATAAAAACCTGAGCCCTCAAGAACAAAGGGCTATGAAAAAGAACATATTAAGATATGGCTGGTTGAAATTCTGTAGGAAAATGCTTTCCTTCAAGAATGTCTTTTTTTGCTTCATTTTTTGTACAAAAAGAACAAAAAACGTACATATCAAATATAGACATGTTTGATGAAGATTTTTGCAAAAAGAACATGAAAAAAACATTTGTCAATATTCAAGGACCGCAATTATGGTTACGTCAATAAATCTGCAACACATTCCTTTATGCTATGTAACGTTTTGTTATTTGTTGTATGTGGGAAAGCTGGGATACGATTTAATAAATGTGTTTGTGTGTACATGTTACCACATGTCTTTTGCAATCCCTAAATATTTGGCCATCTGGAAAATGAAACTAAGTGATTTTTTTTGCAGAAGGGTTCAGGGAGAAATAAATAGCAGCAAAAGTAAAAACGGGAACACACATTGAACAAGGGCGTTATAAGTTGCCTAGCCCACCCATTAAACTTCCTATGGTGTTGGTGTAAAAAGAATAGGTCTTCCTTATTTTCCACCTCCATCATTTCTATTAATAGAATTGGAATGTCATAAGAAACAACTGCTTTTTTTGAGTACATGTGAGGGTATGTTGTGGGAAAACGTGAATGTGGTACAAAAAACTCTTAGTAACACATTTAAATGTTATTCCATTGCGGTATTTGGAAATGTAACATGTGGGCGGACAATAGTTCAAAAGAAATGTTGAAACAACCTAAACATTGAAAAAGCAGTAAGGAAAGTAGTAAAGTCAGACTGAGCCGACTATATGATACCCTTTACCACTTTGGGTATATTCTACATATGTATCTGAAAAGACTTCGCTGCACTGTTCAAAATTTAATCCAGAGATTAATTTATATTAACTTCAGTACGTTGTGTCAATCGGCCTAGCTATGGATCTTTAGTGCACAATTTATTTAAAACCGGACGAAAATATATATATATATATATATATATATAGGAGGTATACACACCATTCTAGACTTAATTTAGTACGCTATGCCAAAATTCTTGCCAATCAACAAATTTGCAGGGACTTTGGTGTACCATTTATCTAAAATCGGCGGAAACTATATATGGGAGCTATATCTAAATTTGAATCGATTTTCACGAAACTTAGCACACATCATTCTAGAACCAATTCAGTAGGCTATACCAAATTTCGTGCAAATCGAAAGATATATAGGGACTTCGGTGCACCATTTAAATAAAATCGGGCGTTACTATATACGGGAGCTATATCTAAATCTGAACCGATTTTCACGAAATGTAACACACATCTTTCTAGACTTAATTCAGTACGCTATGTGCAAATTGAAGCATATTTTGGGAATTTGGTGCATCATTTACTTAAAATCGGACGAAAATATATATGGGAGCTATATCTAAATCTATGCCAAATTTCGTGCAAATTGAAGCATATTTTGGGACTTTGGTGAACCATTTACCTAAACTCGGACAAAAATATATATGGGAGCTATATCTAAATCTGAAACGATTTTTACGAAATTCAACACACATCTTTCCAGGCCTAATTCAGTACGCTATGCCAAATTTCGTGCAAATCGAAGGATATATAGGGACTTTGGTGCACCATTTACCTAAAATCGGGCGTTACTATATACGGGAGCTATATCTAAATCTGAACCGATTTTCACGAAATGTAACACACATCTTTCTAGACTTAATTCAGTACGCTGTGCCAAATTTCGTGCAAATCGAAGGTAAATAGGGACTTTGGTGCACCAATTATATAAAATCGGACGAAAATATAATGGGAGCTATATCTAAATCTGAACCGATTTTTCCCAATTTCAATAGGGTTCGTCCTTGGGCCAAATAAATGAGCTGTGCCAAAATTCATCCACTTCGGATCAAAATTGCGACCTGTACTTTGTTTACAATTTAACATGGACAGACAGACGGACAGACGGCCATGCATAAATCGACTCAGAAAGTGATTATATGCATATTCTTAAAAGGAACCATGGGTCTATCTCGATTCCTTTTGCCTGTTACAAACATATGCACATAATACCCTGTACCACAGTGTGGTGAAGGGTATAATAATCAATTTTAGTTCATGTTACTGCGATGCCTTTTTAAACGTCTTTCAATCGAATTAGTAAATGTTCAACTTCTCATGGTGCGTTAAATATCGTTACATACCGATCCATTTTTTTGGTATTTTGAAGGACATAGCCATATTTTCCCATCGATGTTGCTGTAATTTTTGTATAAAGTGTTTTTGAAGACTGACATACATATATTATCAATATATGTCCCTGTTTTGAATATCAGCCATATAAGATAGCACACAATTGCCAGTATTTTGCACCCCGTAGCCACATTTTCCCTATGTAGTGGATTTTGTTTGTCATTCCAGGGTATTGGAGTGTAAACACATATTTGCAGAAAATTCTCTCTATAGGTCCACGATGTTATATACCTCAATACTGGGGTCTCGCCCGATTTTCTGTATTATAAGACTAACTATAATTTAGCATATCTCATTCCTGGTGAAAAAAAGAATTGTTAGGAAATTCTTCAATATAATTATACCCTACACAACTGTGTTGTCAGGGTATTATAGCTTTGTGCAGCCCCAAAAGTTTATAACGCCGCGAAATATTGGTCCTAGACCCACCTTTAAGTATACCGATCGTCATATCTCGACTAGCTGAGTCGATCTAGACATGTGTGTCCGTCCGTCCGTCTGTCCATTATAATTTGTAAACACGATACAGGCCACAGTTATGGACCAATCTTCACGAAATTTTGCATGTAGGATGGGTTATGGCCAATGAAGACCCCTATTTTTGGGAAAGATCGGTTAATATTTAGGGGATGAAATGGACCAAATACTACATTTTTGTCCGTTTTTCTGGTCGCTCCAGAGGCCACAATAATGGGCCGAGCATCGTGAAATTTTGCATGGAGAAGGGGATCGGGACAAAGAATAAGCATACCTGTTTTCATAAAGATTGGTCAATATTTACCGGGTCAAATGGACAAAATTTGTATTCTATAGAGTATATATTTACCCCTGAATGACATAGACCCGAGAAGTTTATATTATATCCAAGAGGAGTGTTTGACCTTTAAATTAATACCAATTATATTGTTGTATGTGCTCGGATGTGGGAGTTACACCTAAATATTTACAGGTATCTCCGTATTCGTATATTATTATCACTCTAGAGAGCGGAACTATAGCGCTGATCGCTTTGAAATGCTCCATAAGGTTCAAGGACAACGCCTATAATTTTCGGTGATGATCAGATAATAATTTTGGAATGAAGTGGACCGAAAACTTAATTTTTTTGTGTTATTTTCGAGTCGATATATAGACCACAAATGAAAGCCGAACATTACAACACAACCTACGGTGCAGGGAATCTGGACAACAGCGGTACTGAATACTCGTAATATTCGGAAAATATGTCAGTGTGATCAAGGGGTGCTGTTTACCCCTAATCGGGCAAGAGGATGCAAATATCACGAAATATTGCCCAGGCTCGGAATAAACATCCGCAGAAAATTTGAGTTCCGTGGTAGTTGTGTAGGGTATCGTATGGTCGGCCCCGTCCGACTATACTGCTCCGCTCACTGGTTTAATGTTTTAATAACCCTCATAAAAATATTCCATTTAATTTTCGATATGTATGGAAGATTATTTTCTAAGTTTTAACAACCGAGCACCTAACAATGCCATTAAATAATGCCCATACATACGGTCCCGATCGTTAAGCAATTTTGAATACCACCCACACAGTTGAGGATATAAAAATTTGGACCCGACAACTTCAACGCCGTTTTTATTTATTTTTTCCATACACCTATAGTACTAATTTCGAAAACAAACTACTTTTCTCAACCCTATACATCAATTCCCCTCTAAAGTTCTAGCTCTATTCGTTGCATATAGCAGATTTTGGACTTTGTACCATTAAATGATACTCGTAACATGGTCATATTTTAATAAATTCGTGCGAAAATTTTTACTAACACCTTTAAAATTCCTAAAATGTGAATTTACGGTATATTCCTATTGTAGGAGTATCGTACCGTCTTTAACAACGCATAACATAGGTCAGAAAACACAATTTTTTATATAAAACGTAAATAAATGATTACTTGCTTGAGCGTATGATTTTCTTTAATCTGCACCCACACCCCTCCTGTTTTCAAGTTTCCCACAAATTATTATTCTGAATCACTTATGTATCTCTTGAGATTTTTGCAACCAAATTGATATGCCATGGGCTTAGTAACAATGTCCATATGCATAATCCTTGAATATAGCTGGAAAATATCTTTTACTTTTTCCACACACATATACAAAATTGCTGTCATTCTAATCCCGCATGACGTTTAAGGATTTTTAAATATAATGTATATTCACAAGTGTATTTTTACTCTACACCCTAGCAACCCACAGTTAATACTTAAATTTAATGCCTGACCTAATCATAAATTCACACATTATGCCATGAATAATGAAACCCCATGCGGGATGCATACGCAAACATGTGAAAATGCTGAAGATTTTATTTTTATGCTTAAATCGCATGCTTCGTATATTTTATATGTATGAATTTAATATGATGGCAAATTGTTAGTGTTTAAATACAACATGTAGAATTTTTGAAAATTTAAGAGAAAAATATATGTGCACATATATAAATTTAAATTTACATGCAGTATTTTAAATATTTTACCAAGTGAACATTTTTTCATAAGACTTTCTATTTTTCGGTATATAATTGGATACAATAGGATATTTTGGGTCCTCATTGGGTAGACCATCAGGATAGGTCCCATATAACAGTTGGTGGCATTCGATACATTTTCCATTTCCGAATGGCATCCAATCTTACCAAAAAATATCAACATTGAATCATGTTTCAGGAAGCGCCATACTCATACCTCTTTATTCGGTATTTTGAAAGTTTTTAGACGTATTCAATCGAATTGATGTAATATGCAGTGTCAAATATTTCCCTACAAAGTACCTGTATTGCGGAGTCAAAGTTTGGCCATAATGCCCATATAAAATTATCGGCCTTTTTCGACATTTTGAAGGTTTTAGCCAAAGTCTACCCTTAAGTTGACTGTAATTTGGCATTCATGGTTTTTATAGGGTAAAACTCACTTTTGCACAGTGTCTGTGATTTGTTTTTATACCCTTCACCACACTGTGGTACAGGGTATTATGTCTTTGTGAATATGTTTGTAACAGGCAAAAGGAAACGAGATAGACACATAGTTCCTTTTGAGAATAATAGAATCACTTTTTCAGTCGATTTATGCATGTCCGTCCGTCTGTCCGTGTTCTTCTGGGTTCTTATTGGGTACCAAATTACTCCACTAAACATTATAAATATAGGTCCAGTTTTTCTGGTAGTCCCCATATAACGGTACAGCCAAATTTTTGGTATTTTGGGGTTCTGATCGTATTTTTTGACCGAATTGACTGTAATTTCGTACGTCGAGTTCTTATTAGGTAGCAAATCTCTCCACTATAAATTATAAATATAGGTCAATTTTTTGGGTAGCCCCCATATAAGGGTACCCCAATCTTCGGTATTTTGGGGTTCTTGAACCAAATCCTGTTTGTAATTTGGTTTTTTGTAGTCCCAAAAATTAATAATATCCCTCCCAAAAATTAATAATATTCGCCCCCTTTATGGGGTAGTCCCCATAAAACCTCATTTTTATACCCTTCAGCACACTGTGGTACAGGGTATTATGTCTTTGTGCATATGTTTGTAACAGGCAAAAAGAATCGTCCATGTAGTCCGTCCATGTATTTTTGTTAACAATGTCGCATTTATGATCCGAGTTTTGTTGAAATCGGTTCAGATTTATATATACCTATAGTTTCGTTCTCTCGTCCGATTTTTGTACCCTTCACCACACTGTTGTACAGGGTATTATGCCTTTAGGCAAATAGTTCCTTTTGAAAATATGCACAGAATCACTTTCTGAGTTGACTCCCATATATATTTTCGTCCGATTTAAGGTAATGGAGTGTACCAAAGTCCCTTAATATTTTTCGGTTTGCACCAAATTTAGCGTAACGTAATGAATTAGGTCTAGAATGATGTGTGTTAAGTTTCATGAAATCGGTTCAGATTTAGATATAGCTTCTATATCTGACCAAATGAAACATTTAGTATAGGTTGCAGAATGACCTGTTTATGGATCCAATTTCATTTTACTGGTGCTTTAAAAATGCGACATTTTTTAAGATTCATCTGTTAAATATACCCAAAGTGGTGAAGGGTATCATATAGTCGGCCCCGTCCGACTTTACTACTTTCCTTACTGGTTTTTTTTTCAGATTATTAAACGGTACCAGACAATTTACAATGACACAGTACTTCATATGAAGTTCCCGACCTTTTTAAGATAATACGAGAAAAGTTCGGTCCGGACAAACTTAACGACGTTTTCATATATTGTATCCATACTCCTTCCCAGCTTTTTACTGGGAATTTATGTGGTATATAATATTATTTTCCCAAAATAAATTAAATCAATAAAAACTGTATTTACAAAAATATATTTTCAAATTCACAGGAAAATATATTTAATATGAACGACAGTGAGGGGTATCGAATGAAGACGAAAATTTCCTATGAATTATTTTCAGCGGGCTTTTAGCTTTTTGTCATAAGAATCGTCTCTAAAGAAAAAAAAAAAACAAACAAAGGGAATGTTTAAAACGCTTATTTTGATTGTAAATTTATTTGCTGGGAGCCTTTGCTTCTCGGACATAAATGTAAAAGTAAAGAAAACATCGAAAAAAGCAAAACAGAATGGTCAGTATGAGAGAAACATGGAAATATAATAAAAACAACAGGTTTTAATATTTGATTTTCCTGGATATTCATTGCGTGGCGAGGACACAAAACCTAAGGAAGGGAAACTTCACAACTGACGCCATATACAATGACACGTGGAGTGAGTAAGGAAACACTGAAATATTAATGCTATCAAGGATTTATTATCAAGTAAAGAATGAAGAAAAAATATAATCGACTCCAAATAATTTTCCTTGGGAACTACACAAGACATATTTTTTATGCTCCAACATATATCAAGGGGTTTCAAATTTAAGACGTTTTTAACAAATAAAATATCTTTGGCTTCAATGTACAGGAAAATAAATAGGATACATGACAATAAAACAATTCTCGACAGAAATGTCCATAATCGTCGAAATGATACTATAAACCACATCGAAATGATACTATAAACCATAGATCAAATCTGTAAAGTGATCAGAATTGACTGTAATGTAATATTTTGGGTTCTATATCAGTGGTATGTAACTGTCCTTTATATTAAGAAGTGCATTTCGATAAATTTTGGACATAGAAATTCTACGTTCAAAAGATTTCATCTATATAAAAGAGAATCTAATGAGATCTAAGGTAAATTGAAGCAATAAATGATCACATGTCAATATAAAAATGTATTTTGTATTCCTTTAGTTCTATAATGCACTATAAATCCCATTAGAACACCGGCGACATGGATTATCAAAATTTTTTGCGACTGTTTATACACATACCCTTTATATTTTAAAAATAATTAAGTTGTTCCAAACGCTAATATCTATTTAATAGCCATAAGATTCCTTGCAGAAAATATTAGTAGGAAACCTTCTGGTAAATACCATAAAAGTTATGTAAGGTTACAGTACTATCTGTCTTTCATACTCCTTAATCATACTGAACACACACATTGTTTTTAGAATACTTTTGCTTATCGTCATTTTGTCTATCATAAAGTTTTTTATAACTTTTAGATACATGATGCTTAAAATTTCCCTTATAATGACGCACAAATCCGATGCAACTGCGACCTTCTTTTAGTTCATTAGAATGGAATCCAGCATTAGCTAGTTCGTCTGATTTTTTTTTTTGGCCAACAATTTTCGGTGACTGATTGGGGAACTATTATTGTCAGAACGTTATTTCCAAAATAATGAAACTATTTTGTTTTTTGTTGTGTACTTGGCAGATAATGTCTGGTTGAAAAACTTCTCGAAGAACTTATCAGAAGATTTCAATGTAATCACCTTCCTTCAAAGCAATTGCCTTCATATCACGAGAATGGTTTATATTTAAAGTGCTTTAAATCCATTTTAGGTTCCGTTTCAAATCTTGGTTTTCTAGAAAAGTTTACAAAACATATTACGAAATATATTGTAACATGTTTAAGGGCAAAAAACATAAACAAAATTAATACCTCATAAAAATATTTTTGAAACAAATCAAACTGAAACCTTTACATATGTCAATATAAAACCAGTGAACAGAGCAATATAGTCGGACGGGGCCGACCATATGAAACCCTACACAACTTCCACGAAAATCTAACTTTCTGTGGTCCTATATTCGAAGCTTGGGAAATATTTCGCGATATTTGCACCCTCTTGACCGACTAGAGGTCAACAAATATTACTAATATTCAGTACAGCTTTTCTAATTACTTGTCCAGATACCCTTCACGGTGGGTTGTGTTGTGATGATCGGCTTTCAATTGTGGGCTATAGGTCGACTCGAAAAACTCAACAAATTATATTTTCGGTCCACTTCATAAGAATATTATTATGTGATCATCTGATAGGGTTTGTCCTTGACCATACCTGGAACCTAATGGAAAAATTTAAAGCGAACAGCGCTATAATTCCGCACTCTAGTGTGGTAATGGGTTACTAAAAATATTTAAGTGTAACTCACACATCCGAGTACATACGACAATAAAATTGGTATCAATTTAAAGGCCAACCACTCCTCTTGGATATGCTGTTAACTTCTCGGGTCTATGCCATTCAGTGGTAAATATATACGCTATATAATACAAATTTTGTAATTTTTCACACAAAAGTCAGGGTCCAGACCTGTTTATTTTTTGGCTGGATCCCATTCTCGCCATGTTTGTGGCCACAATTGCGGTCTCTGGAACGACCAAGATATCAGACAAAAATATAGTTTTTGGTCCATTTCATCCCCTAAATATTAACCGAACTTTACCAAAACAATAAGGGGTTTTCATTGGCCAGAATTCATCCTGCATTTAAAAATTCGTGAAGATTGGTTCATAACTGTGGCTTGTATCGTGTTTACAAATTATACTTGACAGACGGACGGACACACATGTCTACTTCGACCCAGCTAGTCGAGATATGGCAATCGGTATACCTAAAAGTGGTATATGCCAATATTTCGCGGCGTTATAAACTCTTGCACAAAGATATAACAACCCTGACAACATAGTTGTGTAGGGTAAATAGTCGACTCATGATTAGCTCCGTCTTCGATTTATTTTTATATTTTGCTGACCCCACCCCATTCTCATTAAATATTGTTTTTTTTATACCCTTCACCACACTGTGGTACATAATACCCTGTACCACAGTGTGCATATGTTTGTAACAGGCAAAAGGAAACGGGATAGACACATGGTTCCTTTTGAGAATAAGCATAGAATCACTTTCTGAGTCGAATTATGCATGTCCGTCCGTCCATCTGTCCGTCTGTAGATGTTAAATTGTAAACAAAGTGCCAAATTTGATCCGATTTGGATGAAATTTGGCACAGCTCATTTGTTTGGTCCAAGGACGAACCCTATTGAAATTGGGAAAAATCGGTTCAGATTTAGATATAGCTCCCATATATATTTTCAGATTTAGATATAGCTCCCATTTAAGGTAAATGTGGCATCAAATCCCCTCTATATTTTTCGATTTGCACGAAATGTGGCACAGAGCACTAAATTACGTCCAGAATGATGAGTGCCAAGTTTCGAGAAAATCGGTTGAGATTTAGATATAGCTCCCATATATAGCTTCGTCCGATTTAAGGTAAATGGTGCACCAAAGCCCCTCTATATCTTTCGATTTGCACGAAATTTGGCACAGAGCAATAAATTAGGTCCAGAATGATGTGTCAAGTTTCGAGAAAATCGGTTGAGATTTAGATATATCTCCCATATATAGCTTCGTCCGATTTAAAATAAATGGTGCACCAAAGCCCCTCTATATCTTCCGATTTGCGCGAAATTTGGCACAGAGCAATAAATTAGGTCCAGAATGATGTGTGCCTATTTTCGAGAAAATCGGTTCAGATTTAGATATAGCTCCCATATATAGTTTCGTCCGATTTAAGGTAAATGGTGCACCAAAGTCCCTATATATCATTCGATTTGCATGTAATTTGGCATAGAGTACTGAATTAGGTCCAGAATGATGTGTGCCAAGTTTCGAGAAAATCGGTTCTGGTTTCGATATAGCTCCCACATATACATATATATTCGTCCGATTTTACATAAATGGTGCACACACCTTCTAATGTTTGTCCGATTAACACGATTTTTTGGACAACGTATTAAGTTGAGACTTGAATAACGTTATTGCGTTTTGTTGAAATTGATGTAGATGCTGTCATAGCTTCCATATGTATTTCGAATGGATGTCTGAATGAAATTAAAA
Organism: Musca vetustissima; assembly: GCF_032173495.1. Classification (NCBI taxonomy): domain Eukaryota; kingdom Metazoa; phylum Arthropoda; class Insecta; order Diptera; family Muscidae; genus Musca; species Musca vetustissima. The sequence goes on along the minus strand of NW_026881560.1, from coordinate 32,840 downwards.
TTTTAACAGTGCGGCGACCGAATAGCGTGTATTAATTTTGCTATAAGTCGTTTTCATAAATTTGTTCCATGGTACGAAGTCGACTTTAAATCTGCCCGAATAAAATTAAATTTATCATAGGTTGCAGAAAGACTTGCGTATGTTCCTTGGAGAGGATACATATGTACAATATACCCAAAGTGGTGAAGGGTATCATATAGTCGGCCTAGTCCGACTTTACTGCTTTCCTTACTGGTTTTTATTTAATTCGAGCCTACACTAATTCAAAAATGTCCCTATGAAATTTCAAATGAAACTCTGAAGAACTTTTGAAGATATAGCCGATTTATTATTTCAGATTCTCGAAACAGTGTTTTTACGAATGTCGATCACGATAACTCAAAATCTAATAATCCGATCGGTTCCAGACTTTGACACGTTCCCCCTGTATGTGTGTGTGTGTTACAGTCGTATGAACTAGGATAAATCCAATCGATGAATATATTCCTTATTTTTAAGGTGGCTTCTTCGAAATTTGGGCCAATACTGATATATTTTGCTAGAGAGATTTGCTAATAATACATTTGAACCATTTCAGCTGTAAACGCGAAATATCGAATATGGGGACGTTATATGGTGGTTACCCTAAAAAATGGACTGATATATCCCATTTGCAATACAAATCATCCTAAGTGTAATAGCAATGTATGTGTTAAATTTCGGCTCGGTCTTAAATTATGCGAGATCTATCGCGATTTCAGCAGACGGAGATGGCTAAGAAGAATGTATTATTTGTATGGAGAATATTTCGAGGTGTTACACACGAAATGACAAATTTAATAAACATTTCACATTGCGATGGAGGGCACAGAAATGAGGATCTGTATAATAACATAGATTATTTTCTGCAAAGATGTTTTTCGTTCTCCAAGAATTAGTAGGGCCAAATTACTGACAATTTACAGCTCAAACCATTCAAATGCTGAAAATATGGCTAGACCTTCATATGGGTACATTGACCTAAAAATGTCAAAACATGGACCGCTATATTCACACGAAGGCTATGGACCGATATATTCCATTTGCAGTACCTAAAAGGGTAACGTGTTAAAATGGCTAAATGGATATAGAATTGTATTCTGTTAATTTATCCCCATAAATTCCGACAAATATTCACATTTATTTGCAAATATACTGGTGAATTCTATACACTCTTTACCGTCCCCCAACTCCATAAAATGGTCAAGGTCATGCATAAGTCCTTGACTTTATAATATTAGATGATGCTATGGCAGATGAGTAGCTGAATGTATAAGTGTGACAACAATATTTCCATGTATTATTGCAGTGTTTTTAATTTCCAAACAATAACAAAAACATTCACCATTGTTTTACCTACCTTGTGAAAATTGTATCAGCTTACAAAAGAATTCACCAAATATAAAGTGTCGCAGTAGAGTACCGACCAATGTTACCGGCATACAGAGGACACCCAACAGAATATCCGATATGGCTAAATTCAGCAAAAACACATTGGTAATGGTACGCATACGACGATTCTGTGCCAATATCACAATGACCAACAGGTTACCAACTATGGCAAAAAGTAAAATGATGCTGTAGCATAATATTAACCAAATGGGTACTTCAAATGCCGAAGAACGGGTTGTCGACGACCGATGGGGGCCAACAGTGCTGGTTGCAACAATGTAAACTGTTGACTCAGCTGTGCCATTTCGTGTTATGATTGTTGTGTTGTTATCCTCAGTACTGTTGTTATTGCTGTTGACAAAATAGTCATATGCACTTGCATTGAATGAGCTATCCTCTTCATACCAATCCAGTGGCTGAGTGACATTCTGATAGCCCAGTATTGGATCCGACAATTGTAGATCCAATAACGAATTTGTATCGGGCCACAATGCAAGGGCGGCAAATTCGTTGTCTAGCGTTAGGTAATCCGTGGTGAATGATTTTAGTGAAAACACTTATATGTGATATATATTATGTTTTATTTGTGTATGTTATTTTAAAATATATTTCTTTAAGTTTAATTTCTTATATTTTTCATTTAATGATGTCAAGCTCACTTAATATTTATTTTGTTGGCGTAAGATCTTTTTTTAATATTTTTTTTTATCTTATTTTTTTTAATCACTTAAATTCTCTTCACCCTTTTTCTTGTGCTATATTTTAAACTGTATTAAAATAATTAATTCGCTTTAAGTCGATTTTCTTTATTTTTCAAAGAGACATATGTCCTTCGTTTGTTATTAAAATCGTTGTGTTTTGTTTCACACTTCGTTTCGAACTGACATGTGTCCCATGAACTACATTAACAAATATTATTTTGGAAACACATCAACACCCAAATATGAGACACGATAGCAGCAGCAGCCGCAGCGACATCAGTAGCAACATACATCCTTTTGCTCTGAACTCCGAAATATGTTGGTTATCCTAGCAACAAATTTCACCACTGTTACTGAGCGTTTTGTTAGGGTGGTAGGTATATTTCGAAGACCATATGATTGTTCAACATTTTTAAAGAGAAAGAGAGAGAATTCTTGGCAACATGTTGTTAACATAGCAATGCTCCAGAGTTTCGTAACAGAATAATGTAACCTTGAACCACAATCGTTTTTCATTCATAAAATCAGAATCCTGGTTAGCATTACAATGTTTCTTACTTTGTTTTTCATTTTCGTAACATCTGCAATGTAATATGTTAAAAGTGTAACAGAGGTATATATACTGATTTAGCATGATTTAATGTAATAATGTGTCATGTTAAAATATATAAGAAACCAGTAAGGAAAGTAGTAAAGTCGGGCGGGGCCGACTATATGATACCCTTCACCACTTTGGGTATATTCAACAGATGAATCCTAACAGACGTCGCATCTTTGAGGAACCAGTAAAATGAAATTGGATCCATAAAAATGTCATTCTGCAACCTATACTAAATTTTTCATTTGGTCAGACATAAGTTGCTTCTTACAATGGGAAGCAAATATCAATCGGACATCCTTTGATTATTTAAATAAATATCTGATAAACATGAGGCGTTTGGTGTACCATTTACTTAAAATCGGACGAAAATATATATAACCAGTGAGCGGAGCAATATAGTCGGACGGGGCCGACCATACGACACCCTACACAACTACCACGTAACTTCAACTTCCTGCGGAGTTTTATTCATAGCTTGGGCAATATTTCGTGATAGTTGCACTCTCTTGCCCGATTAGAGGTCAACAGCATCTCTTCCTTACACTGACATATTTTCCGAATATTTCCGATATTCAGTAAAGCCCTTCTAATTTCTTATCCAGATCCCCTTCACAGTGGATTGTGTTGTGATGTTCGGCTTTTGGCAATTGATCGACTGGAAAACACACGCAAAAAAATAAGTTTTCGGTCCACTTCATCCCAAAATTATTATCTGATCAATGCCGAAAATTATAGGCGTTGACCTTGACAACTGGTCAAGGTCAACCTAACTGGTAATAGGTTACTAAATAATATCTGAATAAGTAAGCACCTGTAAATATTTACGTGTAACTCCCACATCTTAGTACATACGGCAATATAATTGCTATCAATTTAAAGGCCAACCACTCCTCTTGGATATACTATCAACTCCTCGCGCCTATGTCATTCAGGAGTAAATATATATGCTATAGAATACAAATTTTGTCACTTTTCACACAAAAGTCAGGGTCCATTTGACCCGCTAAATATTGACCGATCCTTATCAAAACAGGCATGCTTACTCTTTATTATTTTTTTTATTCTTTGGCCCAATCCCCTTCTCCATGCAAAAATTCGAGGTGGTTGGGCCATAATGGCGGCCTCTGGAGCGACCAGAAAAACCGACAAAAATAAAGTTTTTGGTCCATTTCATCCCCTAAATATTAACCGATCTTTTCCAAAAACAATAGGGGTCTTCATTGGCCAGAATCCATCCTACATGCAAAATTTCGTGAAGATTGGTCCATAACTGTAGCCTGTAGCGTGTTTACAAATTATAATGGACAGACGGACGGACACACATATCTAGATCGATTTAGCTAGTCGAGATATAACGATCGGTATACTTAAAGGTGGGTCTAGGACCAATATTTCGCCGCGTTACAAACTTTTGGAGCTGCACAAAGCTATAATACCCTGACAACATAGTTGTGTAGGGTATAAAAACTATATCGAAATCTATAGGGATATATAGGGACTTTGGTGCCCCATTTACATTAAATCGGACGAAAATATATATATATATATATATATATATATAGAGATTCTATGCCTATTCTCAAAAGGAACCATGTGTCTATATCGTCTCCTTTTGCCTGTTACAAACTTATGCACAAAGACATAATACCCTGTACCACAGTGTTGTGAAGGGTATACAAATATAAGAAACCAGTAAGGAAAGTAGTAAAGTCGGACTGGGCCGACTATAGGATACCCTTCACCCCTTTGGTATATTCTATTCTGCTATATTCTCCTATATCCTAATAGACGTCGCCTTTTTTGAAGCAACATTGACATGAAATTGAACGAACTTGAATATGTGATCTTTATCTATATGTGAACCGATTAACATCAATCCATACACATGCCTTTCGGCAATCTACCATTTCATTCGGTCAGATTTAGAGTCGTTTGCGTACAATGGGACAAATTTATGTAAATCTACCTATAGCACACTTGATACACGCTATTCGGTATACCGCACTGTTCAAAATTAGCATTTACAATAAATCGGACGAAATATATATAGGGCTATATGTAAATCAGAACCGATTTTCACGAAACTTAGCACACATCACTTCGATTTTTACGAAATTTAGCACACATATTTCCAGACTTAATTCAGTACGCTATGCCAAATTTCGTACAAATTACGAAATAAATCGGACGAAAATATATATGAGAGCTATATCTAAATCTGAACCGATTTCAATAGGACCTAGGGTATCATAACTTTAGTACGTTATGCAAAATTTCGTACGATTCGGCCTAAATTTTTGCTTTTTGTTTCAGCATTTGCTAACAATTGGATGAAAATATATATGGAAGCTATGTCGAAATCTTAACCGATTTCAATAAAACTTAGTCATCCAAACAAACCATCCAATAAACCAGCGGAGCAGTATAGTCGGACGTGGCCCGACCACACGATACCCTACACAACTACCACGGAACTCAAATTTTCTGCGGATGTTTATTCCGAGACTGGGCAATATTTCGTGATATTTGCACTCTCTTCCCGATTAGAGGTAAACACCTCTTCCTCACACTGACATATTTTCCGAATATTACGAGTATTCAGTACAGCTATTGTCCAGATTCCCTTCACCGTGGGTTGTGTTGTGATGTTCGGCTTTCATTTGTGGTCTATAGATCGACTCGAAAATAACACAAATAATTAGGTTTTCGGTCCACTTCATTCCAAAATTATTATGTGATCATCACCGAAAATTATAGGCGTAGTCCTTGACCATAACTGGAACCTCATGGAACATTTCGAAACGATCAGCGCTATGTTCGGCTCTCTAGAGTGATAATGGGTTACTAAATAACATACAAATACGGAGATACCTGTAAATTTTTAGGTGTAACTCCCACATCAGAGCACATACAACAATATAATTGGTCTTAATTTAAAGGTCAACCACTCCTCTTGGATCGGGCATATGTCCTTCGGGCATATGTCCTTCAGGGGCAAATATATACGCCATAGAATACAATTTTTGTCATTTTTCACACAAAAGTCAGGGTCCATTTGACCCGCTAAATATTGATCGATCTTTATCCAAACCGGCGGGCTTATTCTTTGGGCCGATCAGCTTCTCCATGCAAAATTTCACGATGTTCGGGCCAGTGTTGCGGCCTCTGGAGCGACCAGAAAAACCGACAAAAATTTTATATTTGGTCCATTTCATCCCCTAAATATTAACCGATCTTTCCCAAAAACAATAGGGGTCTTCATTGGCCAGAACCCATCCTACATGCAAAATTTCGTGAAGATTGGTCCATAACTGTGGCCTGTATCGTGTTTACAAATTATAATGGACAGACGGACGGACACACATGTCTAGATCGACTCAGCTAGTCGAGATATGACGATCGGTATACTTAAAGGTGGGTCTAGGACCAATATTTCGCGGCATTACAAACTTTTGGGGCTGCCCTGACAACATAGTTGTGTAGGGTATAAAAAGCTATAACTAAATCTGAACCTATTTTCACCAATTTCAATAGGATTCGCCGAATTTTATTTCTTCGGATAATAAATGCGACCTGCACTTTGTTTACAATTTAACATGGACAGACGGACGGACATGCATAGTTCGACTCAGAAAGTGATTTTTAGTGAATCTTATTCTGTTCATTTATGGGGTCCTTTAGACTTAGATTTTTTTGCTGTTTTTATTCCCAATTTTTAAAAGGGTTTGTTCATACTTTCCATTCACCACTTTGGGTATATTCAACAGAAGAATCCTAACAGACGTCGCATTTTTAAAGAACCAGCAAAATGAAATTGGATCCATAAACATGCCATTCTGTAACCTTTACTAATTTCTTTCATTTGGTCAGATAAAGAAGCTATATCTAAATCAGAACCGATTTCAACGATTTCAGGAAATTTAACACACATCATTCAAGACCTAGTTCATTACGCTGTGCCAAATTTCGTGCAAATCGAAAGATATATAGGGACTTTACATAAATCGGAGAAAAATATATATGGGAGCTATATCTAAATCTGAACCGATTTTCAGGAAACTTAACACACATCATTCTACACTTCATTCATTACGCTGTGCCAAATTTCGTGCAAATCGAAAGATATATAGGGACTTTGGTGCACCATTTACCTAAAATCGGACGGAACTATATATGGGAGCTATATCTAAATCTGAACCGATTTTCACCAAACTCAGCACACATCATTCTGCACTTTATACAGAACGCTCTGACAAATTTCGTGCAAATCGAATGATGCACCATTTACGTAAAATCGGACGACACTATATATGGGATCTATATCTAAATCTGAACCGATTTTCTCTAAACTTAGTACACATCATTCTAGACTTAATTGAATACGATATGCTAAATTTCGTGCAAATCGAAAGATATATAGGGACTTTGGCGGACCATTTACATCAAATCGGATGAAAATATATATGGGAGCTTCATCTAAATCTGAACCGATTTTCAAGAAACTTAACACACATCATTATATACTTCATTCATTACGCTGTGCCAAATTTCGTGCAAATCGAATGATATATAGGGACTTTGGTGCACCATTTACCTAAAATCGGACGAAACTATATATGGGAGCTATATCTAAATCTGAACCGATTTTCATGAAACTTAACACACATCATTCTATGCTTCATTCTTTACGCTGTGCCAATTTTCGTGCAAATCGAAAGATATATAGGGAGCTATATCTAAATCTGAACCGATTTTTTCCAATTTCAATAGGGTTCCTCCTTGGGCCAAATAAGTGACCTGTGCCAAATTTCATCAAAATCGGATCATAAATGCGACCTGTACTTTGTTCACAAAAATACATGGACTGACGGACAGACAGACAAGCGTAAATCGACTCAGAAAGTGATTCTATGCATATTCTCAAAAGGAACCATGTGTCTATCTCGTTTCCTTTTGCCTGTTACAAACATATGCACAAAGACATAATACCCTGTGCCACAGTGTGGTGAAGGGTATAAAAACAATAACACCAGGCAACAACTTAGTTGACACCATTTGTACCATGATCTGTTCCAGTAGCTTCATCTAGAACTCAGTATGTGTTTGTCATGTAGCAATACTTTATTAATCTAGAATCCTAGACAGGACATTCGGGTGATCAATAATTACTATGTATGTGTCAGCCAAAAGCAGACATCTGAGGTAGGATTTGCTTCGCCATGAGAATAAATATTGACATGTCAACGATTATAAATAGCAAGTGTCGGCAAAATGTGCTATTTTTAACTAAACTTCAGGGTATTTCTATTTTTATTACAGTCAATACTGATTCATTTTTAAGAAATTTACTTTCTAAGTTTAATGCCCTTGTCAACAAATGTACAAATGGATGCAAACATCGAGTCTGCTTTCCAAAGAGTAATAAACGATTAATAGAAGTCATAACATTTTTCTGTCACTTGCAAGCAAAATTTCACTTAACCGTATTGGGAATACATTCTTTTCGCATCATCGTCAAGTGAAGTCAAGAGTTGCTAAAAATTCACGCCATTTGAAAGAGGAAAGAGACAAGTCTGTTTGGGGAATTGGTGGTAACTAAAACCTATTGTCAGTATACTTGAATAGTCACGTATAACACCAAAATCACTTTCGCCCAATCACCTCTCCAGTGACAATTCATATTCGTATAGGAACCAAAAATTCCCAACATCTTTGTATGCATATACATATGTCACACAACACCTTCGAAGACACTGGGATGAAATAAAAAATTTAAGTTTGAAATATTTCTACAAAAGCAAGAATATGTGTTTTTCGCCAATGGGATTTATATATTTCAGATTTATATGTATTTATTGTCAAAGGAAATACATGTATGTGGGTGTAGTGATGCGAAAACTGTATACAAATATGCAATGAATGAAAATGTGGATAAGTGTACTCATGTATTATATTTGCAAATGGATTTGCAATATTTCAATGCGACAATACAAACAGAAAATGCATTTGATTTGAGCTAAGAAGTTAAAAAATACTTAAATCAATCTTCTGAATAAAATATACCAATGTTCGTACTATGTCGAATATACGAGCTTTATAAGGGAAGATTTGGATGAAGGGAATAGTTGGATGAAATCGGTTAAGATTTAAATATAGCTCCCATATATATTTCGACCGATTGATATTGCATTTTAAACAGTGAATCATACCAAATAGCGTGTGTAAATTCAGTACACTATGCAACATTGCGTGCAAATCGAAAGTTATATAGGGACGTTGGTGCACCATTAACATAAAATCGCATGAAATATATATGAGAGTTATATCTACATCTGACCCGATTTTTACGAAACTTAGCACACATCACACTGGACTTAATTCAGTACGCCATACCAAATTTCGTGCAAATCGAAAGATATATAGGAACCTTGAAACTATATATCTCCCATATATAGTTTCGTCCGATTTTATGTAAATGGTGCACCAAAGTCCCTATATATCTTTCGATTTGCAAGAAATTTGGAATGGCGTATTGAATTAAGTCCAGAGTATAGTCGGACGAAGCCAATCATATGAACTACCAGTGAGTTCTAAGTTTTTGCTGATCTATAGCCTGGGCAATATTTCGCGACATTTTCAACAGCTCCTCTGCGGCATCTTTTCCGAATCATATTTTTTCCAGAGTTGTTATTTTACATAAAACTGTTTTGATGTACTTGATCCCCGAAATATTGACCACCATTCCTTCCCTATGGAAAATTTCTGAAATTCGGGTTACCGAAGTTTTCGACAAATTTCATCCGATCATCATCGAAAATTATAGGCGTCGTCCATGACCATTATCGGAACTGATGCACAGTTCCTAGCAATTAGCACAACATTTCCGCCATCTAGTGTGGTAATGATAGTACTTAACGATATAAGAATACTTAGATATCATAAAATCCTACATCCGAGAAAATACAACAAATACTAAAAATTGGTATCAATTTAATGGACAATTACTCCTCTTTAATATACTATCTTGGGTCTATATTCTTCACGTTTTAATATATACGCCATAGAAGACCATTTTTCAAATTTTCCACACAAAATTCGAATCCATTTGTTAAATATTGACAGATTTTCATCAAAACAGTCGTGCTTGTTCTTTCGTAGTGTTCGGGTCATAATTTGTAGACTCTAGAGCGACCAGAAAAACAGAATAAATAAATTTGGTCTATTTCATCCTCTAAATATTAGTTGACCGTTATCAGAAGCAACACGCGTCTTCTGTGGTCAGAACCCGTTCTACATGCAATATTTCGTGAGTTTTGGTAAATTACTGTAGCCTATACCTAAACATGGATCAATCTTGATTGATTTTTAAAGCTTTTTATACCCTACACAACTATGTTGTCAGGGTATTATAGCTTTGTGCAGCCCCAAGAGTTTGAAACGCCGCGAAATATTGGTCCTAGACCCACCATTAAGTATACCGATCGTCATATCTTGACTAGATGAGTCGATCTAGACATGTGTGTCCGTCCGTCCGTCTGTCCATTATAATTTGTAAACACGATACAGGCCACAGTTATGGACCAATCTTCACGAAATTTTGCATGTAGGATGGGTTCTGGCCAATGAAGACCCCTATTGTTTTTGGAAAAGATCGGTTAATATTTAGGGGATGAAATGGACCAAAAACTTTATTTTTGTCGGTTTTTCTGGTCACTCCAGAGGCTGCAATTATGACCCAAACACCGGAAATTTTTGCATGGAGAAGCGGATCGGGCCAGAGAAAAAGCATGCCTGTTTTGATAAAGATCGGTCAATATTTAGCGCGTCAAATGGACCCTGACTTTTGTGTGAAAAATGACAAAATTTGTATTCTATGGTGTATATATTTGCCCATAAAGGACGTAGACCCGAGAAGATGATAGTATATCCAAGAGGAGTGGTTGATCTTTTAATTGATACCAATTATATTGTCGTAGGTACACGGATGCGGGAATTACACTTAAATATTTACAGGTGCTTGCGTATTCAGCTATTATTTAATAACCTATTACAACACTGGAGGGCGGAAAAATAGTGTGGATCGCTTTGAAATATTCTATGAGGTTCCAGTTATGGTCAAGGACAACGCCTAAAATGTTAGGTGATGATCAGATAATAATGTTTCGGATGGAGTGGACCGAAAACTTAATTATTTGTACTTTTCGAGTCGAAAGCCGAACATCACAACACAACCCATGGTGAAGGGAATCTGGACAAGTATGTAGAGGGGCTGTACTCATTATTAGTAACATTTGCTGACCACTAGGCTGGCAAAAGTGTGCAAATATCGCGAAATATTTCCCAATCTCAGAATATAAAACCACAGAAAGTTAGACTATACTGCTCCGCTCACTGGTTTTCAAATATTTAATGACTTTTTTAGCCCTAGAATTCCGTTCTGCCACACTGCTCCTTGTCTGCATGCAAATCAAAGGAAATTCTGTTCAAACGTTCACTTATTAACAAGTGTCTACACGAGTATTAGCAAATTAATAAATATTGTTGAATATTTATTAAAAACAAGCATAGCTGGAGGCAAATATTACCACATGTTGACTTGTAGTAAATTTGCATAACCACAATGTAATTTTCACGCGATATGATTTTTTTACTGTTTTTTTTTCAGATACACTTTAAAGTCTAAATTTATACTAATAAGACTCCAGCAGAGATAACAATAACCATAGAGACAAAATACACATGTATGCCCTTATAAGGCTAACAATAGTTTATTTGATAAATATTAAAAAGGCAAATGTTATCCTTATCCTGTGTTAAGAGTACTGGAAATTTGTACTCACTAAGTCTACGATATTATATCAACTTTCATATATTTGACAATAATATGTATGTGGTTGTTATCAGTTTAAAACCACGCACTGAAAGATAAACAACTTTTATGCTTGTGTCATCCTCCCACAACTTTCTCATACACTTCAACAACACTTGTTTTGTCACACTTACATACCCTGCTAAGTTTATTTTGTCACTGTGACGGATTTATGGTTAACAGGAGAATAAAAGACCTCGTCTTCAGATTTACTATAGCACATGAGCGAATTATTATAATCCGTATAATTGCGAAGTTCTTCTACATCAGTCCCATTTGCGACGTATTTTACGAGCGCCTAAAAACAGCATATGACCGTTGCCCTGGCCATGAGATTAAAATTCTGCTAGGAGATTTTAATGCAAAAATCGGAAGGGAAAATATCTTTGGTCCCACCGTCGGTAAATTCAGCCTCCATGAAAAACATCGGACAACGGCATGAGGTTGATTGACTTCGCGGCAGAAAACATGGTAGTTAGCAGCACCAGATTCAAGCATCTCGATATACACAAGGCCACTTGGATTTCTCCCGATCGAACAACGAGAAATCAAATCGATCATGTTGTGATAGACGGAAGGCATTCGTCCAGTGTTTTAGACGTCCGATCGACCGGAGGAGCGATCTAATGTAACACGGAAATTTGACGTCGAAAAGCTGCAAACACAACAGATAGCAGAAGCCTACTCCGCTCAACTTACCCAACTGCTTGACGAAAGCACCCCTTCTCCCGATAATGTTTTACATGAACCGATTTCAACAAAACTTTGCATACATCAATTTGGACCTAATTCAGTACGCTGTGCACAATTTTGTGTTCATTGTCCATTTACATAAAATCGGACGAAACTATGTCTCTCGGACAAAAATTGGGGTTTGGTGCAACATTTACATAAAACCGGACGAAACTATATATGGGAGCTCTATCTCAATCTGTACCGATTTTTTTCCAACTTCCATTGGGGTTGTCCTTGGGACGAAACTATATATGGGAGCTATATCTAAATTTGAACCGATTTAAAAAAATGGAGTACATCACTATGGACCTAATTCTGTATACTGTGCAAAATTTTGTCTCAATCGGACCAATATTGGGCGTTTGGTGCACCATTTACATATAATCTAATACTTATACTGAACCTATTTTCGTCCTTGGTCAAATAAGTTACCAGTGCCAAATTTATTTGTTTACAAAAATATATTGACGGGCGGACAGACATGCATAAAGTAAAGATTGTTATTAATAGCTTCTGGGGAAAATATCCCCAACAAAACTATGGGAACTGATGAGGATCAGTGGCGAGAGGACAATGTCATACTTTCCACTCTAATAAATAGTTGTTTTTATAAAAAAGAAAAAAACATACTGGGATTACGCCTGACGATTTTGCAACAACAAAATACAAATAGTACTCGAAATAATCCGGCATAACTACTTAAACTTTATTATTTCTTAATCATAGATCCCATAGAAAGCGAATGCTGTATGCACCCAATCTGTGCACTATATACAATTTCTGCCAGCCCTCACTTCTGTCCCAACATATATTTTCCCGCAAAAAATAAAAATTCACTTCTGCCGTGAGTAAGTGAATAAACTACCTGATTTAATATGTATGTTCAATGTCTTCCATTTTATAGCATGTTCACATATATTCTGCTTCCAAAAATTTGCAGCATTTACTTTTTTACCCGTAAACGTCTGTTATGTTGTGTTGGCATTTGATTACACGCATAATTACATACATGAGTGTTATAATGATTACCACGACGAATATCACGCACGAAAGGTATTTTCGAAAATATTTGTGCTGTTCATTTATGCGAATACCACTTAAGACGTGGGTTAATTGAATTGGTGTGAACATGAATTCCTGCGAATTTTTTGTTTTTGTTTATTTTATAGGTATTTATACCCTACACAACTATGCTGTCAGGGTATTATAGCTTTGTGCAGCCCCAAGAGTTTGTAACGCCGCGAAATACTGGTCCTAGACCCACCTTTAAGTATACCGATCGTCATATATCGACTAGCTGAGTCGATCTAGACATGTGTGTCCGTCGGTCCATCAGTCTGTCCATTATATTTTGTAAACACGATACAGGCCACAGTTATGGACCAATCTTCACGAAATTTTGCATGTAGGATGGGTTCTGCCCAATGAAGACCCATATTGTTTTTGGTAAAGGATGAAATGGACCAAATACTTAATTTCTGTCGGTTTTTCAGGTCGCTCCAGAGGCCGCAAGTATGGCCCATTTTTTGCATGGAGAAGGGGATCGGGCCAGAGAATAAGCATGCCTGTTTTGATGAAGATAGGTCTATATTTAACGGGTCAAATGGACCCTGACTTTTGTGTGGAAAATGACAAAATTTGTATTCTATAGCGTATATATTTACTCCTGAAGAACAAAGACTCGAGAAGTTGACAGCATATCCAAGAGAAGTGGTTGACCTTTAAATTGATACCAGTTATATAGTCGTATGTACTCAGATGTGGGAGTTACACATAAATATTTACCGGTGCTTAAGTTTTCATATATTATTTAGTTACCCATTACCACACTACAGGGCGAAAATATAGAGCTGATAGCTTTGAAATTTTCCATGAGGATCCAGGTATGGTCAAGGGATGAAGTGGACCGAAAATTTAATTTTTTGTGTAATTTCGAGTCGATCCATAGGCCACAATAGATAGCCGATTTTCACAGCACAAAGGATGAAGGGAATCTGGACAAGTAATTAGAAGGGCTATAGTGCTCTGCTCACTGGTTTTATTTTCGACTGGTGTAGAAGAAATATTTGCTAAAAGATCTAGTACTAGCACTTGGAAATTCAAAAATTAAACTTTAGTAAATGTTTTATTTAACCAATTTAGATTACATAACAAATATAACAAGAACATTCTACTTATTAAGTTTAAATTTGTATTAGAAATTGTCTTCTACGAATTTATTGACAAAGCAACTATGCAAATAGTCTAAAATGCAAATTGCTGAAAATATGCCAAAAACTATATTTTTGACAACCATTTTCCATTGTCAGCATTTTTATGTGTCAATTATGTACTAGAAATTGCATTTTATTGGTTTTAGTTTATGTGTGTGTGTGTTTTTGTTTGTTTTGGAAAAAGAAAATGCATTGTTCTTCAAAAATAGTTAGCAATTGCCACTACAAAATTTTTGTTAAAACATTCGTTTCTAATCGACAATATATGCCATTATCGTTGTGAGAGGAATTGAGTTTTTTTAAATCACTTCTGGCGAAAAACACACAACCATAAATGGACGTATACATATGCACACGTATAGCTTAATTTAAAATTTCGTTTAGAATGAAACCTGTGAATGCATGTTTCTGTCTTTTAGTCTTTTCAGTCTTTCTAGTGTTAACATGCCTCGGAATGTCCGATTTGGGGTCAAATATACACCGTTTTGTTGTATATTGACTTCTCTTAGAAGTCCTGCTCTTTATTTGCATACAACTCAGTAGTTTTTCACAATTTTCCTCGGTTGAAAAACGCGGCCAAATTTCTCACAATGTCGAATGTAGACTGACATACCCCATTAACTTTTGAACTTAAATTCTATTGGTTCATCTAACATAAATTCATTAATTTATTACCACTTGCAACTTTCAGAGTTTCAGCTCATAACATTTGTACTTTTATTGTGAACTTCTGAAACATGCTGCTTACCTCAATTCTACACATTACTATAATACTGGATTTATTCGACTTTTGTACTTTCAAATATCTGTGATGAAATATAAACCAAAAATTATACAAATATACAATTTTAGACAATGTTTTTGCATGTGCCCACTGATTATTTCAATAAATTCTAATATAACACTCAATTATAATAAAAATAATATATTATACCCGCTAAGCCCCAGATTATTGTCACAAAATAATGCCGTAACAATAACAACAGATTATGTTGGACACCAAACATTAAACCATGTAGATATTTTTTTAGACATTTGTCAACAGTTTATTTTATTATTTTGATTAAAGCAAATTGTCTGCCTACAAATGTCACCCAGAAAACACTTAACATATTAGCATAGGAAAGTGCCCGCTGTTGGTAAATGTTTACCGAAAAACTTGGCTACAATGACGACCAGGAATAACCATTAAAGGACAATTTAAATGCAAATGTAAAGCATAAAAAGTTGTATGTCTGGTCGACCATTTGAAATTGAGTTAATCTGTTTGGACAAATGTTTATGGGAGCAAGGAAGCACTTCTCAGCGTGTGTATACGTTATTTAAATTAAGGGAACCCCCCCCCCCCCCCCCATTCTCGATATTAATTTTTCAAGATTTTCAATGGGCTGGTAAATCAAAACCAATGCTTGTTAAGGTTTGTAACTTTACACATATATATTTGAAGATTTAAAAATTAAGAAAAATAATTTACAAAAAATTTTTGTTATTGTTTTGTTGTTGTTTTTTGTAATTAAAGAAAAGTCCTTATTTTTGATGGCGGGCATGATAACTCCTCACTGGAACATCGGAATCCGAAAATTCCAACGGTGTTAGAAAGAGTACACATCTGGCTCTCGTATGAACTAGGATTATTGACTTCGCTCTAAAATTAACAAAATGGTGGACCTTTGAAAAAATATTTTTGAAAAATCGCCGATTTTTTACCAAATCCCAAGTTAAAAAATAAGGAAGATCTTCACCGATTAGCTTTATCCTAGTTCATACGATAGCTATACACTCACAGAGAAACGTGTAAAAATTTGAAGTCGATTGGGTTATTAGTTTTTGAGTTATCGTGCCCGCCATTCGCAAAAAAATGTTTAGAGAAAAACTCGTTTAAATTTTGAGAAACCCTTCAGCCGTCACTTGATGCTGACACAATAAATCGGCTATATCTTTAAGAGTTGTTGAGATTTTTATTTGAAATTTTGTAGGGACATTCTTTAATTAGTGTAGATTCCAATTATATCAACAACATATTTGACCACGAGAATGGGGGGGGGTCCCCTTAATGGAATGAATGCCACAGGTTAAAATCGTTAATACAGTCAATGCTCGTTATAACAATTATTCGGTTTAATGAATTTGGGATATAGGGAATGAGCGTAAGTATGATTTTTTACGCCGATTATCGCATAGAACGAGCGTTTTCCAAATATATTTACTGGTTTACGAATGGTTTCTCTTAATTTTCTTAAATATAAGTGATCCATGGTGCGTATGATAAGTATAAAAAACACAATGTGACAACGCAACGTATACGCCATCGGGAACAAACTGCAGTACAGTGTATTATCTCTTTCTGCATGTGTTTGTAACATGTTAATAGAAACGATATATATCCATAGTGACTTTCGAGAATAGGTATAAATAAAATCATTATCTAAGACGATTTATATCTGTCTGTCCTTGTGTTATTAGACACAAGTTCATTTAATATGGCTCAAAAATTGCATCAGATTTTACAATAATGTAACAATGTTGCAAGGTTTGTTCGATTAAAACGAACTTTGTACATGTATGTACTAATCGTTGGAAATAGGACAACCCTGCAAACAGTAGCAACATACAATATCGTAGAGAATTATTGGGAGAAAAAGAGGAACGTATTTTCAAAAGAAAGAACAAGAGAAACGTGAGCGTAAGCAAATCGAGGTGTACAAGAGTTAGAATGAAGTCCGAAAATTTTTCCAACGAATAAAACACCAAACCGACGGTCTTGGTGCGGGCACATCCTCCTGTAAGTATGAAGAAGGTAAACTGGTGACAGATACAGACAGCGTGTTGAGGATCTGGAATGAGTATTTTTCAAAGTTTTTGTATCAAATAGTAACCGTGAAGATGATACCATAGAAACAATTACAGATGACGGTATAAATTGTATACACCTAACCAAGATGAGGTAAGAATAGCAATTAGTCGGCTGATGAATGTTCAAGACCGGTGGTCAGATATTGATCAGGAGCCAAGTGATTAGTACATTTGGCTAGAGGAACGCATGCCCAATTAGGGACCTTAGCATCCTATGTCCCGCACACAAACAAAAGACAAGAATTGGTCTTCTTCCCATCGCATATAAAGTGTTAACCAGCGTGCTGTGTAAACGGCTGAAGGCAATGTTAATGTTATTATTGGATCTTATCAATGCGGCTTCAGACCTGACAAACCCACTATACACCAAATTTTCACACTGCGCCACATCCTGTAAAGGACCCTCGAAAAAAATACATAAAAAATACATACTTAACTGCCACATGGTCAGCAATTAAAGTCGGAAAGGACCTTTCGGAGCCATTCAATATCGAACGAGGAACGAGGTGACAGTTTGTGGTGTGATCCTTTTAACATCCTGCTGGAAAAAGTCATATTAGATGCAAATGTGAGCAGAAATAGAACACTGTTACTCGCATACGCCGATGACGTTGACATAATGGGCAAGGATTGAGTAGGAATTTGCCAAAGTGGGACTGGCAGTAAATGGCGAGAAGACCAAGCTGATGGTATCAACACACAAGACGTCCAGTAGAATCGGACAAACTGTGGAACTTGAAAACTACAACACATAAACAAAACTATTTACATCAGACTTGAAATCCGGAGAATAATAGCGTTTTATAACAGATGTTATATGGATCTGAAGCTAGGGTTACTTTCGCAAACAGATGATGCAGCTCTTGGAGTGTTTGAGAGAAAACTTCTTCGAAATATCTATGTGCCGATCTGCGTCGACGGTTAAAATCGCCTTCGAATGAACCATGAGTGGTATTTCTTCGACATATATATATATATATATATGTAGTAAGACT
This sequence comes from Musca vetustissima, assembly GCF_032173495.1. Taxonomy (NCBI): domain Eukaryota; kingdom Metazoa; phylum Arthropoda; class Insecta; order Diptera; family Muscidae; genus Musca; species Musca vetustissima. The sequence goes on along the minus strand of NW_026881560.1, from coordinate 14,463 downwards.
TATTGAGCTGCAGCGACTACGTTGGCTAGATCATGTTGTGAGAATGGATGAGGATGCCCTTGCACAAAAGCCATATAAAAACGTATCGACTTATGATGGCTACGAATTCGATAAAATGATGCTGTGGAATACAACACTTCGGAACATGGTATTTCGAATTGAAAGATCTGTTCGAGGGATCGGCGAGCCGGGAATCTATTTTAAACTCAGCTTATGGAACAACTGTTCTGTCACAAGCAGCCTAAATTAGTAACCTAAAAACTGCACCAATTGTGATAATTTTCGTTAGATGTGCTACCCATATGAAAACTCAAAATGCCAATATTTATAATTTTTGGTAGGAAGATGAGTCACCCAAAAAGGACACAAACACCAATAAGCCAATTTGATGGAAAAATTTGCAAAAAAATCCCTACTCTTCACCTTATTGTGTAGAATATACCCTACACAACTATGTTGTCAGAGTATTATAGATTTGTGCAGAGTTTGTAATGTCCTAGACCCACCTTTATGTATACATATCTAGACTACTTGAGTTGATCTAGACATGTGTGTCCATCCGTCCATTAGAATTTGTAAAAGGAGTGGTTGACCTTTTAATTGTACTCGTGACAAGTTAAACTTAAATATTTATAGGTGCTTACGCATTAAAATGTTCCAAGAAGTTCCATTTATGGTCAATGACAACGCCTATAATTTTCGGTGAGGATCACGTAAAAAATTTAGGACGAAGTGGACAGAGAACTTAACCACAAGTAATTAGAAGGGTCGATCTTTAATATTGCCCAGGCTCGAAATAAACATCCGCAGAAAGTTAGAGTTCCGTGGCAGTTGTGTAGGGTATGGTATGGTCGGCCCCGTCCGACTATACTGTTCCGCTCACTCGTTTTAAATGATTTTTTTTAGCCATGTGTTTTGGAAAACGTATTTACCCAAACAAATTTGCAATCAAAACTAAGTTTTGAAACTAATTTCGCTAAAAAATTAAATTGCGTTTGTAGCATCAGCAGATGTTGCAAAATGTTGATTATGAGAATGAGTAAAACTTTCGTGGATGCTTTGAGGGTTATTAAAGAAAACTTCAAAATTAATACTTTAATTACAAACTAAAACTGACTATTATTTTATAATTAGTTATATTAACAGATGGTTGATTTGAATAGAGTGGATACATGATTAATTATTAATAGAATTAATCCATAACAATAACAGGAAACAATTTTCTATAACATTTGATGTTACGTTTTTTACTAACGCTGTATATAATCATAGGAGAATTCATGTGCGTGTGTGTGTGAGGTTCGATGAAAATAAATAACAACCATTCTACAGCGTAATGTGAACTTTTAACCTTCAACATGTGTCAAGTGTGGCTAATGTGGGCACCGACTTCCATTCACTTCCGATTTTAGTGGTAATTGAAACTGTTGAATATTCACGGTGGCGCGTGGTGACTTATGTACTTCATAGTGGGTGATTATAGTTAAACGTTGTGGAAAATGTGGCAAGTGCTAATGCAATGTATCAACAGTTTGTTGAATTTTAATGTTACCCTTTGTACAATGAGGAGGTTTGTAATCGGGTCAAATGAAACCAATATGGATAATATATTTACTTCTGAAAGACATACACCGAAGATCTTGAATATATAAAGAATATATAAAAGAGAAGTGGTTGAAAATTAAATTGATACTACTTATTTATGTTTTTTATATCAACATTTGACATGTATATCTAACTCTTTATATTAATATACGTGTTTGGATGGTGGAGTTACACTTAAATATGTACAGGGGGTCCCCGTATTCTGTTACTATATAGAATTCCCATTATCGCACTAGAGAGAGGAGTTCGAGGGCTGATCGCATTGAAATGTAGGTCCGGCTATTGCAAAGGACGACACCTATAAATTGCGCTGATGATAAAATAATATTTAAAATGGATCAAAAATATTATTTAGGTATGGTTTGCTAGTTTTTCTAGAGGCCGCAAATATACGTCGAACATCACAATTTTTACACGGGGAAGGGGATCTGTCCAACTAATTAGAATGACTGTTTTAATCGGTCAATATTTAGCGGGTAAAACCTGCCAAGACGATTGTGTGTAAAAAAACAAAATTTTAATTTATGGCGAAAATTTTTACTTCAAGAAGACATAATTCGGAAAAGACTTTAGGGTTAGAAGGGAGATATTACCCAGACTCGGAGTATAAATCCGCAAAATGTACGAGTTCAGTGGGAGTTGTGTACTTTATCATATGGTCGGCCTCGTCCGGCTATAATGCCCAACTCACCTTTTTTATTATTTATAAGAATTGAGTCTTATTTACATTTATGAAGAAATTACATAGACCCTATACAAAAGTCTGGTCCCAGGTTATAATGGTAAATTTGGAAAAAAAAATCCGTATGGTGGTCTGATTTATATATAGTCCCATGTTTCAGATTTACATATATCTCTCATATATAGTTTCCGTTTACATAAAAAGGGTGCAGGTTTGATAGGAGAATTTGAAAGTATTGGAGACAAGATTGTAGCAAAAAGATTGTAAAGATTGTAAGCAAAAATGTACAAGAAGTATTAACATATGAACACCTCCAAACGTGTAGATATATTGATAACGCTTAGTGATTTGGAACGTGTGTAAAATTCTCAAAATAGCCTAAGTTAGATGTCAATGTTACATGAGGCAATACCTAAAGAAAAGCAAATGTTGGTCCTGTTAGCTAAATAATCAACCAGTGAGCGGAGCAGTATAGTCGGACGGGGCCGACCATAAGATACCCTACACAACTAACACGGAACTCAAATTTTCTGCGGATGCTTATTCCGAGCCTGGGCAATATATCGTGATATTTTTACCCTCTTGCCCGATTAGAGGTACACAGCACCTCTTCCTCACACTGACATATTTTCCGAATATTACGAGTATTCAGTACAGCTACTGTCCAGACTCCCTTCAAAGTGGGTTGTGGTGTGATGTTTGTTGTCTATAGATCGACTCGAAAATAACACAAAAAAATAATTTTTCCGTCCACTTCATTCCAAAATTATCATCTGATCATCACGGAAAATTATAGGCGGTGTCCTTGACCATAACTGGAACCTCATGGAACATTTTAAAGCGATCAGTGCTATAGTTCCGCTCTCTAGAATGATAATGGGTTACTAAATAATATACGAATACGGAGATACCTGTACATATTTTGGTGTAACTCCCACATCCGTGCATATACAGCAACATAATTGGTATTAATTTGAAGGTCAACCACACCTCTTGGATATAATATCAACTTCTCGTGTCTATGTCCTTCAGGGGTAAATAAATACGCTATAGAATACAAAATTTGTCATTTTTCACACAAAAGTCAGGGTCCATTTGACCCGCTAAACATTGACCGATCTTTATCAAAACAGGCATGCTTATTCTTTGGCCCGATCCCCTTCTCCATGCAAAATTTCACGATGTTCGGGCCATTATTGCGGCCTCTGGAGCGACCAGAAAAACCGACAAAAATTTAGTATTTGGTCCATTTCATCCCCTAAATATTAACCGATCTTTCCCAAAAACAATAGGGGTCTTCATTGGCCAGAACCCATCCTACATGCAAAATTTCGTGAAGATTGGTCCATAACTATGGCCTGTATCGTGTTTACAAATTATAATGGACAGACGGACGGACGGACACACATGTCTAGATCGACTCAGCTAGTCGAGATATGACGATCGGTATACTTAAAGGTGGGTCTAGGACCAATATTTCGCGGGGTTACAAACTTTTGGGGCTGCACAAAGCTATAATACCCTGACAACATAGTTGTGTAGGGTATAAAAATACCCACAATGGGGAGTATCTTTATCTTTATGGAAGCTAATCAAAAAATTATTTTTTTTCAGGAAAGTGTGGTTCCTAGTTGGAATCCAAAGTGCCAAATTTCAACCAATGCACCAAATTGCAACTAGCATACATCTGAAATTATTTGATCAATACTTTATGAGAAATCTTTTCTTCCCCCAACCTAATATTATATAAAACCAGTGAGCGGAGCAGTATAGTCGGACGGGGCCGACCATACGATACCCTACACAACTACCACGGAACTCAAATTTTCTGCGGATGTTTATTCCGAGCCTGGGCAATATTTCGTGATATTTGCACCCTCTTGCCCGATTAGAGGCACATCTTCCTCACACTGACATATTTTCCGAATATTACGAGTATTCAGTAGAGCTATTGTCCAGATTCCCTTCACAGTAAGTTGTGTTGTGATGTTCGGCTTTCGACTCGAAAATAACACAAAAAATTAAGTTTTCGGTCCACTTCATTCCAAAATTATTATCTGATCATCACCGAAAATTATAGGCGTTGTCATTGACCATAACCGGAACCTCATGGAACATTTCAAAGCGATCAGCGCTATAGTTCCGCTCTCTAGAGTGATAATGGGTTACTAAATAATATACGAATACGGAGATACCTGTAAATATTTAGGTGTAACTCCCACATCCGAGCACATACAACAATATAATTGGTATTCATTTAAAGGTCAACCACTCCTCTTGGATATAATATAAACTTCTCGGGTCTATGTCCTTCAGGGGTAAATATATACGCTATAGAATACAAATTTTGTCATTTTTCACACAAAAGTCAGGGTCCATTTGACCCGCTAAATATTGACCGATCTCTATAAAAATAGGCATGCTTATTCTTTGGCCCGATCCCCTTCTCCATGGAAAATTTCACGATGTTCGGGCCATTATTGCGGCCTCTGGAGCGACCAGAAAAACCGACAAAAATTTAGTATTTGGTCCATTTCATCCCCTAAATATTAACCGATCTTTTCCAAAAACAATAGGGGTCTTCATTGGCCAGAACCCAACCTACATGCAAAATTTCGTGAAGATTGGTCCATAGTTGTGGCCTGTATCGTGTTTACAAATTATAATGGACAGACGGACGGACGGACGGACGGACGGACGGACGGACGGACACACATGTCTAGATCGACTCAGCTAGTCGAGATATGACGATCGGTATACTTAAAGGTGGGTCTAGGACCAATATTTCGCGGCGTTACAAACTTTTGGGGCTGCACAAAGCTATAATACCCTGACAACATAGTTGTGTAGGGTATAATTAAATCCGTTTTATGTCTAAAGTAACTTCAGTAGAATCTACAAAAAAATCTAGTAGTAAAACAATTTATTTGGGAAGCATTTTTGCATGCCTCAAAGACATTATTTTTCATATTCAATAAAATTCCAAACGATTTGAACAACGAATGTATATTTGATTACGCTTTATATTACAGCAGCTACCTTTGTATGTGTGTTACCATTGTTCTGAAAGTGGAGAAAGAATTCAAAAAAAAAAAAACAATTAATAAATAAATAAATAACTCATTTATTTTGTCAAATTCAATGCTGTAAGCGATGAGCATGAAGAATAGGTTGCAAAAAATAAAATGCGCATATTTCATGTAATATATGTACTTATGCACATTCATATGAATACATAATCACAGAAAACGTGTAAGCAATAAATAATTCAACAAATCTACAAATATACATGTGATTTATAGGAATATTCCATATTCATATTTATTATTAAATAATATCTGTTAGATTATTCGAAGAGAAAAAAAAAACGAAAAAATAGTTTCCTTTATACTTTGTAATAGATATATTAATGAATATAAAATTAATAACATTGAGTTTTTATACTCAACGAATTTTAAAGGTTCACTCCACGTTTATAATCGACAACTTCAGTAGATTCCATTGGTTCCAAATTACAACCTGTACACCCAGTTTTCCATCCCGAGTGTACAGGTTATAATTTGGAACATTACAACCTACAACCACTAAATTTTAGAGAACTCGAACCAAAATAGGGTTCTCATTGTAAACTTTTTACTCCAGAAACTTGGCCGATTAAAAATAGTAACCGGGAATGCCATCTTCTGATTGGCTGTTGTGTTGCTTATGAAGTATTGTCATTTAATTTTGAAATTTTTAACAGTTTTCCGGAAATTTTCAATTATTTTGTACTCTGAGAGAGATTTTGACATTTTGTCCCCTTTAGCAGCTTTACTATTAAACCAGTGAGCGGAGCAGTATAGTCGGACGGGGCCGACCATATTATAACCTACACATCTTCCACGAAAATGTAACTTTCTGTAATTCTATTTTATGAGCTTGGGCAATATTTAGCGATATTTGCACCCTCTTGGTCAACTAGAGTTCAATAAATATTACTAATATTCAGTACAGCCCTTATAATTACTTTTCCAGATTCCCTTCACAGTGGGTTGTGTTGTGATGTTCGGCTTTTAATTTTGGTCTATAGATCAACTCGAAAAAACAACACAAAAAATTAAGTTTTCGGTCCACCTCATCCCAATACTATTATCTGATCATCACCGAAAATTAAAGGCGTTGTCATTGATCATACCTGGATCCTCATGGAAAATTTCAAAGCGATCAGCGCTATATTTTCGCCCTCTAGAGTGGTATGGTTTACTAAATAATTTATCAATACGTAAGCACCTGTAAATATTTAAATGCAACTCCCACATTCGAGTATTTACGACAATATAATTGGTATCAATTGGATATACTATCAACTTCACGGGTCTATGTTGTTCAGGTGTGAATGTATACGCTATATAATATAAAACCTGTCTAGATCGACTCAGCTAGTCAAGATATGACGATCAGTATACTTAAAGGTGGGCCTAGGACCAATATTTCGCGGCGTTACAAACTCTTGGGGCTGCACAAAGCTATAAAACCCAGACAACATAATTGTGTAGGGTTTAAGAGTTCTGGAACAGAAAAACTTCATTCGAAAACCAGTAAGGAAAGTAGTAAAGTCGGACTGGGCCGACTATATGATACCCTTCACTACGTTGGGTACATTTTAAATATGTATTTTAAAAGACGTAAACTTTTCGAAGGAAACTTGACATGAAATTGAACGAACTTAAATATATGATTTTTATCTATATTTAAACCGACTAACATCAATCCCTACACATGTCATTCTGCAACCTATGCTAAATTTTGTAAATCGATTTAAAGCGAACTTGACACACGCTATTCGGTATGCTGCACTGTTTAAAATATAATCTCAATCAGACACCCATTGCTTACTTGGTGAACAATTAACATGAATAAGTCGAAATTATATATGGAAGCTATGCTATATCTATATCTGAGCCGATACCCAGGAAACTTGCCAGAGATTAATGTATATTAACTTCAGTACGTTGTGTCAATCGGTCTAGCTATGGATCTTTAGTGCCCCATTTACTTAAAATCGGAAGAAAAAATATATGTGTATGTATATCTGAACCGATTTTCACGAAACTTTGCACACATCATTCTAGACTTACTACTGAACGCTTTGCCAATATCGAAAGATATATGGGGACTTTCGTGCAGCATTTACATAAAATGGGACGAAAATACATATATCTACATCTGCGCCGATTTTCACGAAACACACATCATTCTAGACGTTATTCAGTAAGCTATGCCAAATGTCGTGGAAATCAAAAGATATATGTAGACTTTGGTCGCACGAAAATATATATGGGAGCTATATCTAAATCTGAACCGATTTTCACGAAACTTGGCACACGTCATTGTAGACTTTATGTAGTACGCTATGGCAAAATTCGTGCAAATCATACGATTTGCAGGGACTTTGGTGCACCATTTACCTAAAATCGGACGAAACTATATATGGGAGCTATATCTAAACCTGAACCGATTTTCAAGAAATTTTACACACATTATTCAAGACTAAACTCTGTAGCAATGTCAACATTCGTGGAAATCTAATGATTTTCAGGGACTTTGGTGCACCATTTACCTAAAATCGGAGGAAAATATATATGGGAGCTATATCTAAACCTGAACCGATTTTCCAGAAATTTTACACACATTATTCTAGACTAAATTCAGTACGCTAAGTCAAAATTCGTGGAAATCTAATGATTTTCAGGGACTTTAGTGCACCATTTAACTAAAATCGGACGAAACTATATATGGGAGCTGTATCTAAATCTGAACCGATTTTCACGAAACTTGGCACACGTCATTTTAGACATATTTCAGGACGATATGCCAAAACTCGTGCAAATCAAACGATTGTCACAATGCCACAAAATTTAATCAATTTCCTAAGATAGTCTAAAATATTCCCTTTACCGGTAATTAATTAATTTCCATATTGCTGCTATCATTATGTGAAAATGGAAAACTTCACCTAGAGACTATGCTGTTTCAATAGGTCATTAATGACGTGGTATCGTGGTTGTGGTGTTAACTTGTTAATGAACTATTGTCATGGGCATAATCATTATTAGTGGTGTAATTGATTTTCAATTTCCATTGTAAGGCATGGATAGAGCAAACATATTGTGAAATATAAATGGGACTTATAAATCTATTGTTTTCGTTATTCAATTTTAGGTCAATTGCTGTTTTTTGTACGAAATATGTATATGTTAACTACAAAATTATTATTATACCCTACACAACTATGTTGTCAGGGTATTATAGCTTTGTGCAGCCCCAAAATTTTTAACACCTTTAAGTATACCGATCTATAGGTATGCTCCGAATATAGAACTGCAGAAAGTTATATTTTCGTAGAAGTTGTGTGGGGTATCATATGGTCGGCCCCGTCCGTCTGTAAACTGTAAATATACCTTTAAATTGAAAGATTTATCGCTTCAAGAAACATATTTATGTAATTTAGTAAGAGAAGCAACCAGCATTTAAATTCAGGGAGTTACGTATCAACTACATTTATTAAAATAAAATAAAGCCCAAAACTACAACAACATATATTGTTATTAATTTAACATCATAGCAGCCGAAAAGAGGAACAAATATTACCATGTGCAAAGTTTGAATGGAATCTGATACTACATTCGAAAGTAATCGTGCACACCAGCAAGACAGGCAAGCTGATGAACGGACATTTTTAAATCGAACACAAAGTTTTCTGAAAAGGAATTGGTCAAACAAGGTTTTAAACCAATAGGCTTGTCTGCGTACTGTTCAGTTATAATTACTCAGTAACTTCTTTTGTAAGAGTAATAATAAAACCAGTGAGCGGAGCAGTATAGTCGGACGGGGCCGACCATACGATACCCTACACAACTACCACGAACTCTAACTTTCTGAGGATGTTTATTCCGAGTCTGAGTAATATTTCGAGATATTTGCCCCCTCTTGTCCGATTAGAGGCCAAAAACACCTCTTCCTTACTTTTTTTCGAATATTCAGTCTAGTCCTTATAATTACTTGTCCAGAATAGAATACAAATTTTGTCATTTTTCACACAAAAGTCAGGGTCCATTTGTCCCGCTAAATATTGACCGATCTTTATCAAAACATACATGCTTATTCTCTGGCCCGATCCCCTTCTTCATGCAAAAATTCGCGGTGTTTGGGCCATAATTGCGGCCTCTGGAGCGACCAGAAAAACCGACAAAAATAATGTTTTTGGTCCATTTCATCCCCTAAATATTAACCGATCTTTTCCAAAAACAATAGGGGACTTCATTGGCCAGAACCCTTCCTACATGCAAAATTTCGTGAAGATTGGTCCATAACTGCGGCCTGTATCGTGTTTACAAATTATAATGGACAGACGGACGAACGGACGGACACACATGTCTACATCGACTCAGCTAGTCGAGATATGACGATCGGTATACTTAAAGGTGGGTCTAGGACCAATATTTCGCGGCGTTACAAACATTTGGGGCTGCACAAAGCTATAATACCCTAACAACATAGTTGTGTAGGGTATAAAAATTACAAAAAGTAAAAAGCCAACATTTTGAACAAATTTTCAAAGTTTTTGAAAAATACATGAGGTGACATTCATATCAATATATATTTGTCTTTGTTTATGTTTTTCTAATAACTCGCACAATCAAAAGTTCAGAAGTAGCAATTAAGCGAAGAGAAAATCCTTCCCACATCTCTGGGAAATTGATTTTTTTCGCCCACAGTCCACTACATATCCAATATCACCACACTTTATTCGTAAGACGATACAGCTACAGATTGAAAGCAATATCCACTTAAATTAAACAAACAGAAACAGATTGAAAAAGAAAAAATAAAAACTTTTTCTTGACGGACTTCAAAAAGTAAGTTAGCTGTCCTTGATATGTTCTTCTTGGCCATTTGTAAATGGCAAATAATCTCCATTGAGGTCATATTGCATTAAATAACAATAAAATAACGATTTTTATTGAAAAGAGGATGTGAAGAAATCCTTCGTAGATTTTGATTTCTTGTTATACCCTACAAAACTATGTTGTCAGGGTATTATAGCTTTGTGCAGCCCCAAGAGTTTGTAACGCCGCGAAATATTGGTCCTAGACCCACCTTTATGTATACCGATCGTCATATCTCGACTAGCTGAGTCAATCTAGACATGTGTGTCCGTCCGTCCGTCTGTCCATTATAATTTGTAAACACGATACAGGCCACAGTTATGGACCAATCTTCACGAAATTTTGCATGTAGGTTGGTTTCTGGCCAATGAAGACCTCTATTGTTTTTGCTGAAGATCGCTTAATATTTAGGGGATGAAATGGACCAAATACTAAATTTTTCCCGGTTTTTCTGGTCGCTCCAGAGGCCGCAATTATAGCCCGCACATCGCGACATTTTACATGGAGAAGGGGATCGGCCCAAAGAATAAGCATGCCTGTTTTGATAAAGATTGGTCAATATTTGGCGGGTCAAATGGACCCTGACTTTTGTGTGAAAAATTACAAAATTTGTATTATATAGCGTATATATTTACTCCTGAAGGACATAGACCCGAGAAGTTCGTAATATATTCAAGAGGAGACGTTGGCCTTTAAATTGATACCAATTATATTGTCGTATGTACTCGGATGGGGGAGTTACACGTACATATTTTCAGGTGCTTACGTATTCAGATATTATTTAGTAAACCATTACCACACTAGAGGGCGGAAATATATAGCTGATTGCTTTGAAAGGTTCCATCAGGTTCCAGTTATGGTCAAGGACAACGTTTATAATTTTCGGCGATGATGAGATAATAATTTTGGGATGAAGTGGACCGAAAACTTTATTGTTCGTGTTTTTCGAGTCGATCTATAGTCCACAATTTAAAGCCGATCATCACAACACAACCCACGGTGAAGGGAATCTGGACAAGTAATTAGAAGGGCTGTACTGAATATAAGTAATACTTGTTGACCTCTAGTCGATCAAGAGGGTGCAAATATCGCGAAATAGTGTCCATGCTCAGAATATAGAACCAAAGAAAGTTAGATTTTCGTCAAAGTTGTGTAGGGTATCATATGCTCGGCCCCGTCCGACTATACTGCTCCGCTCACTGGTTATTGACATAATAAACAATTTCTCCTCAATAATCAAAGAAAAACATCAGGTGTTAATTGATTGTGTTGATTGTAGTAAAATAACAAATAAGTAAATATTAATAATAAGAAGGAAATCAATAAAAAAGTGGGATGTGAAGGTTTAGGGACGAACGTATAATATTTTTGAAGAGCTCTCAGGCTATAATATATAACAACAAGTAAAAAATTGTCAGTAGGTGTTTCTCACAGATATTTACCCACAGCCTGTGACAATCTATCCTGCAAGTCAAATCAGATTTCGATGGTCTACAAAATCACTGTGTAGTGTCGAGATGGAAATTTTATTTTAATAAAATGAGAGATGATTCAACAAATGTATGGTTTATAAAAACAATCAAAATCACCGTTAAGTTTATATGAAATTGGATATTCCGTTCGCTTGATACGACGTTTGTGGGTCGTAGTAAAGCGATAAACCACACCTTCAAACGTTATACAGTATTCGTTTAAATATTGAGTTATGCAAAGTGTGTTTGTAGTCTGTGATGGATTTGGTCCAAAGAAACTTGAGATTGGATTCCAATTTTACGATAATAAAACCAATTTATATGTAAGACTTTGGGTGTAACATCATGTTGAAATATGGACATTATTTCAATTCACAGCTATTGATCTCATAATTTAGTTCCTTTTCGTCACAACAATTCTCACACAATGTCCCAGGGATATATTGCAGCTAACGATAAATGGAATAAGTAGTCAAGAAAACAATGAAGACAACGTAAAGGCCAACTAGCAAATGACGTTGTGTTGAATGCACGATTTAACTTGAGAATTGGTATCTATTTGTGCTAAGCCATAGATGGCTCATTTCTAAGTCAATTGAAATGTTAAATAAATAATAGCCAACATGAACCAGTAAGGAAAGTAGTAAAGTCGGACGGGGCCGACTATATGATACCCTTCACCACTTTGGGTATATTCAACAGATGAATCCAGATATAGAGTTGCTACAGATAAAGTATATATATATATATATATATATAATATGAACCGATTTTAATGAGACTTGCCAGAGTCTAACTTATATTAACTACAGCTCATTGTACAAAATTGTGTGACAATCGGACAAACTTTGGGTCTTTAGTGCACAATTTACATAAAATCGGACAAAAAAATATATAGGAGCTATATCTAAATCTAAACCGACTTTCACGACATAACACACATCATTCTAGACCTACTTCATTACGCCATACCAAATTTCGTGCAAATCGAAAGATATATAGGGACTTTGGTGCAATATTTACATTAAATCGGACGAAATTATATACCAGAGCTATATCTAAATCTGGACCGATTTTCAGGAAACTTAATACACATCATTCTAGACCTAATTCATTACGATATGACAAATTTCGTGCAAATCGAAAAAATATATAGGGACTTTGGTACACCATTCACATGAAATCGGACGAAAATATATATGGGAGCTATATCTAAATCTGAACCGATTTTCACGAAACTTAACTTAACACACGAAACTTACACTATACCAAATTTCGTACAAATCGAAAGATATATAGGGTGGGCCATTTACATTAAATCGAATGAAAATATATATGGGAGATATATCTATCAGGAAACTTAACACACATCATTCTATACCTAATTCATTACGTTGTGCTAAATTTTTTGCAAATCGAAAGATATATAGGGTATTTGGTGGACCATTTACATTAAATCGGACGAAAATATATATGGGAGCTATATATAAATCTGGACCGATTTTCAGGAAACTTAACACACATCATTCTCGACCTAATTCATTATGCTATGCCAAATTTTCTTGCAAATCGAAAGATATATGGGGACTTTGGTACACCATTTTCATTAAATCGGACGAAAATATATATGGGAACTATATCTAAATCTGGACCGAATTTCAGGAAACTGTACACACATCTTTCTAGACCTAATTCAGTACGCTGTGCCAAATTTCGTGCAACTCTAATGATATATAGGCACTTTGGTGCATCATTTACCTTAAATTGGACGAAACTATATATTGGAGCTATATCTAAATCGGAACCGATTTTCTCGAAAATTGGCACACATTATTCTGGAACTAATTCAGTACGCTATGCCAAATTTCGTGCAAATTGAAACATATTTACCTTAAATCGGACGAAAATATATATGGGAGCTATATCTAAATCTGAACCGATTTTCACGAAACTTAACTTAACACACGAAACTTACACTATACCAAATTTCGTACAAATCGAAAGATATATAGGGTGGGCAATTTACATTAAATCGAACGAAAATATATATGGGAGATATATCTATCAGGAAACTTAACACACATCATTCTATACCTAATTCATTACGTTGTGCTAAATTTCTTGCAAATCGAAAGAAATATAGGGTATTTGGTGGACCATTTACATTAAATCGGACGAAAATATATATGGGAGCTATATATAAATCTGGACCGATTTTCAGGAAACTTAACACACATCATTCTCGACCTAATTCATTATGCTATGCCAAATTTCGTGCAAATCGAAAGATATATGGGGACTTTGGTACACCATTTACATAAAATCGGACAAAACTATATATGCGAGCTATATCTAAATCTGGACCGAATTTCAGGAAACTTAACACACATCATTCTAGACCTAATTCAGTACGCTATGCCAAATTTCGTGCAAATCTAATGATATATAGGCACTTTGGTGCATCATTTACCTTAAATTGGACGAAACTATATATTGGAGCTATATCTAAATCGGAACCGATTTTCTCGAAAATTGGCACACATTATTCTGGAACTAGTTCAGTACGCTATGCCAAATTTCGTGCAAATTGAAACATATTTACTTTAAATCGGACGAAAATATATATGGGAGCTATATCTAAATCTGAACCGATTTTTCCCAATTTCAATAGGGCTCGTTCTTGGACCAAATAAGTGAGCTGTGCCAAATTTCATCCAAATCGGATAATAAATGCGACCTGTACTTTGTTTACAATTTAACATGGACAGACAGGCGG